>NC_133537.1:341126005-341463161 GCF_048544455.1 Silene latifolia | reverse complement strand
TTCAATTTTATTCTGAATACCGTCTTTTTTCACTTTCCAGTTTCGTTGTCTAATTAATGATTTAATGCCGCCATCCCTCGTCCTGTATTCTGATTTTTGGATGAAACGTTTTCATTTGAATTTTAGGCTTAAGAGTTACAAGCAGACCTGGAAAAAATATTTCCAGAATTCCATTGAAAATGAGGCGAAAAACTTGAAGAAAAGAGATTGTGAATGTGCAGAGACGGCGATAAAATTCTACAACGAAAAACATGTGGGATTACATTTACTTGTTCATTGATTAATTATTATCGGATTTTCTAACATGTGCCTCGTATAGAAGCTTTGTTGAGAATATTTTCTTAATTATGGTAAATGTGAGTTTGTACACCTATTTTTCTTGATTTATTCTCAACAAAGTTTTTCTAATTAACTTATTAACGTGTGCCATGACATGTTAGAAAATCCGATTATTATTGGGAATTGTTTTGTTTTGATTGATAATATTTGTTTAGGAACAGGGTACTGATTACGAGATTGTCGAAACCCTTGGCAGCTATACGCGCTGTTATGTTGGATTTTGGTTTCGTTGCAATTTCAGAGCTCACTGCAAATCTGATGATTCCTCGCCGCCTAAGCTCTTCTTTGCAGAGTTACATCGCAAGCGGCTACCTAATCTTATTGTCAAAAATTGTGTGCCTTTGGACGACCCTCAGAATCGTATGTTATCGATTTTTTAGATTTCTTGCACAAATATTTTGACAATCATTGCTGCCAATGTAGTAGAGATTCAAATTCGTTGTTTTGCAAGTTCTCTTATTGTTCGTGGCTGCAGAATCTGTGGAAATCAGTTATTGCATCCTGTCAACGGATTTGAAGCTGGGAAGATTATTGTGAAGTATTTGGGGGGAGATAGCCTTCTTACACAAGTTAATATGCGATTTGGGGTCGGATTCAAACTATTTAGGGCCAACAATGGGCCAATAGTTTTTGTCTTTGATAATTTTCCATGAAGGGAGGAAGCCGCTGGGAACCTGGCCCATTTAGCGGCTTTATATAAAAACAGGAAAAAAAATAAAGTGATAACGTGGACCTATTGGCCTATTGGCTTATGACTTGTAAATTGTCAACAGAAAACTGCGATTAAATTTCTCATTTAGTTTTTATTGTTAAAAATTCCGACTGATACATAATTCAATTAAACAAGTTAAAAGACAAAATAGAAACTGAAAACCAAAACAGGACGCCATAGAACAATTGTAGACTCGACCATCTGTTGCCATTGCCACTGTTGGTCGGGGCCTTGGCGATTGGTGTACTGGTGCTGTCCGATTCCTTAGCTGCAAGAAAAAAAATTACAATGGAATCAAGAAATTAATCATTTGTACAGACGATAGCATGTCTAACTTAGATAATAATATAAGGAGACCGAATGTAAGTAGTCTTAACAAAATTAGTGCTTAAATCAATAATAAGGAGACTCACGAGTTGAAGAGGGAGTAGCGGGAGCAGCACCGCCTTTGCCGATTTCAGTGAAGACCTTAGCATCCGGGGAATTTGGTGCCAGGTGGAGTAGAGCTGAATCAAGCCGAATTTAAGATGAGTATGATAACAATGAACCCTTTCGTGGAGAGTAAGTGTATTATACACCTGATGTACTCCCACTAATTCTATAGTTTTTGTGCATTATAATAAGGTTCAGAGTTTAGTTAAATTTGAATTTTGACGGAAAAAAAAAATTAAAATCTAACTTATAAACTTTAATAAGTTCAAAAAAAATACACATATGCTCAAAAATAAATAAAGTTTGAGGTAATAAGCTAAAAATAAATACATATATGCTCAAAAAAAAAAAAGTTAGAGGTAATACATTCGATGTATGTTCCTTTTTCTCCTTCTGTGTGACGTATATTATCTTATTTATTAAATGGGTTAACGACTTTTGCTGTATGCATACAACAGTCTTATATAAAACTCGGAATTTAGGATATAAGAGGAAGGGGAAAAAGAGGCATACCAGGGCATACAGAAATATCATGATCAGGGGAATTGCATTTAACAGGAAGACCAAGAGCTAAAGTAGTATTGATTTTCAAACCGAGACTCGGATCATCTTTATCCTTAATCAAAATACATAAACATTTCTTGTTAGTCTTAAGCACTTGATTAAGACCAGTGCAACAATCCATGGTAGGTGCCTTGGCCTGGTTTCCGACGTAAGGAAGACATGTTGCTAAACCTACTAACGGGTCTGCACACTCTTTTTTATCCTCATTTATGTCGCCATTCGCGATAATCACTAGCATCATCAGCAACACTACTACGCTGCCATATCTAAGCATTTTGTAAATACTTGTATCGAGTTATAAAGGAGGAAACTCGAGATAAAAGGGTAGTTTTTCTTAAGCTGATCGGAGTCTCTTGTGACTCGAGTGGCTTGGGAATGTGGCTTTTATAATATAGTGGACTTAGTGGAGATGGGAACAAGAAAGTGAAAGTGCACATTGATGCAATAATGTCTAGGCATGTGTGGTATACCAATTATTAGCCTTTTGGGTAAAAAAAAATATCATTTTGATAAAAAATCCGAGGCTTTTATATCGTGTAAGAGAATTATTTCGAAACTCTATTCAACCAAAAGTCTAAGGTGATGATTAAGACTGATCTAGGGTTTCATATTGAGAAAAAGGAACATACATCGGATGTATATTATTTCAGATTTTACCTGTTTTTGAGCATGTGTATTTTTTCTAAGCGTATTACCTCAAAATTTATTTGTTTTTGAACATATGTGTATTTTTTCTGAGTTTATTAAAGTTTATAATTTTAATTTTAATTTTTTTTTCCGTCAAAACTCAAATTTAACTAAGTTTATATGTAATGCTTTTGAATTTTATTGTAATTTATGAGTTTAATATTTTAGTAAATGAACTCAGAAACTTTATAATAAAACTCATAATTTTTAAAACAAAACTCAATTTTTTTATTATAATACTAATTAGTAGTAAATCGAATGTTTAATCCACTCACTGTTTCATACCTTAGTATTCTGGCTATTCAAATATGCACAAAATCTCATTTGTGACGGCACGTATCCGTCACTTTGGAGTGACGGATACCATTTTCCCTCACAAATGATCCAAATAGAGGAGAGAGGGAAGCACATGGGGGTGCCTCCACCTTGTCCCCTCTATCCGTTTTGTGAGTGGTATTATCCGTCACTTACTCCGACCCGTCTTCAGCAATACTAATTGTCAAATAGGTCACTAATCACAGTTATAACATGCAAACGTGACACTTATATATTAAATCGAAATTTGTACGTCACTCGCGATCATCATTAATGAAATTCTTGCAAAATATTTTTTAGCAATATCTTAAGCATGATTTAATAGGGACCCTCATATCATAATTTCAAAGCAGTAATCATGAGACAAGCTAGCTGTGGCTGTTTTTCTAGCATTCCACTTTCCAGGGATGAGGGTTGGTAAGGGGCTTTTTTGGAAAATGGAATTCGTAATCTCAACAGTACAAATTCTTATTTAGTACGGTTGTAAGAGTCAAAATAGAGCTGATCAAATGGCCCAAGCCCATTGGCCCTATCCGGCCCGGCCCGATTTTCTGAAGGGCTTGGGCCTTTAGTTTTGGCCCAAAAAAGCCCATGGGCCGGCCTAAAAAGGCCCAAAATTTTTTGGGGCCGGGTTTGGGTCAAGCATTTGGCCCAAATTTTGGCCCGGCCCGGCCCATATTTATTAATAATGAATATTTTTTCTAATAAAACTTATTAAAGTAGTGTTAAAGTTATACTCAACTCTTTACAAACTCAAGTATATTTTTTTAGATTTATAAAACAAATTATACATAACATAAATCATATCTAAGAATGCATGATTAAGCATTCTAAAGTGGAGATTTTTGTCATTATTTTATTTTAGAGAGCAATTAATATGCATTTCATCATATTTTGTGCAATTTTATACACTATATATGTTTTAAAAGTTGTAACTGAAGGTATTACGCTAATTATTTCATAGGATAAGTCGTAAATTTTAGGGCCCGAAAAAGCCCATTTAGGCCCAAAAGCCCGCATTAGCCCATAAGGGCCGGGTTTGGGCTTGCTAAATAAGCCCACGTATCTGGGCCGACCCGGCCCGGCCCACACAAATGGGCCGCTTTTGTTAGAAAGGCCCGGCCCAAGCCCGCATTGGCCCGGCCCATGATCACCTCTAAGTCAAAACTCAAAACGGGTCTAAAATAATTCATATACTGATATACTCGTTAGTGATGAGCCTTTTATATTAGACGGTTTCTACTTTCACATGTAAGACAGTCCTTTAACAAAAGAGTGAAACAAGTCTAAAATAATCTATATAATTAGTCTTGCGGAAGACGGGTCGGAGCAAGTGACGGATAATGCCATTCACAAAACAGATAGGGGGGACAAGGTGGGGCACCCCCATGTGCTTATCTTTCTCCTCTATTTGGGTCATTTGTGAGGGAAAATGGTATCCGTCACTCCAAAGTGACGAATTCGTGCCGTCACAAATGAGATTTTGTGTAATCTATATAAGACGATTTTACATGTCAGACCGTCCTTTTATGTAAGAAAACCATCCATTGTTGATATATATTAATAATAAATGAAAAGTATTTTTAATGAAGTGACCGTCTCAAGATGTCTGACCGCTTTACACAATAATTATTGTTAATTCCTCTGCGGCATGCCGGTTGTATATATAAGAGATCAGAACATATTAAAAACAAATCGAGTCTACAATTGTTGTATCTTAGCTTAAGAATGTAAAAACAGAATGTAAGTTCGTCTAAGTAACCCGCGACAGGTAATATACAGATCCATGATTAACCAAATTATCAGCGACATTTTCAGTCGCGACAATTTGCACAATGAACAATTGAACAGTCTCTTCTGAGTGATTCAGCTGTTTCAGACTTTCAGTCGCGACAATTTAGTGAGTCATTTTCGTCTTAAAAGAAATTATCCTAGTTAGGTATTCGACAGACGGCAAAACCACATAGTTCTAGATAACAGTTGGGAACATTCATTTAAGAAGAATATGTGATCTTGTGGCAATCTTATGCTACCAATACAATCATCTATCATCTTCATTACAGGTCATAGCTAGATCATCACATTTAATACTAGTGTTACTTCATTCACCCATGTTTACCCTCTTATAAACAGTAGAAGCAGTGGCGTAGCTAGAAAATTTGATCAACGAGGTCTTAATGTAAATTAATAACCACCCGTAAAATAAAGGGGTTTTATGTAGTCAAAAATCAGTACAATCGTACATATGTCGGCATACAATTCGGTAAATCTGCAAAAACCTATGGGGTTTCAAGACCCCTTTGCTCATAAGGTGGCTACACCACTGAGAAGAAGACATTTGAAGAATCAACCATTTTTATAAAATTTGCAATTTGCAGTAGTAATTGAGGCACTAGGTTAATGTTATTGTTGCTGCTGTATGATCGAAGGCATGGCTAAAGAATGCTTTATGACAGTTTAAAGAATAATTTATGTCAGCCGACCTTTTGTTGCACGAACACAATTGTGAAGAGTCAAGATTGTCCATTCTAAGTACAAGGACATAAGGTGACCCCAACCAATTTTAATTTCCTTTATTTGTCAATAAAGATATGGAAGAGCAAAAATTCCAAATTCGATAGATAAGTTTCATTTAATGAAATAATATAATAAAACTTTTGTTGTGCGATATGATGTCAAATAATTAGCAAGAAAATAGCAAAAGTTGATTAAGTACTTGGACAATGGAGAAATACAAAATTTAAGGGAAATCACCCAAATCAGTGGATTAATAACGTTTAGTATTAAAACTAGGGTAATGTTAAATACAGGGCTGTATTTAAGGAATTTATGGCAAAATTGCAAAAAAAATGATGTAATTAATAACACTATTAAAAATTAATTTCCTATTTTGGCTGTATTTATCATTTCCCTTAAAACTAATAAATTATGAAATAAAGGTTTTTTGTTGGAGACGTGAAGAAGATATAAAGAACAAGACTGCCCGAATTATTAGCACTTGGGATGAATTTAAAGGCGACTTTAAGAAGCAATTCTACCCCGACAATGCCTACGAGGTTGCCTTAAAATAAACAATAAGTCTCCCTTGTGACGGTCACAAATAAGAGACGGTCAAATGTGACCACTTTTTGATAAAATGTAACCACTCATAAACTGTTTATAAAATGTTACCTATGAAAAAATAGTCACATTTTCTCATAAAATGGTCACATTTGACCCGTCTCTTATTTGAGACGAACAGTACCCGTCGCAAATAAGAATTTGCGTAAAATAAAAGGCTTGGAGCTTGGAGCATGCCTAGTCTATTCGGGATTTGTATGCCAAGTAAAATAATATAATTATTTTAAGATAGTTTTCAATCACAATTACAAATTGAATATCACACCTACATAAGCAATTGTTTGTAATTAAGACGTAGGAAATGAGAATTTTTCGACAATTTAAGGTTCGAATATGAAATCGAACCAACTGAAAGTTAATATTTAATTTTTCAGTTGATTTTATTGTTATAAATTGCGACCGATACATAATTCAATTAAGCAAGTTAATAGACGAAATAGAAAGTGAAGCACCAAAGCAGGACGCCATAGAATACTTGTATACTCGACCATTTGTTGCCATTGCTACCGTTGGTCGGGGAATTGACGATTTGTGTACTGGTGGTGCTGTCCGAAACCTTAGCTGCAAGCAAAAAATTACAAAAGAATCGAGACAATGGTCATTTGTAAAGACGATAGCATGTCTAAAATACATAATAAATAAATAAACTAATAATATAAGGATGTCGAATGTAAGCAGTCTTAACAAAAACAATGCTTAAATATAAATCCACATTAAGGAGACTTACGAGTTGAAGGAGTAGCCGGAGCGGCACCTTTGCCGAAATCAGTAAAGACCTTAGCCTCCGGGGAATTGGGTTCCAGGTGAAGTAGATCTGAATCAAGTCGAAACTAAGATGAGTATGATTAAGCTCAATGAGACCCGTGGCGTAGCCAAAATTGTTAAAATGTGAGCTCAAATTAATATTAATGTCTTTTTTTTTTTTTTTTTTTGTTTCGTGGGCCATTATAAAGTTTAAATTTTTTAAATAAGATAGATTTAACAATGTAAAAAACCCGATTATCCTTATATGTGACTATTGTACACACGTACAAATATACAATGAACCCTTTTGTGTGCGACATATATATTTCTTAATTAAAAATAACTCTCTTTTAAAATTCAGTTTTTTAAAATTATTCTCTTATATAATTTTTTCCTAAAATTACTCCCTTAAGATACACTTTTATTAAAAATTGCTTCAAAACACCAATTTAGGTGACTTGTTCCGTATGTTTTTGAACTTATTTTCAAATTTTATACCTTTTAAAGTATAAATTGGAGTTTTGAAGCAATTTTTGATAAAAGTACATTTTAAGGGAGTAATTTTAGAAAAAAATTATATAAGAAAGTAATTTTTAAAAACTAAATTTTTAAAGAAGGTTATTTTTAATTTACTCTTTATGAATACAACAGTCTCATACAATACTTGAAATTTAGGAAGGAAAAAAAAAAAAGAGAAATACCAGCGCATGCAGCAACATCTTTATCAGGGGAATTGCATTTATCAGGAAGGCCAAGAGCTAAAGTACCATTGACATTCAAACCGAGACTCGGATCATCTTTATCCTTAATTAAGATACACAAACATTTCTTATGAGTCTTAAGCAGGTGATTAACACCAGTACAACAATCCGGTGAGGGTGCCTTCCCCTGACCGCCAGTGTAAATAAGACACGTTGATACCGAATCTATTAACGCGTCTGCACACTCTTTTTTATCCTCATTTATGTCACCATTCGCGATATTCACTATTATTATCAGCAACACTACTATGCTGCCATATCTCCTCATTTTAATTTCTAATTACTTTTATCGAGATAAAAGGGTAGTTTTTCTTGAGCTGATCGTGTGTTGGCTTTTATAATAGTGACGGAACACAAGGGAAAGTGCATGTTGATGGAAAGTGTCTTGCCATGTCTGGTATACCTAAAAAATTCATTAAACTTCAAAACCCGAAGCTTTGATAACGTGTAATAGAATTATCCTAACTAGTTAAAAGACTAAGCTGATGGTTGATACTCGATATTTAGAATTTTTTGGTTAATGAGTGTTTATTAGCAAATTAATTAGATAATTAGTGTTCGTTTGAAACTATTTTGGTTCATAGTGCCCACGTGTTTTTGTATGAAGCTGCTAGGATAGTTAGCGGTTTTAATTGCTCTTATTTTTCAAAATATACTGTAAGTATTAGAAAACGTAGAAGGATAAGCCGCTAATGTCCTTACCGATTTTAGCCCTTCATATTTCTTGAACATAGTGCAAGTGCTAGCAAAATATGGATTTTTGGGGGAAGCCGCCTATCTTCTCAGCGGCTTCATGTGTATATATTTTTTTTATTTTTTATTTTTTAATCTACTAGCCTTATGGAATGTTATGAAAATAGTAAAGCCGCTAACTATCTTAGCGGTTTCATATAAAAATATAAAAAAAATACAAATGATGACATGGACACTATGAACCAAAATAGTTTCAAACGAACGCTAATTACCTAATTAAATTATTAATAAACACTCATTAACAAAAAAATTCCGATATTTAACATTAATAGGGACCCTTATATCATAATGAATATTCAGTACATTCTTTGACATTAATTTGTGCTAGATATATGTTAGTTAACTCGATATAACTTATAAATAGTTAGAAAATCTTACTGTTCCGACATTTATCAACATAATTCCCTTTTTCTGCCGAGTATATATAAAAGAGAGTGAAAAAAAAGTTATGATTTCGAGTTTATAAATTTTGCACCATCGCTTTAGGATGAAAAAACAGAAAGTAAGTTCGTCTAGGTAACCCGTGACAAGTAATGTACATATCCGTGATTAACCAAATTATGAGGCACATTTTCAGTCGCGACAATTTGCATAATGAACAGTCGAACAGTCTCTTCTAAATGATTCAGAGCTTTCAGTCGCGACAATCTAGTATGTCATTTTCGCCTTGATAAATAAAATTAGCGCAGTTACGTAATCTATACACCACATAGGACTAATAACTAATAAGAATGAATGCTGAGGGATAAGGAGGAGATCACAGTTGGGAACATTCATTTAAAGAAGAAGTTGTAATCATGTGGCAATCTTGTTCTACCAATATCGGCATCTATCATCTTCATTACAGGTCATAGCTAGATCATCACATTTAATAATAGTATTACTCCATTCACTCAATTTGCGGGAATTATTGAGGCATTGGGGTAATCAGTGTAAGTTATATGTTGAAAGATTGAATCTTATTGCGTAAATAATACAATGATACAATGGTTGCTTATATACTAGTTACAAAGCTTGGGGAAGAGGAAACCTAATACAATATTTCCTAAATACATATGACAGAATATGGAAAACTAAATATTAACAATTTTCTAAATTACAATAGCTAAATAATTCAAAGAATAGTTTCCTACTATGTGATATTCCTAATACGGTCCCGCAAGATGGACGACCCGAAGGCGAGACCAATCTTGGAAACCAAAAACGTGAAACGAGGAGACGGGAGAGCTTTAGTAAGCAGGTCCGCAAGCTGATCACCACCAGAGATATGAGTAACACGAAGAAGACCTTGTTGAACACGTTCACGAACAAAATGAAAGGACATAGCCAGATGCTTCATTCGAGAATGAAACACGGGATTTTGAGAGTAATGAGTAGCACTCAGGTTGTCACAATAGATGACAGGGGTAGGAAAGGAGGGAGCACGAAGCTCAGTGAGTAAGGACTGAAGCCACATGAGTTCAGTAGTAGTGGCAGCCACAGCTCGAAACTCAGCCTCGGTAGAGGAGCAAGCGACTGCTCTCTGCTTTTTGGAGGACCAAGACAAAGCATTGCGACCAAAATAGGTTATATAACCGGTTGTAGAGTGTAAGACATCATGATCGCCACCCCAATCAGCGTCGCTATAAGCATGAAGACAGGGGGGAGATTCCCGAAAGAGCTGAAGACCCACATGAGAGGTGCCATTGAGATAGCGTAAAAGACGTTTTAAAGCAGCCCAATGGAGTTCAGTCAGTTGTTGCAAAAATTGTGCCAAGTGATTGACGGTGTAAGCAATATCCGGCCTAGTGAATGACAGATATTGTAGGCTACCAAGTAACATACGATACACAGTGGTGTCGACGAGAGGCGAACTCCTGTCTTTGTGAAGGTGAGGATGAACTGCTTGAGGTGTGGTAGCCGGTTTGGAGTCTAGGAAATTGTGTTTACTTAACAAATCGTGAATGTATTTTGTTTGAGTAAGGACTAAGCCGGTTTTATTTGGGGTAACCTCGACGCCTAGAAAATAGGACAATAAGCCTAAGTCTTTAAGTGCAAAGCGAGACGCGAGAGTGGTGATAAAGGACGTAACTTGACTTTTGTTGGGACCAGTGACAATAATATCGTCAACATAGACCAGTAGATAAATAGTGCAAGACGGTGTGGTGAGTAAAAAAAGGGAGGGATCGGCCAGTGAAGCACGAAACCCAGTGGATAGCAGGTATTGTTTGAGTGTCGTGTACCAAGCACGAGGTGCTTGTTTTAGACCGTAAATAGCTTTTGTGAGTTTGCATATGTGAGTAGGATGCCGAGAATCAATGAATCCAGCAGGTTGTTCCATGTAAACAATGTTAGTGAGGTCACCTTGTAAAAATGCATTATTAATATCTAACTGACGAAGTTCCCAAGAATTAACTAAAGCAAGAGAAAGCAATGTACGTACCGTTGCAGGTTTAACCACGGGACTAAACGTGTCCGAGTAATCAACACCGGGACGTTGAAGAAACCCCTTCGCGACAAGTCGAGCTTTATATTTTTCGATGGAGTTATCTGGTTTGTATTTGATGCGATATATCCATTTACATCCGATAACATTGTAGGACGGGTCAGGTGGGACAAGAGTCCATGTTTTATTGTTTTGAAGAGCTGTAAATTCAGCGGTCATGGCATCACGCCATTGAGGGTCGATGAGAGCTTGTTTAGTGGTGTTGGGAAGACGGGTAGGCGGAAGCAAGGTGGCCATTTTGGCATATTTGGGGTTAGGTTTGCGGATGTTATTGGTGAGGCGGGTGATAACACGGGGTGGTGGAGGTGGGGGTGGGGGGGGGGGAGGTGGGGTGGACTGTGGAGTCACAGTGGGTATGGGAGTGGAGGTGGGGATGGAACCAGTAACCGAGGAGGGGGTCGAGGGGGTGCTGTCAGACGTGGTAGAGGGAGGGGAGGCAGGGGATGTTGGTGAGGCAGGGGGGGTTGGGGAGGCAGGGTTTGTAGGGGAATTTGGGGGAGTAATAGGATGTGGGAGCTGATGGGCAGAGGGTGAGTGCGGCAAGGGTGGAAGGAGGTGTTCGTGGAACCAGTTGGCGGTGGGGATGGTGGTGGCAGAAGCCGTCGATGGGGCCACAAGGGTAGGGTAAGGAAACTCGTTTTCGACGAATTTCACATGACGAGAAACAAAAATTTTGTTGGTGATTGGGTCAAGACAGTAAAAGGCACTTTGTGTTAGGGAATATCCCACAAAAATGCAAGGCTTGGAGCGGGGTTCTAAATTATGATTAGTGTAAGGTCGGAGCCACGGGTAACAGAGACACCCAAAGCACCGAAGTTTGGAATAGTTTGGAGGTTGACCAAATAATTTGAGGTACGGTGAAGAGTTGTCAAGGGTAGGAGTAGGCATACGGTTTATGAGGTATGTGGCAGTGGCAAAAGCATGAGTCCAATAAGTTGTAGGTAAATGAGCATGAGTAAGAAGAGCTAAACCTGTTTCGACGATGTGACGATGTCTACGTTCAGCATAGCCATTCAACTCAGGTGTGTGTGGTGGAGTGGTTAAGTGGCCAATGCCACGGTCATTGAGTGTATGAGCCATTTTGATGTACTCACCACCATTGTCCGAATAGATTTGTAAAATAGGTCGATTAAAATATTTTTCAACGAGTTTTTGAAAGCGAATAAACACGGTTGTAGCATCGGATTTGAGCTTGAGAGGATAAAGCCATATATACTTAGTGAAGTGATCAACAAAAATGAGATAGTATTTAAAATTATCATAAGACGGTACCGGAGAGGACCAAACATCACTAAACAGTAAATCAAGCGGTGCTTTAGACAATATAGTAGAGGTATTGAATTCTAACTTGTGACTCTTGTGGATAGCACAAGAATTACACGGTTTATTTGTAGTAAGACTAGAATTGTTGAAAAAACGAGAACTTAAATATTGTAAAATCTTGGAGGATGGGTGACCAAGACGGTGATGCCATGCAATATCCGGAGATAGGTGAGTAGTGTAAGCAGCCGGTTTTGGAGGAAGCCATTCATAGACACCACCATTGCCCAAGCCGCTAAGAAGAGTCCGATGCGTTTTGAGATCCTTGACTGAAAAAGCAGTAGAAGAAAATTCAAAATAAGCTTGGTTGTCATGACAAAATTTCGAAACGGAAAGAATGTTACGAGAAATTGATGGAACGCATAAAACATTGTCAAATTTAAGAAATAAAGTAGAAGAGTGGGGAATTGTGAACGAACCAGTGTGAGTGATAGGTAAGGCGGAGCCATCACCTATTAGGAGATCGTCGCCACCATCATAAGGAGAGTGGAGAGCGAGGTTGTCAAGATCGCTAGTAATGTGATGCGTAGCACCACTGTCAAGGAGCCAAGGGCGAGATGGGTCAGCGGGATTGGGATTGGGGTGAGTAGTGGCGGTGTTGGCTTGAGGGTTGGAGTAGTCAGTGCGAGTGAAAAAGGCCGAGGATGGTGGAAAGACAACATTAGGGTAAGCTTTCTTAAACTTAAAACAACTCGAAATCACATGACCGACTGCTCGACAGTACTGGCACTTTCCTTTGAAGGGCACAGGGTTGGGATTTGTAGAGGACGATGCTTGGTTTGGGGTGGAGGTGGGCTTGGTATACGGCTGGGTGTAGGGTCGGTTATTGGCACGGTAGGCGGCATTGGCAGTGGCGGGAAACGGGGCAGGGACGGTTTGATGTTTGATAGTGAGGTCAAAGTTTATGAGTTTTTCATGGAGGTTGTCAAAGGAGATAGGATCATCCCTTGCATTAACGACATCAATTAAGGGTTTGTAGAGTGAGTAGTCTAGGCCACGGATGACATGAGCAGTGATATCTTCCGGGTCGACGGGTTTGCCTAGAGATGCGAGTTTATCAGTGCACGCCTTAATGGAATGCATATAGTCAGTGACAGATTGATTTGCGGTTTTGGTGATAGAGTTTAGACGGTCTTTAACTTGTAAAATATGAGCACGAGACGGTTTGGCATAGGTTTGTGCAAGAGAGGTCCAATGGGCAAAGGAAGTGGGTGCACGCATGACGAGTGCATGAATATTAGACGAAAGGGTTCCTACAATAGCTCCTTTGAGGAGATGGTCTTGTCGTTTCCAAGTAAGATAGGCAGGGTTGGGTTTGGTTTTGTTTTTGTCATCATCAGTAGGTGTAGGAATCGTTTCGGGTGGGCAAGGGTAAGAGCCGTCTAAATATTTAAGAAGATCGTAGCCAAAAAGGAACGAGGTTACCTGATCAGCCCATTGCATATAGGTGAGGGGCGTGAGTTTCTCTACCACTGAGAGGTTGACGAGATAAAGAGGAACAGTGGGTTCGTTTTCATTGACGATGGTGTTGGTTGAGCTCGACATGACGAAGGAACTTCCTGCTTGGTCTCGGGTTGAAGACGTTGGTACACGAATGATCTTCGTGGTTGCGTTATGTGCGTGAGGCAGTTGATATTAGGATCGATGAGAACCTGATACCATGTAAGTTATATGTTGAAAGATTGAATCTTATTGCGTAAATAATACAATGATACAATGGTTGCTTATATACTAGTTACAAAGCTTGGGGAAGAGGAAACCTAATACAATATTTCCTAAATACATATGACAGAATATGGAAAACTAAATATTAACAATTTTCTAAATTACAATAGCTAAATAATTCAAAGAATAGTTTCCTACTATGTGATATTCCTAATAATCAGGTAATGTTGTTTTTGTTGTATGATCAAAGGCATAGCTAAAGGATAATTTATGTCAGCCGACCTTCTTGTTGATAGATGAACCATCGCAGCCAAAACCTTAAGGTTTTGGTTGAGTTGGTTCATCTATCATGGTATCAGAGCCAGAGTAACCGAAGGTCACGGGTTCGAATCCTGGCAACCCCAATAACTCACGAAGTGGAATTTCAGCACATGGTTAACCAGTCTTCAAGCCCAATGGGCATTCGAATGAAGAGGCGTAATAGGAATAAATATAATATTTGGACGTCAACCATCACTTTAAGGTTTTGATTGAGTTGATTCATCTATCACTTGTGAAAACATAGCTAGAACATTGGGCCGAGTGCATTGTCAAGAGTCGAGACCGTCCCTTCTAACTTCTAAGTCTAATAATGCTTAAAGATAAGGTGACCCTAACTCCCCATGCATTTTGCCCTTGTCAATAAAGATAAATACGGAGTAGCACTTTTGTTTCAAACTTGTAAAAGAGCATATACGTATTATTTTTAAAATAAAAATTTGATTCTAACAATTATTGTAAACTGAAAATAAAATATAAATTCAAAGCAAGATTCAAAATTATTCTTAAAATATAAAATAAAAATAAGTCATAAAATTGTAAAAGGAAAGTATTAAGCCATATTACGTAGTGTAGAGGTGAATAAATTGATGATTGTGACTTTGTATATGAAATATTTATACAACATATATAATAATACCACGTTTTTATCATATTTTTATATTAATTTTGGGCGTTATATATTCAATACCGCATCCGCGAAAAAATTGATTCGCCCTTGCTCTTGCTCGGGATAGGTAAAACAGGCCAACTGCAAAAGAAACATAAAAATAAATAAATAAATAAATTAGATAAGATTATAAAAGAAAAAAACAAAAACTTGAATAAGTAATATTTATGAATAGTAATTACACCAAAAACTTCATACTTGTTAGGAATAGGTGGGGTGAACCTTTGAACATGTAACACTCTAGCTTTTGTACTTCCATCTTGCACACTGTTTACGATGAGCTAAATCCAAAAAAAAAAAAACAATTGTCAAACATTGATAAAAAAATTGTCATTTGTGACGGCACTATTATGTGACCTTTCACAAAAAACAAGTGGGAGGGAACTGTAAGCCTGTAAAAAATCACAAACTTGTGATCGTTACAAGCAAGACGATCTGCTCTAACTAACCAACAAACCAAATTTTAACACACCTCAACTTCTAGAGCCTCTCTCCTTTCAGCAGTAATTAAATTTCCTTGCTTATCTTCGACTAATTTGAATAGCACCCCTGCAAACTGTAATAAAATAATAAAATCAACACATGTAATTTGTGGTGACATTAAATAATTAAAAATAAGTGTAGAACGTACGAGTATATAACTGTAAAATGTCGGTTACCAAAAACAATTTGAATTGTATTTAAATCACATCAATCACATTATATTAAGTGTTATAGTGTCACGTATGCTTATACAAACTTGGAAAGTATGTAAAAGTATAGACGTACTCGTATATAAGTATACGCATAGCCAGTTGCAAATACTAGAAAACCAATTATTTATAATTGCATTTTAAATGATGAAGCAAATTTGGAAATTAAAAGTATTAACTCATCATAAAAGATAGTCACCTCAGCTGGTGAATTGATAGAAATCTTATTACATGATGTTATAACATTACCAACGCAAATTCCCGCCATATCCGTGGGAGATCCTTTAATCACCTGAAAATAACGAAATTTAACAAGAGCCTACAATCCATAAAGAGAGAAAAAAAAAAAACGAGTTGTAGCTAAAAAATACCCATCCCACTAAAAAATATACTAAGTGTGTGTTTGGCCTGACTTTTAAAAGTATTTTTGGACCTAAAAACACTTTTTCGCCAAACACATTATTATGTAAGAGCTCAACAAGAATTTCTCAAAAGTCAAAAAACCATCTTTTTACCCATAAAAATAAAAATAAAAGCAGTAATTTGATGTTCTCTTTTTGAAAAACACTTTTAGAAAATTAAGCTTGAAAAAACAAAAACTCATTTTCAACAAGTTAGGTCAAACATCCTCTAATTCTCAAACCTCTTTGACGACAATTCCATCAAAAGATTGGAATTTTCGATAAATGGCTTCCATCTCTTGAATGTCGACTTCATCAATACTTCTTGTTCTGAGGTCAAGCCATGGACGGCTTACATCTCTATAAAACAATTTTACAACATATGTGATATATTAATTCATATACTTGATTTTAAATTACATAAGACGAGTTAAAACTTACCCAGTTTCTATCAAATGTTTCACACATTTTATAAGAATGTTACTCGGCATAAATGGTGTGTAGCCTTTCTTACAAAAAAAATTCATCCCAAGAACAGTTCCCGTCGATCTCTCAATTAAGGCTCCGCCAATACCCCACTGAAATCAAAATGAGACTCGCACGCAATTAAATACAAAATATATAAAAGAAAAAATTTACTCCCCCTTTCCAGTGATATGTTTACACTTCCTTTATTTTCTCCTCACAAAATAAAGGAAGTGTAAACATATCACTCAAAATAAAGGAAGTGTAAATAATTACTGGAACAGAGGGAGTAGGAAGAGAATGACAATATCACCTCAGAAATGTTACTAGTCGATGACATAAGGTCATCAGACTCGAGATGATCTCCTCGATTATTGATTGTACCAGATGAAGCCATGAGTCTACCGTGATAGTGACGACCAACAGCCATCACTAAAGTCCCTGACTTCAGAAAATCGGTAGACAACTGTGCACTAGTAGTGTCATCATCCAGTTCTTGTTGAGCACGGAGAAGTACGATATTGTGATCGACATTTGTGTACACAATGTCAGCATTTACTTTTTTGTTACACAAAATAATAGTAACGACCTACAATTAAAGCAAGTAGAAGCATTTAGACATGAATTTGTAACTCCTATATAAGATGAATATAGGTTCTTTATAAAAATTGCACCAGTTAAAGAAACATAACTTTGTAGCCGTATTAAATCATAAAACGGGTGAAGTATGGTAGATGAAACAAAAGTAAGATGCTAGATATGCACTTTAATCAAACATATACGGATTAACGCACTTTCATGTGTAAGTATGAATTTGGATTAACGCAGATGGTGTTCTTAATGAACAAGTCTACCATTTATTTTTTACTATTTCATAACTTCTACTTTTATTGGAATAATGATAAAAAAAGTTGTTTTAAATTTTAAGATAGGTTTTTTTATAACTACTACCTTTGTATTACCATGTTTTGAGAACTACTACCAAAATAATTTTCGCTTAAAAACTACTAACCAATAAGTTTGAATTTTTTTTAAAACACTACCAAATCTCATCTAAGGTCAATAAAACACAATCTCAGCCATTTATTTTTGAATTTCCATCCTAAGTTGTTAATTTTATCCCTTAAACTAGTTAATTTGATGAAGTTTAAGCAACTTTTTTACCTTAATTACTTTAGATTGGTGAATTAGATGAAACTAATTTAAAGTGATTTTGCCCCAAAATGATTAGCAAACGATAGTATTGGTAATGCTAAAGGGATAAAGTTTACCCCTTAAGATGGAAATTCAAAAATAAATGGTTAAAATTGTGTTTTATTGGGTTTGGATGAGATTTGGTAGTGTTTTTAAAAAAAATCAAACTTACAGGTAGTAGTTTTTAAACGAAAATTATTTTGGTAGTAGTTCTTAAAACCGTGTAGTATAAAGGTAGTAGTTATCAAAAAACCCTTTTAAGAAATCTAGTTATATTAGAATAATTTTTTTTTTAAATAATAAGTTCATATACACACTAGATTGATTGATTAATTTTTAGTTTGGCACATAATCAAACTTAGGAATCCAATTACGAACAAATATCTATTTAGAACAATTCTCATTTATACTTTTTCAGATAAAGGCTCGAAAGTAACATTTCGTGGATTTACAAAATATGAGAAATCATACAAAATATAAGTACGGAAATGAAAGATAACCTTTGGAGTTTTTGAACCGTCTCCGAGGATGTAACCAGAAGTAAGAATTAGTTTTACATTATTATGCTCCACAATAATCCCAGAGCTATGGTATGGTCTAAATCCTGAAAATAACAAGAAGTTTTCTTTTGTTAAATAATTACTTATGTGTAACACATGAGTTCTAAGTAAACTATTTATATACTAGATTAGATTTGAATGAAATAGTTATTACTAACGAACCTAAGCCAAAAGAAGAAACGCCAACCACGGATGACGAAACTGTGGAAGCTATCTTTCTCAATTCTGAGCTTGAGGGGTTATCAGATTCACATGTATAATCATACAAACCATAATATTCAGCAACTGTAAAATAGAAACACAACACCTTCATTAAAGTTCTGCAAATAGTAAATAGACAATAAACGAAAATAGAGGGTGTAGAACGTACGAAAATATGCAGCATTATCTTCACGTGTAGGCATTTCACGGGGTTTAATTTTCTCGACTGCAAATAAATGTTAGAATTAACAAGTGTGAAAAAAAACAAATGAAATAGTTGGAGAAATTAAGCGTTTGCTAAAAAATATATTTTCTAAATCCATAGATCGTAACCTTGTAATTTCAAATACAATAATGGTAGGCCACAATTGTATAATTAGTAACAAGCATGAGTGCATGACCCTAAAATTCCCACAAGTTAATAAATTATGGTGTGAGAGGTGAGACGGTCTCACATTATGGGACGGTTAACTTTTACAAAAAAGGTTATTTATTTATTACTAATAGATGAGTTAGTTTTTTTTTTTTTTTACCATGGAACCGTCTCACAGTTTGAGATCGTCTGACACAATAACTACCGTAAAATTTCATTCGGTTAACTAGCCACTAAGAGCATACACAATAGAGAGAATGGTTTCATCCTCTTATTATTTTTCTCTGTCTTTCTATTTTTTTGACACATATTTCCCTCTTTCATCCACCTCATTTCCCACTATCTACATCATCTTCATTTCCACTACATCTTTTTTCTTCCACAATAGAGATGATCCTCTTATATTACTTTTCTTATTATTATATTTATTTTATTTATATTTAATATTATGGATGACTTTATATTGTTTTAATAATTTACAAATTAATAAAATTAATTTTAAAAAAAGTTTGTGTTGCTAAACTAAATAACATATAAAATTCATAAAATAAAATACATTAAACTCATATACAAAGTAAGATATAAAATTCATAAAAACAAAATACATGAAACTTAACATTAAATTGTGATACATATTTTTAATTTATGTTAGAGCCTTGAAATATAGTCCATATATGTACAATAACAATTAAAAGTATATTGATTAATTTTGTTTACATAATAAATAAAAACTATAAATTAAAATATTATCCATATGACAAATAAACATTAGCTCGTGGGCACAAGCGCCTATGTCTCACTTCCTCTACTTTCCTATAAAAGTAGAGGAAACACACATCTTCCTCTATACAAGAGGACACCCAACATCGTTGCCACAATAGAGAGGATGTCCTTTTAAAGAAGAGATGGGTTACACTGCCTTCAAGCTCTATTATCCGTATATAATTACAATTTTTAAACCCAACTATATGCCTCAACATTTTCATAGTACATTTTATAATTGATGGTGCTTAAATGGTTACAACGTAGAAAAACCCGGAAATAAAAGAACTCACCAATATGGCTTGGAACTTTACCGTCCCACTTCCAACCCGAACTCATGGCGTCGTCTCACAAATTCCTGAAAAGCAATAACTAAGAAATGATGATTCAAAATTCATAACCCTAATAAACAATCAACTTAAAACCCTTATTCAATTCTATAATAAAGTCAAAATTTAAACCCTAATTAAAAACAATCATAAAAGGACTAATATTATTGCGTAGGGTTTTGGTGGTTCTTATGAGCAATGTTATCATGGATAGTTATTTTCTCCGCTTTTTTTAAAACGGGCCAATAAAATAATATTGAACGACTGTTGTAACGAAAGCGTCCTATTACGCAATAATAAAACGAAGGACAAACGGTCTTGAGGCCGACCAAATCTGAGCAAACTCCTTGATCTTCAAAGAGAAGAAAGTCAATAACAAGAGCCTCAACAAACTGAGTTTCTTCGTCGGAATGAAAAGGTCACAAATAAAGCCTCTTTATTGAATAAGTTTGGGTCTATATATAATTTTATTGCATCCAAAATAAAATAAAATAAAATATCTAAACTAATAAAGAAATAAGTTAATATAAAATTAATTTCCTAATCACAACAACAGTCACATAAACTTTACTTTAGTTTCCTAAAATAGGAAAGTGGAGCGACCCGCTTAGTTTCCTATTGAGCTTAGTTTCCTTGCTATGACTTGACTTGCCATGTTGTCCAGCCAACAATGGTACACTGTCCATTACAATATATATCGCAGTTGGTCTTGCTTATGACGGGTACTATCCGTCACAAGCTGAAAATGGATAGTGTTCCTCTCACAATAATGCAAGTCGGAGGGCGGGTGGAAGGAAATGAAGCATCTTATGGATAGTGCCACTTGTATATTATGAGAGGGACACTATCTTCAGTTCGAATAATGTCCGTCTTCAATGAGATTTTGTGTCGAACGTCATATTGTGTTTCCTAATATGAGTAAACTACTCGTACTTTCCTATTATCACTATCCACACATTTTGTTTATGTCTTCTCTAAAAAAGTGGTAGGTATTTCAATTTGAGCTATTTGGGAGGTTATACCGGACAACATTTCTTTTTCTCCTGGTTTTACTGTCACGTGTTCGAGGTCATTTAAGCTGTTAACTTATTGTTGTGCGGATACGATATGATGTCATAAAATCTTTCTTTCAAACTTGTAAAAGAGCATATATTTTTAAAATAAAAACTTGATTCTAACAATTAATTTAAAAGGAAAATAAAATATAAATTCAAACCAAGATCAAAATTATTCTTAAAACATAAAATAAAAATAAGTCGTAAAATTGTAAAAGAAAAGTATTAAGCCATATTACGTAGAGTAGAGGTGAATAAATTGATGATTGTGAGTTTGTATATGAAATATTTATACAACATATATAATAATACCACGTTTTAATCAAATTTTTATATTAATTTTGGGCGTTATATATTCGCTACCGCATCCGCGAAAAAATTGATTCCCCCTTGCTCTTGCTCGGGATAGGTAAAACAGGCCAACTGCAAAAGAAACATAAAAATAAATAAATAAATTAGATAAGAATAAAAGAAAAAACAAAAACTTGAATAAATATACTTGTAATATTTATGAATAGTAATTACACCAAAAATTTCATACTTGTTAGGAATAGGTGGGGTGAACCTTTGAACATGTAACACTCTAGCTTTTGCACTTCCATCTTGCACATTGTTTACGATGAGCTAAATCCAAAAAAAAAAAAAAACAATTGTCAAACATCGATAAAAAAAATGTCATTTATGACGGCACTATTCTATAACCTTTCAGAAGAAATAAGTGAGAGGGGTTGTAAGCATGTGATCGTTACAAGCAAGACGATCTGCTCTAACTAACCAACAAACAAAATTTTAACACACCTCAACTTCTAGAGCCTCTCTCCTTTCAGCAGTAATCAAATTTCCTTGCTTATCTTCGACTAATTTGAATAGCACCCCTGCAAACTGTAATAAAATAATAAAATCAACACATGTAATTTGTGGTGACATTAAATAATTAAAAATAAGTGTAGAACGTATATAATTACAAAATGTCGGTTACCAAAAACAATTTGAATTGTATTTAAATCACATCAATCACATTATATTAAGTGTTATAGTGTCACGTATGCTTATACGAATTTGGTAGGTAAAAAGTATAGACGTACTCGTATATAAGTACACAGAGCCAGTTGTAATTACTAGAAAACCAATTATTCTTAATTGCATTTTAAATGATCAAGCAAATTCGGAAATTAAAAGTATTAACTCATCATAAAAGATAGTCACCTCAGCTGGTGAATTGATAGAAATCTTATTGCATGATGTTATAACATTACCAACGCAAATTCCCGCCATATCTGTAGGAGATCCTTTAATCACCTGAAAACAACGAAATTTAACAAGAGCCTCCAATCCGTAGCAAGAGAAAAAAAAAACGAGTTGTAGCTAAAAAATACCCATCCTGCTAAAAAATATACCAAGTGTGAGTTTGACATGACTTTTAAAAGTATTTTTGGACCTAAAAACACTTTTTCACCAAACACATTACTCCCTCCTATTCATTTTAACTCTCACCCTTTCCTTTTTCATCTATTCATATAACTCTCCCCCTTTCCTTATTTAGTAAAATTTTATACTTATTTTAATCACCTTACCCCACAACAATACCCCACAATACTCATACTTTATCTTATTTTAATCATTTTACCCCACAACAAAAATTTTATTTTAATCATTTTACCCCACAATAAAAAATAAACGAATTGTAGCTAAAAAATACCCATCCCGCTAAAAAATATACTAAGTGTGTGTTTGTGTCCTTGACTTTTAAAACCACTTTTTGGACCTAAAACCACTTTTTGGCCAAACACAATATTATGTAAAAGCTCAACAAGAATTTCTCAAAAGTAAAAAATCATCTTTTTGCCAATAAAAATAGAAGCAGCAATTTGGTGCTTCTCTTTTAGAAAAACACATTTAAAAAATTAATGTTGAAAAACAAAAACTCATTTTCAACAAGTTAGGTCAAACATGCTCTAATTCTCAAACCTCTTTGACGACAATTCCATCAAAAGATTGGAATTTTCGATAAATGGCTTCCGTCTCTTGAATGTCGACTTCATCAATACTTCTTGTTCTGAGGCCAAGCCATGGACGGCTTACATCTCTATAAAATAATTTTACAACATATGTGATATTATTAATTCATATATATTTGATTTTAAATTACATAAGACAAGTTAAAACTTACCCAGTTTCTATCAAATGTTTCACACATTTTATAAGAATGTTACTCGGCATAAATGGTGTGTAGCCTTTCGTACAAAAAAAATTCATCCCAATAACAGTTCCCGTTGATCTCTCAACCAAGGCTCCGCCAATGCCCCACTGAAATAATCAAAATGTGACTCACACGTAGTTAAATACAAAACATACAAAAGAAAAAGGGATAAAAATACATGGTAACCTCGTATTTTTTTATTTTCTACATGGTAATTTTTTTTCACCAAAAATGCTTTTGATTGGCCATAACTCCCAGCCACGAGTTCCGAAGCGATGATTTCAAAGATATCATTAACGCTGTCAATTTAAATTAAAAAAATGTCGCATTCAGAACACGTTACAAAGAGATACGGTCAGTCAAAGTTTAAAGTTTGACTGGCCGTAATTCTTCCCACGAGTTCAGAGACTCAAAAAAAAAAATTCCAGATTAAAGATCTCGTAAGGTCGGTCAATTTGGAAAAAAAAAATCATTGGTTTCAGAAGTTTTGATCCTGAATTATTGCCAGTCAAATGTGTTTTTTTTTTGTAAAACGAGATTACCATGTAGAAAATAAAAAAAACACAAGGTTATCACGTAGAATATCCCAAAGAAAAAATATAGGAAGAGAAGAGACAATATTACCTCAGAAATGTTGCTAGTCGATGACATAAGGTCATCGGACTCGAGATGATCTCCTCGATTATTGATTGTACCAGATGAAGCCATGAGTTTACCGTGATAGTGACGACCAACGGCCATCACTAAAGTCCCTGACTCCGGGAGATCAGTAGAGAATCGTGCACTAGTAGTCTCATCATCTAGTTCTTGTTGAGCACGGAGAAGTACGATATTATGATCGACATTAGTGTACACAATGTAAGCATTTACTTCTTTTTTGTTATATAAAATAATAGTAACCTACAATTAAAGCAAGTAGAAGCATTTAGACATGATTGTGTAACACCTATGAACCATAAGACAGGTCAAGTATACGTGAATATGAATTTGGATTAACGTCCATGCATATCATAGCGTTGTTAGTGAAAAACTCTTAACATTTATTTTTTATTATTTCATAACTTCTACTTTTATTGGAATAATCTTAAAAAAAATGTTTTAAATCTTAAGAAATCTTGTTATATTAGGATAAGTTCTTTTATTTAAAATCATACGTTCATATATACTCTTTAGAACAATTACAAACAAATATCTCTTTAGAACAATTCTCATTTATACTCTTTCAGATAAAGGCTCGAAAGTAACATATCGCGATTAAAAAATATGAGAAATCATACAAAATATAAGTACGGAAATGAGAGATAACCTTTGGAGTTTTTGAACCGTCTCCGAGGATGTAACCAGAAGTAAGGATTAGTTTTACATTATTATGCTCCACAATAATCCCGGAGCTATGGTATGGTCTAAATCCTGAAAATAGTAGAACAATTTTTCTAACGATTAATAAGCCTAACAAGAAAAGATTTATAAGAAAATCTCCTTGATTATGCTAAAATTATGTTTATACTTGCATTTTTTATGAAAATAATGATGAAAGTTACTTGCTAACCTAAGCCAAAAGAAGAAACGCCAACAACGGACGACGAAACCGTGGAAACAGCTATCTTTTTCAACTCTGAGTTTGAGGAGTCGTCAGTGTCACATGTATATTCATACAAGCCATAATATTCAGCGCCTGAAAAAAAGAAACACAACACTACCTAACATAAGTTTTTTTTTTTTTGCAAATAGTAAATGTACAATAAACGAAAATAGAGGGCGTAGAACGTACGAAAATATGCAGCATCGTCCTCACGTGTAGGTATTTCATACGGTTCCATTTTCTCGACTGCAAATAAATGTTAGAATTAATTAATGAGAATGGAAAATAACAAATAATCGGATAACAAACTAAATAGATGGAGAAATTGAGGGTTTTGCTATGTTATTATTTTCTAAATCCATAGATCGTAACCTTGTAATTTTAAATACAATAAGTTACAATCTCATTTGTGACCAACACTATCCGTCACTTTGGAGTGACGGATACCATTTTACCTCACAAAGTACCCACTTTTTCTCTCTCTGCAACATTATTTATGTGGTCCCCTTTCTCCACTAACCCATTTTGTTACCATTTTAACTCACAAAATATCCGCCACCCGTCACAAGGGAGACCAATTGATACAATAATCGTAGGCCACAATTGTACAATTAGTAACAAGCATGAGTGCATGACCCTAAAATTCTCACAAATTATGGTGTGAAACGGTCTCACACTATGGAACGATTCACTTTTCCAAAAAGGTTGTTCATTTCTTACTAATAGATGGGTTAGCTTTTTTTTTTTTTTTTTTTTTTTAATCATGGGACCGTCTTACAATGTGAGATCGTCTTACACAATAACTACCGTAAAATTTCATTCGGCCATTAATATCATTAACTCATTATCTATCTTTTTCTTGTTCCGCCCTCCACCAACAACCACAAAGATACCGTTAACACTGCCTTCAAGCTCTATTTATCCGTATATAATTACAATTTTTAAACCTAACTATATGCCTCGACATTTTCATAGTTTTCCCAGAACTTCAAGACATAATAAACACATTTCATAATTGACGGTGCTTAAATGCTTAAATGGTTACAACGTAGAAAAACCTGGAAATAAAAGAACTCACTAATATGGCTTGGAACTTTAAAGTCCCACTCCCAACCCGAACTCATGGCGTCTGACAGAATTCCTGAAAATGAATAACTAAACAATAATGTTTTAAATTTCATAACCCTAATAAACAATCAAAACCCGGATGACTCGTCTCACAGAATTCTTGAAAAGCAATAACTATGAAATAATGACTCAAAATTCATAACCCTAATAAACAATCAACTTGAAACCCTGTACAATATAGTCCAAAATTGAAACCCTAAATAACAACAATCAACTCCACACCAAAAAAAAAAAATAACAACAATCAACTTAAAACCCTTATTCAATTCTATAATATAGTCAAAATTGAAACCCTAATTAAAAACAATCATAAAAGGGCGAGAGACTAATCATATTGCGTAGGGTTTTGGTGGACCTTTATGAGCAATGTTATCTTGGATAAAAGGGCGAGAGACTAATATTATTGTAACGGAGGCGTTCTATTACGCAATAATTAATTGACAAACGGTGATAAGAACAATAAATAACGAATGTAAATAAAGTTACACAAATATTAACGTGGTACATATGCGCTCAATATGAACCAATTCTACCAACAAAATATAGTAGATTAAAGGGACAAAAGTGACTACCAAAATTGAATTCAATCCGCAAAGAACTCACCAATAAGACGAAAAACAAACGATCTTGAGGCCGACCAAGAAACTACCCTGATCGATCTTCAAAGAAGCCAATAATAAGAATCCGAACCAACTGAGTTTTCTTCGTCGAATGAAAATGTCTCTTGAGTTGGGTCTTTATATAATTTTTTTCCATCCAAAATAAAGTAAAATAAAATAAACTAATAAAGAAATAAGTTAATAAAAAATTAATTTCCTAATCACAACAAAACACACGTAAGAAACAAGGAAGGATCCTCTCTCACATACTATGTCCCACCCCATACATATTGGCGCTGTTTGGTAAACAGCATATTGGCCAATTTTTAGCATATTCAAGAGTTTTAGCATGTTTGACCAATCAATATGCTAATTTTAGTGTTTGGTAAACAACATATTGAAACAGCATATTTGGGGTCAATATGTTGTTTTACAATATGCTGCTTACCCTAGCATATTGGTTAGCATATTGTAAAATAGGAAATTTTTCCCCATTTTACAAAGAAAAGTAAAAGTCTACTAAACGTAATCTGCCAATTACCAAACACTCAAATTAATTCTGCTAATTATAATATGCTAGTCAAACCTTCTGATAAAATCTGTCATTTATAATCTGCTTTTGCAATCTGCTTATGCTGAAATTAATCCGCTGTTTACCAAACACGGCCATTCTGACACATCAACTACCAACTAATTATACTATATATTGCATATTTTATTCTTGCATCAAGTAATGTGTCAGAAGATAAATGGGGTGGGATATAAAATGGGACACAAAACAGATGATCCTTACTGATAAGAAACTAACGTATTACAAAGTCTCTAAAATAGGAAAGTGTATCGTGGAGCGACCCGCTTTCCTATTGAAACTATGGTACAGAACAATGGTACTATATATCGTCATATTGTGTTTCCTAATACGAAGTATGAGTAAACTTTGAATATATAACAAAATTCGAAAATAGTGTAGCATTGTTTTTGTTTTTGTTTTTCTATATCACAACTTCGAAAATATAACAAAATTCTTTGTTTTTGTTTTTCTTGCGTAAGCTTAGGAGATTGATTCTATTTGGAATTTATTTAGTTGAAAAAAATATTGTAGCATTGTTGCAACGAAGAAAGTACTTCCTCTGTTTAGATATTTGTTATCTATCCATTTTGGCACCAGGCCTAAAAAGGGACAAAAAGGCTGGGGGGGTTTTACAAATATTACACATGCAACGTAGACACTCTAATTTGGCGAGTTCACTGAGGGAAAACGGACATGGATATCAAGACCGCGATAGTTACATAATGTCATATGGTTAGGAGTCTTAGGACTTAGGAGTGATAATAAAGGTATCGTCATAGAGGTAAAGAGGATGATTATAGATGATTTTTTTTCCTTCCGTTATTTTTAATAAGGATCCAAAGTTATATGTAAATATATTTGACAAATCAGTGTGATATTAGATATCTGTGATACAAATATATAATTATGATAGAATATTTTTAGACTATATGAGCAATATTTTATCTAATCACACAATTTCGAGCCGTTTACGAGCTTTTCGAGTCGAGCTAGCATTTGTTCGGCTTGACTCGTTAAGCTCTCTCGAGTCAAGCCCGAGCCGAGCTTTGACCGAGCCGATC
The DNA here is from genome assembly GCF_048544455.1 of Silene latifolia. Classification (NCBI taxonomy): domain Eukaryota; kingdom Viridiplantae; phylum Streptophyta; class Magnoliopsida; order Caryophyllales; family Caryophyllaceae; genus Silene; species Silene latifolia. The sequence goes on along the minus strand of NC_133537.1, from coordinate 341,435,103 downwards.
TCGAGTTGCTCGCAAATTGTCTCGTCTCATTAACAGCCCTAGCGGATATGATATGATATCATTAAAAAAATCTTTCAAATTTGTAAAAGAGCATATATTTTTATAACAAAAACTTGATTCTAACAATTATATATTTTAAAAAATTCAAGGCAAGAGTCAAAATTACTCTTAAAATATAAAATAAAAATAAGTCACGGAATTGTATATTCGCTACCGCATCCACGAAACACCCCCCTAGATAGGTAAAATAGGCCAACTGCAAAAGAAACATAAAAATAAATAAATTAGATAAGATTAAAACAAAAAACAAAAACTTGAATGAGTAACAAGTAATACTCACCCAAGATGTGTGAGTCTAGTGGAATTTCAGGGTAACCTCAAAGCCTCCTAAGGAGGAATTGCGAGGTCCTGGGTTCGATTCCCTAGATGAACACTTTCCTGGGGACCTGACGCCCGGAGAGGGAATAATTCCCGCGGGAAAGAACTCACATGGTACATGCGCCTTCATCAAAAAAAAAAAAAAAAAAAAATACTCCCTAGTCCCTCCTATCCAATACAAACTACCCACTTCCTTTTTTGAAGTCAAACTTTGAAAAGTTTGACCGTTAATCCACAAAAAAATATAAAATTTTGAACGATAAAATTTACATATTTTTTATATTTTTCATAAATTATATTTTTTATAAAAAAGAAATTATATACAAAGAAAGAAAAATACGGTCAAAGTGTCATCTCGAAGTCCACCCAAAAACAAGTGGTTAGTTTGAAATGGATTGGAAGGAGTAATAATTACACCAAAATTTTCATACTTATTAGGGAGCAAGGATCCTCTCCATTTCCTTCTCTCCATTTCTTGTCCATTTCCTCTCACAATCCTATATTATATTAGTATTCCACATTTATCTCATCATTCACTTGCACCGTTTGATCGTTTTAAAATCTAATCCGGACCTTTAAAAAGAAATGGAAGGAAATGGAGAGGAGAAGAAATGGAGAGAATCTAAATTGCTTATTAGGAATAGGTGGAGTGAAACTTTGAACATGTAACACTCTAGCTTATGTACTTCCATCTCGCATACTGTTTACGACGAGCTGAATCCAAAAAAATAATTGTTAAACATTGATAAACACCAACAAGTAGATAAGTTGACATTTCTAACTACACAAATTATCATTTGTGACAGCATTATTCCGTAACCTTTCACAAAGAGCAAGTGAGAGGGGGCTCTGAAAAGTCAGAAGCTTGTGACCATCACAAGCAAACTAAACAATAAACCAAATCTTAACGAACCTCAACTTCTAGAGCCTCTCTCTTTTCAGCAGTAATCAAATTTCCTCGCTCATCTTCGACTGATTTTAGCATTATTTTACCCATACTTACATCTTATATTTGACTCGATTTTGTGTGCTTTAAATGTTAAAAATCTCATTTTGTTATTTAATTAGAAGTAATTAGTTTTATTACATTTATCTCGAATAATTGGTGTATCTCGAGTATTTGGTACTTCTTGGTTTTATTTCGTCATGTAGATGTTGAAAAGTCAATACGTAAAGCAAAACGGGTCAAAGACGAAGTCAAATGGTAAAGAAATAGAAGTAATTAGTTTCCTTCACTTCCAACATTATCAACCACCATTGATATAAGCTTCACACCGTATTCGATTTCGGAATTGCAAATTCGAATTTTGTGAGATCACCATGGCTCAGCTCAAGCACCCGATTACGTTTCCGCCTCAATTCAAAGCTTTGGGTACCGTGTGATTTATAGTGGTGGCGTGTGAAGGAAGATTGACTTTGGTCCTTATGTTGACCATTTTTTGTCACGTGAATTTCTGAGGCTTCGTGCCTTTGTCTTGTTTCATTTGCTTTGTCTTATGTTTATTTTAAGACCCATAATTACCATATTGCCATTACTTGTTCTCTCATATAAATAGAGAGAAAACCCTAAATTAAAAGGAGGACCCCCATTTTTCAGACTTAATTAGGGTTCTTACTTCTTAGGACTAGTTTTCTCCCAAATTTACTTTCTTTAAATTAGTTAGTAATAGTTTAATTACATTTCAAGCTCAAATCTTTTGGTATTGTGAGACTAGATCCACATTATTTATTCTATTTCCATCCAAAGTTTGGTATTGATTTCTCTCCTTTCTCTTAATTAATGTCATTTTCAATTATTGTTATGTTCATATATTTTAGTCATTAAATTAGATTAAAGTTTTAGTCTTTGTTATTCTATTATGCTTAATATCATGTCTAGTGTAGTTTTTAATGTATTTTGTATTAGAGAGTAGTTAACCTTGTTTAGGGGTAGATTGAAACCTAGAATGTGTTGACCCATTATTGATTTCCCTAGAATTAGTTATGGTTACGTGTTTAATTATGGGTAATTAGAAGCAGGGGGCCCACATATGAAAGAATTAATCATTGGTTACTTGTTTAATTATTGGTGGTAATTACCGGTAATTAGAGACTGGAAGGCAGAAGCCAATCTCTTGTAAATCTCGTAATTTGGCTTGATAATAAATTAATAATAATATATTATGAGAGACCGTCAATAAGAAAAAAAGAAATTTAGTGGGCCTCTCACCCTATTATATTATATGAGAGGTATTTCAATTTAGAGCTAGGTTGCACCAAAACGGCACGAACACCGACACGATACGGACACGTGACACGGCATCCCATGAAATTTAGGACACGGGACACGTCGTTTATATTTAATAAAATATACTCTCTCCTATTCACCATTTTCTTCCCTATTTCCTTATTCGGATTATTCGGGTTTTCTTCCCTATTTCCCTTTTTGGGTTGATTTGTGTGGTCCAAATTAAATTACATGTGGAGTAGTGTGTTTTGTGTGGTCCAAAATTGGTTTCTTATTCCTTGTGCAAAAAGGAAAGGGGAAGAATATAGTGAATAGGAGGGAGTATATTTTATAGTTATATATGTGTGATTTTATTTTTGAAAAAGTATTGAATATTAAATTTAAATAAGTGAAAGTAAAACTTACGTTAATTATAACTCATTCTCATTTCCAAAACAAAAAACCAACTTATAATCAATCTATTTCCACATCTCATTACTAGTCTAAAGAACATCATTTGTCTCCAATTCAGCTTATTTCCCCACCAAATTCAACCATATAACAATTCTCGTCATTTACCCCTTGATTCCGTTTGGAGATGTGTCCAAATACCATGGACACGGCTCAAAATACCATGGACACGTGTCGTACACGTGCCCAAATAAAAGATGAAAGTTAGACACGGTTTTACAAGTGTCCGACACATTTTGACGTGTGTCCGACGAGTGTCGTGTCTGACACGGGTATCCCACACGGGAACGCTGATTAGGAGGAGTATCCGTGCTACCTAGATTTAGAAACCGTCTCCCTCTGGAATTCTTTTCATCCCCGTAATGTACTGCTATCTCATTTCTGCAATCCCCCCTTGCATCTGTGTAAGTCTATTAATTACAGAATTAACTTTTGGCTTCCTTTTCCTTTTTTTTTTGTTTAATCTAGTAGACAATGGACGGCGTACGAAAGGCAGTAGTAGTGTTAATATGGACCAACAAAAATAAGCCAACCTCCGGCTATAGCCAAACTACTGGATTCATTTACAAAAAAAATGATGAAGGTTTATTTATTCTTAGCACTTCTCACCAATTTATGAATAATATATTCGAGAATCTCCTCGAAATGCCAAAATCTCAACTAGGGGTGAGAGTGGAATTCTTTGATCGGACAACAATTATGGATGCGGATGTATTACACTTCGACATGGTTAAAGATTTGACACTTATAACTGTCAAATCTTGCGACGAATTGAAAACCCATCCAATTGATTGTATTGAGCCAATTCCCTTTTCAATGGATCCTCCAAATTGTAGTCAAGATGTTTATACATTCCACCACCCAGTATGGTTTAACATCGCTACCTGTAAACAAGAAGTGGCCTATTTTCAATACACTGAAGGCTTTATAGTGTAAGTCTCCTTGTTTTATCAGTTTCATTTTCTTAATTGTAACCCACAATTATTTAATTTTCTTTAAGCTATTTAAATGGGATATTCTATGCTGTACCCTTCAGTTTTTCGGTTTTATATGGTGTACCCCTCAACTCTATACTATAACCGTATTTGTTGTCTATGATGGGTTAATTTCTTACTTGGTCTATTAAATTGTTTATTTAACATTTCAATTACTCGATAACTCACTCATTTACTTATTAATTCGTCGAATTACCCATTAACCCACCAAATAGTATAAGAATCTAACTAAAAATTCATCAAATCTCCATTATTATTTCCTGAATCATAAATGAGGTTTTTAATATCCCTTTGTCCCGGTCATTTGTTGTCCTTTTCCATATTATGGTTTCTCAGTCATTTATTGTCCTTTCTATTTTAAGAATGAACTTGATGAGTAATTTGATCATTTTCATTCAATTTGTTCCACTTGGCCTTTTCCTCATTCAATGGTCTTTGTGCCAAAACCAAAGGACAACAATTGACCGGAAAGGACGAGTATTAATTTGTGCTTACTAAAAGTGATTTATAATGCTTTTCACATAGAATGGTGATACAACATTAATGAGTGAGAATAAATGTCAAAATACGGATTATTGATAGTGATAAAGTTAATGGAGGTCATGATAGAGAAATAAGTAAGAAGTTTAGGGGTATAATGTAGAATATAGAAAAGGTAAGGGTACAACGTAGAAATTCGAAAAACTTGAGGGTACACCGTAGAATATGCCAAATTAATTTCAGATTTTTGTTGGTCAGCAGGCCAAGTGATATGTTATGTTTAATTTTTTGCAGGTATAATTTTACTCAAAATTCTGGAGTGGTGAGTTATTATATGCCTCTTATCTTTCCGGGGTCGTCAGGGGCGCCTGTGGTTAATAAAAACTCCAAGAGGCTTGTGTCTATGTTCGAATATCAGGATTCATTGCGTAATGTACATGCTGGAACCAATGCTGGAACCATGTCGGTTAAGGTGTATAGGGGACCTACGGTGTCCGTAATCCAGCAGTTTTTGAACGAGGCTGAAACTCCTAATCCATCTACAACAGAATCAGGTATAAGTCGTCGAAACTTGTGTTTGAATGCCTTGATTGACACTGAATTACAATCAGATAAGAGTAAATTGACATAATTTAATTGAATTATTTTTATGACAAGGTTGTTCTATTTTTTCCGCATTTTTGAGCTGTGCGTTCACCCATGAACAGTTTCTAAAGGATGATTAATGTCAGCCGACCCAAATCATTTTGGGATTAAGGCTTTGATGTTGTTGTTGTTATAGTGCATTTGTTTGTATTTTTATTTCAGGCCAGTCGGGAGACGCAGAGACTGACACGAACGACGTGGTTATTGGTTGTTGATGCATGGACAGGAGAAAAAGGGTAAATCTGTTTTGCAACTGTTATGCAATTTCTGTATTTTGTGAAAATGGAAATGAGGAGCTAGACATTGACATACATACTTTGTCTTTACATGTATAATTCAGGGAGATCATATGGTGGACTGTTGATGTTGCTGAGGGTAGACCAGAGTGTTCGTAAGCATTTGGAACTCGACCAAATCTGTTTCTGTTAAATGTTAATGAAGAAAACTATGTAGGCTTCTAATGAAACAATGTGTATGTAGAGTAGACATGTCGTAGTGGATTTGTGTTTAAACAATATTACTACCAGCATAATCGTATCATGACTTTTATTTTCAGTTTTTTTCGGTGTAGATTTATTGTTGGTTTTCATGTGTGATGATACAGTTTAGATTACCTGCTTAAATAGAGAACTCAGGAACATATTCATCTGGTAACAGAAATGATAGGATTCGACAGTGATCGATGTTTGGAGAACATTTCAAGGTTCTCTCTTATCACATCTTTTCTGTATAACTAGATGTTAGGTTTAAATTCTGCAAAACAGTGAAAATTCTGAAAACTGAATAAAAGACGGCAAGGTGTGTCGAAGAAGACAGCATTTCTGTAGGAATCATGGCTACTGTTTTTCTACCGATAGGGACAGACAGTTGGATCGTAGTATTTGATCACGAGTGTTACAGATTCTGATGCATTTGTTCACCCGACACGATTTCAAAATTTGGCAGGCCGATCAGAAGGTTTGAATTTTAGAAATTTAGAAGTAATTTTTCAACATTTTGCGCATTTATTGCCAGGGTTGTGTTCCTGAATGCTACATTCTAGCAGAATGGTCTGTTACATCCAGAAAAGATAACCGACTAACAAGAAGGGGCCTTCGTCTGGAACTCGGGCAAGACCACGCACTATTTTCCCGTCTTCTAAAGTTGAGAAGAGCACAGGACTGACTGTTGTTCTCGCTGACTGAATTAAATCAGCTGAAGCACAATTTTACTGGTCTCTTACTCAATTTCCGACCAACCTCGTGTAGCTTCTTTTCCAATAAAAGACATAAGAAACGCCCACGAGTAGACAACATCAAGCTTACATAAAATGGAACTTATCCAAGTCGAAAGAATGTGACTTTGCAATGACAATGAAATTAAAATAAGGATACACTTCTATGATGGTGAAGACTATGTCCACTTCAAAAGACGAGCAGTAGCCTATCAGAAGACGATGAGCAGCAGTCCTAATTATCCCCAGGGCGATGACAAATTCGGTTAATTCAAGATTCACCCCAGACTCACAAATCCCCTATCTAGTAAAAGACTAGAAGAAATCACAAATTTTCCCTTTAAAAAGCATCTTTTTAAATAGGGTTATTTCATAACAATAATCCATCTTATTGGTGGTCTGCAATAATCACTTCATCCTATCAATAATCCCAATTAAATCCAACCTAAACAACATACCTTCTAATAACGACCTAGCTCATATTTTGTGATGTTTATGTGTATCAAATAAACCAAGTTCTTGATTCATCACTTAAAAATAGTACACATAAACTTCACATATACCAGCTAGGTTGTCCAAAAACTATCAAATATTCCAACATAAACTTCACAAAAACATCAGCCGGTTCGTTATTAGAAGGTATGATGCTTAGGTTGAATTTAATTAGGATTATTGATAGGATAAAGTGATTATTGCAGATCACCAATAGGATGGATTATTGTTATGAAATAGCCCTTTTAAATAAGGAAGTTATTGATAATTTAATTGTATTAACTAAATAAGAAAAATAATAATTATAATGTATTTCATCATATAATTCTTTTCATTAAAATTAATCTTTTCATCAAAATATATAATTTTCACCAAATACTAAACTACTAGTATTGGTGCCCGGCTTCACCCGGGCTGCCTCTACTTACTATTATTATTTTTTTTTCATTAAATAAAATTACTTAAAGTTGCATAATCCATAAATTTATTATTAATATATTTTTCTATGACATATCCTAGAATTACGATGAAATAAATTTTGAGACAAATTCACTACTCCCGCTATAAATATTTTACTCTTATTAATGAAACAATAGTAATAACATTTCACTACTTGCCCGTAATCATTGTTACTTTCACTACTTCCGCCGTAATTATTGTTACTGTCACTCCTGTCGCATTAATGTTAATAATTTCATTACTCCCGCCGTAATTATTGTTACTTTCAATATTGCCGCATTAATATTGATTATTTCACTACTCCCGTTGTTGTTTCTACCACTGTCACTAATCTCGCTAATAAACCGTTACTTTTACTATTCAAATGAATGATTACTATCATATAACTATATCAATGTTACTACAATTCTTTTCTTTACTAACGAAATTACTTTTACTACTTAAGCATGCAATTTTAAGAGGATTATATATTTATATAAATATATTACATATATGCATTAAATCAAATCGAAAGAATTATGCTATATTATATATTATGGAATCTAACTTGAATTATTTATAACCCACTTATATTATATTTTTTGTATGTTAAATAATTAACATCTCTATATATATCTAATAAACTATAAAGTTTAATAAAATTGCATAGATTTTAAATTTAATATATAATTTTATGATGATAATAATTAATACCATAAGTGTGCATATTTATACTAATTAATTATTTTATTTTAAGGAAATTGATCATCTTCTAGTCTTCTATAAATATTTAGGAAAATTACCAGACATCTTCTTTGTTTTAGTCTCCTTGAAATTGACCATCTTAATTAATTATTTTATTTTAAGGAAATTGACCATCTTAATTAATTATTTTATTTTAAGGAAATTGATCATAATTATTTTCTTTTAAGAAAATTGACATCTTAATTAATTATTTTATTTTAAGGAAATTAACCATATTTTAGTCTCTTACAAATGTTTAGGAAAAATACCAAGCTTCTATATAATTTAATTTTAACCCAAAATATATAATATTTGCATTTAGATTCCTTAATCAGGTCCATCACACGGTGCTAGTAATTTTAAACTATATAGTATAATTAATTTGTATAACTTTCTTTAATTACATTAAAGTCCCTTGGTTTCTGGATTTAATATATAACTAGTATTGATGCCCGGCTTCGCCCGGGCTACCTCTACTTACCATTAATTATTTTTTTTCATTAAATAAAATTACTTAACTTGCATAATCCATAAGTTTATCATTAATATATTTTTTTATAACATATCCTAAAATTACGATGAAATAATTTTTGAGACAAATTCACTACTCTCGCTTTAATCTTATTAACGAAATAATAGTAATAACATTTCACTACTTGCCCGTAATCATTGTTACTTTCACTACTCCCGCCGTAATTATTCTTACTGTCACTACTGCCGCATTAATATTGATAACTTCACTACTCCCGCCGTAATTATTGTTACTTTCATTATTGCCACATTAATATTGATTATTTCACTACTCCCGTTGTTGTTTCTATCACTCTCACTAATCTCGTTGATAATATTGTTACTTTTACTATTCAAATAAGTGATTACTATCATATATAGCTATATCCAATGTTACTACAATTATTTTCTTTACTGACGAAATTACTTTTACTACTTAGGCATGCATTAAATCAAATCGAAAGAATTATGCAATATTATATATTATGGAATCTAACTTGAATTATTTATAACCTACTTACTATTTTTTTGTATGTTAAATAATTAACATCTCTATACATTTAATAAACTATAAGTTTAATAAAATTGCATAGATTTTAAATTTAATATACTCCCCCCAATTTCCTAATATTTTCCCCTTTCTTTTGGGCACAAAAAATAAGAAAGGCGAAAAAAGAGGAATAAAGTATTGGTAAATATTGTAAATTGTAAAATTTATAAGAAAGAGAAAATAATAAAAAATGAAAAATGAATAAAAGAATGAATAAAGTAGTGATAGTTGTTGATTTTTAGGAGAGAGAAAATAATAAAAAAAAAATGAATGAAACTTACCAAAAAAGGAAAGGGGGGGAGATAATCAAACTTGTGTGAAAAAGGAAATAAGGAAGATAATAGAAAATTGGAGGGAGTATAATTTTTATGATAATAATTAATACCATAAAGTGTGCATGTTTATACTAATTAATTATTTTATTTTAAGGAAATTGACCATCTTCTAGTCTTCTATAAATATTTAGGAAAATTAACAGGCATCCTTCTTTCTTTTAGTCTCCTTGAAATTGACCATCTTAATTAATTATTTTATTTTAAGGAAATTGATCATCTTAGTTAATTATTTTATTTTAAGGAAATTGACCATGTTTAGGAAAATTACCAAGCTTCTATATAATTTATTTTTAACTCAAACTATATAATATTTGCATTGAGATCCCTTAATCGGGTCCATCACACGGTGTTATTGATTTAAAATTATATAGTATAATTAATTTGTATAACTTTCTTTAATTACATTGAAGTCCCTTGGTTTCTGGATTTAATATATAATATTGATTGATATTGATAATATTTTAATCAAAGTATACATAATATAAAACTATAAACTATTAAATCTTTTGTTGATGTTATTATTTGAGAATGACTTGACTCATACTATTCATACTGTGTATAAACAAAACTATAAATCGCTTTGATGACTTTCATAACAAAAAAAATGAGAGAATTTATAAATTAAAATCATTAGATTTGTGATATAAAAAATACTTTTAAAAAACAAAAAAAAAAAATATTTCAGCACATTACACAATTTTCTTGGATTAATTTTGAGTTTTAATTTTTTTTTTTGCTCGCAACAAAATACAATAACGAGAAAAATGATCAATTAACGAGATACCACTATTATTTTATACTGTTGTTCAATTTTACTCAGTTTTCTTGAATAATTTTATAGTTTTTTTTTTTCCTTATATCAAAATATAATGACGTGAAATATGAAAAAAAATTAATGAGGAGGTTTTAATTTTGCATGATTAGGTAATATAAAAATAAAAGCTCTATAAATACCGCGCATTCATTGCGCGGGATCTAAACTAGTATTAATATTAATCATAAATATTAATATTAATCACACTAGGTAAGCAATTGCTCGTAAGATGTAGGAAATAATGAGAAATTTGATGGAGAAAAGTGCGGGTTAGCTGCGATGGCATGCCACATGGGCCATAAAGGAAGGTACGCTAGCTTACGAGCCCAGCCCAGTCGAACTCACTCTAGGCTCGATCCACGCCCCTCAAACCTAACTTCGGCCCATCAAAAAGTCAAAATTTGTCTGTTTAGTCCGAGTTGTGGCTAGATTTGTGTGAAATTATGAACTCATGTAGATGAGGAAATTGTATTATTCATTCATATGAAAAACGTCTGATACAAGGCTATGATATATAGTACATATGGTTAACTCAATCTTTGACTCTCCTATATACAAGGTAACTAAATATACAATATTACCTAAATTGCAAGATATTATCTAACAAAATGATTCTCGTATATCTTGTGTATCTTTATATTCTGTTTTCTCAATTTAACACTCCCCCTCAAGTTGGAGCAATCGGCAATTCGAGTCCCAACTTGTCCTGTAGATGGTCGAAGCTTTCTCCTCCAAGTGCTTTGGTGAAAAAGTCTGCTATCTGCTCCTTGCTGCGTACGTGAGACATTCTTATGTTATTCGAAATCAAGTGTTGTCTCACGAAATGACAATCCACCTCAATGTGTTTTGTTCGGTCATGAAAAACCGGATTTTTCGCAATGTGCATTGCCGCTTGATTATCACAATATATTTCCATTGGTTTCTCATGAAAAACTCCCAGTGAAGCAAGGAATGATTTAATCCATATAAGTTCACTTGTTACACCTCTCATAGCTCTATATTCAGCTTCTGCCGTTGACTTTGCCACCGTTACTTGTTTCTTTGCTCTCCACGATATTGGTGACTTTCCTATCGACACAAAATATACACTCACGGACCTCCTTGTGATCGGACAAGACGCATAATCCGAATCGCAATATCCTCTTAGTTGGTAATCGGTTGACTTTTTGAAAATAATCCCTTTGCTTGGATTTCTTTTAATGTATCTTACCACTCGCAATGCCGCTTCCCAATGTTCCTTCCTCGGTTCATTTACAAATTGCGAAAAAATGTGAACCGCATAAACTAGGTCCGGTCTTGTAATAGTTAAATACACCAACCTTCCAACGAGTCTTCTATATTTCATAATGTCCTTTAGCACATATCCTCTCGCCAAGGACAAATTGTGTCTTGGTTGTATCGGTGTATAAGCCGTCTTTGCACCTGCCATACCACTTTCTTCAATTATGCTCATTGCATATTTTCTTTGGTTTAGAAATAGTCTATTTTTACCTTGGTCCACTTCTATACCCAGGAAGAACTTCAATTGTCCCAAGTCCTTGATGCCAAATCGCTCGTCCAAGAATTGCTTGAACCTAGCACATGTCTTCTTGTCATTGCTCACTACAATCATGTCGTCTACATACACAAGCACTCCTATGAATAAACCATTTCGGTTGAGAGTGAATAATGAATAATCCGCCAATGATTGTAAGAAACCGTATTCCTTCATTGCAACCGTCAACTTGGCGAACCAATTACGGGAAGCTTGCTTTAGCCCATAGATCGACTTCGTAAGTTTGCACACTTGATTTCGATCCTTTCTTTCAAACCCTTGTGGGATTTTCATGTAGACTTCCTCTTCAAGATCTCCGTGTAAAAACGCATTGTTCACATCGAGTTGTTCAATTATCCATCCCTTCATTATTGCCACTGCTAGCATACACCGTACACTCGTCATCTTTGCGACAGGTGCGTAAGTCTCATGGAAATCTATCCCTTCAATTTGAGTAAATCCTTGTACAACAAGTCTCGCCTTGTACCGTTCGATTTCTCCATCTGCCCTATATTTGATTTTGTACACCCATTTGCACCCTATCGGTTTCTTGCCTTCGGGTAAACTCAGAACTTTCCAAGTACCATTTCTTTCTAACGCATCAACCTCCTTCCTCATTGCCTCACGCCACTCCCTGCTCTTCGCTGCTTCGTAGTAATGATCAGGCTCCTTGTGCTTGTTGATTTTTGCTAGAAAACTTTTGTGAGAATGCGAAAAACAATTAGTGGTCATATAATTAGCTAACGGGTAACGCGTAGCTGACGATGAGGATTTCTTTTCTTCGGGCTGAGCATGTGACGTAGAGTGTATTATTCTTGTTGATTTGCAATAGTAATCTTTCTTCCATGATGGTTCCCGTTTCTCCCTTGCTCCACGTCCCATTCTCTCCTCCAATTGCTCATTTGTATCTCCTGTCACTCGTGATTCTATTTCTGCATTGTCATCAGTATGCTCATTGTCACGGTTCTCCATAGCTTCATCCACATTATCATCGAATGGCAATGAAGAAGCAGGTTCCAGTGTTTCTGCATTTTTCCTTGTCCATGCATCAAATCTCCCCCTCACAACATGGGGTCCTTCAATTTCTACATCATCCATGAATGGGTCGATATTCGGTTCATCCCGAAGTCCGAGTTTAGCTCCCCCTTGTTGTGGACATTCATTTTTATTGGACTCTAAATAGGGAAAAATGTGCTCGTAGAAGATAATATCTCGTGACACAAAGACCCGCTTTTCCTCTAAATCATACACCTTTCATCCCTTTTTACTGTGTGGATACCCAATGAATATGCAACGTTTACCCCGCTCACCAAATTTGTCTCGCGTCCTGTGTAACACCCCCTCATACCAAGGTACCTTACCAAGGACTACCCTAGCATGAAAGGCTGTTACCATCTCGGTTTCCCGAGGTTAGTATATCAAAAGCAACAATCCAAAACAACTTTATTAAAGTATAAAGAGTTTAACGATTACATTATCTCAGGCCAACTCAAAATAAAAGTGTAAGGACCTCAATACAACTAAAATCAAAGACAGCTAAACTCGTAACAGCGGAAGCTAGAATCGAAATGATGACTCCCCATTACTGTCCCATAGCTAAACATCTGCATTACCTGTCATAATCTGCTCACCATCCCCGAATGGATCACCGCAGGTTTTACAAAACAACAACACGGGGTCAGTACCATTCAATCAATATAAGACAAACAAACAATGTAACCGGCTGATCATCCTCCACAGTAACCGACTACACACCGAAGTGTGTAGCCCTGCCAGATTACCCATCGCAACAGGTAATCCACTCCGCCAGTGGGTGACCGCAGCCCATCCCCACCAAGTCCAGCTCATCAACGAGCGACTAACAATCCATGTCCCTTAATGTGCACATCCACTCCCGTGACGGGTTTCACGGAGGGCGAACTAGGGTGTGAAGCCACTCCCGCAAGTGACTCCACCACAATCACACACACCACAGCATCACAGCTGTCTCAACACCACAACCGTCACAACACAACCACAACACCACCGTCACCACAACACCCATACTCCGATGATCAGCAGATAACAACAATCACAATACCAACACAATCTTAAATCAATTAACAGTAACTGAGTAGGGAAACCCTACCTTTTCGCAATCCAAGCACACACAAGCAATCAATCATGATCCTTCACATATCCATCACAAACAGGAAAATCGAATTAGGTTGAAAAAGATGAGAAATCTACAATCCAATGAAAAGCTCGACACTCTTCTTCCTCTCCCTCTCTCTAGGTTTAGAAAATGGTTTTTAGAGATGTTATCATGAACTAGAAATGATATAAGCATTATAACGATATCCTTGGTCAAAACATAAAAGAAACCGTCAACTTGCTGAACCGATTTACTCGGTCAAGTGCACTCGATCGAGTAACACACACTCGACCGAGTACCAACTAAGTACTCGACCGAGTACTCCAACTAAAATACAGAGTATTACATCCTGTCTTTATTGTGAACATACCATAAACACCCAAAAATTCTAACATTGTCATAGCTCGGTTTCTTACGATACAAAATTTCATATGGGGTCTTTCCATCTAACAATGGTGTTGGTGTACGATTTATAAGGTAAGCTGCTGTTAATGTACATTCTCCCCAGAATTGTAAAGGTAACCCCCCTTCAAAACGTAAGGCCCTAGCTTTTTCAAGTATATGACGGTGTTTTCTCTCTACTCTACCATTCTGTTGAGGTGTATCGGTATTGCTAGTTTGAAATAATATACCATTTTCTTCATAATATCTCTGCATTGACCCGGATAACAATTCCGTCCCATTATCGCTTTGGATGATTTTGACACTAGTCTCAAACTGGGTCTTGACCATTTGACAAAAGATTTTTAGAAAATCACCTGCTTCACTTTTATCTTTCATAAGGTAAACCCAAACTCCCCGACTGTGGTCATCTACTATGGTCAGGAAATAGTGTGCTCGGGTTAGACTAGCTATACGATATTGGCCCCATATGTCACAGTGAATAAGACCAAATAAAACACCACAACGCTTATTATTCGAGTGAAAAACATTACGGGTTTGTTTTGCCCTACAACAAGAATTGCAAACCATGTCCGAGTCCCAATTCAAATTACGTCCAACTAAAGCAGAAAAACGGGAAAAAATACTTTTAGAGGGGTGTCCAAGTCGGTTGTGCCACAACCGTCCTTCCTTGGTCACGGTTACTTGGCCCGTTTGCTCCATATTCTCCGGCTTGTAATAATACACTCCTTGTCGATGCTCACCCCGTCCAATCGTCATCCTCGTAGTCCGGTCCTGCATTTCACACGCATTAGCATGAAAATTGACCACGCAATTATTTTCACTTATTAATTGTTGGACCGAAATGAGATCGCAAGTTAGTGTTGGTACAAAAAGGACGTCTTTCAAAATAAAATTTTTGCTCAGTTCGACTTGTCCATGAATTTGGGCGTTCATTTTTCTTCCGTCTGGCAAACTAACAGTTGACAATTCCCCGTATCTGATATTCCGTAATAATTCTTTCTTTCCTGTCATATGATGAGAGCAACCGCTATCTATTAACCAATCAACATCCAAAGTCATTTGCATACCTTTGAGCCTGTCATTACCGTCGGCACTGCCACTTAACAGGGAACGAATCTTGTCGATCTCCTCGGAGGTAAAGGGGATGTTCTGACTTGAAGTTTCTCCACTCTTCGATCCAAATGCAGCACCCATGGTGTTGGCCTGGTACCCTCGACCACGGCCTCTGCCTCGACTGTTTCCTCCTCGGTGACTACCTCTTATGCCACGTCCCATTTCTCTTGCCTTTACTTCTTCATCCCCGTGCTTGTCATAGCAGTTTTCTTCGGTATGATAGTATTTCTTGCAATACGAACAATACGGAGGTAAATCCTCCTCATCAGCGTCTTGTTTTTTGTATTCTGTCCGTCCTTTTCCAGCACTTGAAGTTCTCGCTGCCATGGCAGCTGCTTCTATTTTCTCCTCCTTAACTTTGGTTATGGAGGCATGTCTCTCTTCCCTAAACACAATAGCATATACACGATTCATATTAGCAATAGGATCTTCCATTAAGAGGTTGGTTCTTACATTACCGTATAACTTGGAATCCAATCCCAATAGAAATTGGTGAACTTTCTCTTCTTCCTTTTCCTTTGCTATTGAAGCCGCGGCTCCACACGTGCATGCTTTCGCGGTGCTGTAATTTCCCAATTCGTCCCATATTGTCTTGAGTCGCGTGTAATACTCGACTACGGAATCCGTCCCTTGCTTGCATTCGTTGACTTCCCCTTTTAATTGGTGAACCCTTGGCGCATTTCCTGCCGCATATCTCCCACGCAATTCCTCCCATATCTCATGTACGGGTTGATTAAAGGTAATGCTTGAATGTAACTTCGGGTCGATGACATTCCGAAGCCACGCTCGAATCATGGCATTACACTGCCTTCATGCTACTGGCTCCACCGTCTCTTCATCTCCATCATTCGAAGGTTTCTTGACCCTGCCTTCGATGAACGCTAATTTATTCTTTGCGTACAATCCGTTTTTGACGGCATCTGCCCACAAATCGTAGTTATTTCCATCAAATATAATCTGCGTAACATTCAAGTTCGGGCTTTCCGAGGGATGCAAAAATAATGGCGATGTAACAGGAATAGTCTTTGGACCATTCATGTCTCCTTTGCTATCACCTGCTATGGTGAAATCGATACTCCTTTGTATTTTCGTTTTGACTGTTTTTTTTTTTTTTTTGTTGAATTGTTTCTGGCTCACGATACCATGTGAAATTATGAACTCATGTAGATGAGGAAATTGTATTATTCATTCATATGAAAAACGTCTGATACAAGGCTATGATATATAGTACATATGGTTAACTCAATCTTTGACTCTTCTATATACAAGGTAACTAAATATACAATATTACCTAAATTGCAAGATATTATCTAACAGAATGATTCTCGTATATCTCGTGTATCTTTATATTCTGTTTTCTCAATTTAACAATTTGAGTGAGCCGAACCTATCTTACCTGACCTGCCTCCTCACCTGTGCCGTCAATGGGTCGAGACAAGCCTCACTTGGAGTTCGTCGTCCTAACCTCTACGTACAATAATTTCACAAGATAAATTATCATGATATTTTGTATATGACACAAATAGTTAGAAAAACAAGCTAACGAGAAAAGTTGGTACAAAATTAAGAGCATAATAGGTATTATGTGAGTAATTGAGTCGTTAAGATATATGTAAAATTTAGTAGTAAAATATGATTACTATCATTTTTCTTCTAACTAAATTATGCTATGCAATAAGAAATAGAGTTAGATGTCCATTCTTTTATTTCTTTGCCAGATAAAATAGGGCCAAGTTGAGTTGAGCTGGGGGTGGAAGAATGTCTGCAGAGTTAAGGAGAAGTTGAGTTCAGGTTATTGTCAGGGTCAATGGCTTTTGGACCCAAGAGGTTATACTGTGAGTGGTGGTTACGAGTTACTGAGGAAGAAGTTCCCACCTGTACAGTGGCACAAATATATCTGGCACTCGTGGTTTGTGCCTAAACATAGATTCATTGGGTGACTTATTACCAGGGAGGCTTTGCAGGTGAAAGATAGGCTGTATGCATTGGGGATCAGTCCAGATGGCAACTGTCTGCTCTGTGGGAGAGATGTAGAAACTCATCATCATCTTTTCCATCAGTGTGTATATAGTAGGGGCATTCTTGAAGGGATGGCAAGATTATGTAATGTTAATCTTCCAACTCATGACATTCTTTAGTGGATATGGCATCAGAATTGGTCCAAGATCAAGAAGGGTGTTCTGATGTGTTCCTTTCTGGCCTGCTATTATCAAATATGGATGTAAAGGAATCAAGTCCGTCATGATTGTCATCTGCTGCGGCCTGCTGTGTTGCTGGAGCAGATTAGAAGGGTTGTTAAAATGCGTATTGGTGCTCATTGTAACCAAATTCTAGGCAATGATAAGATATGGTTACAGAGTATTGATTTATGTAAGTAGAGCTTAGGCTCGTCTGAAATAGGTTGTATTCAAAATGGATAGGTTGTATTAACCTTGTTTGTGCTTAATGGAATCTTACATTTCACCAAAAAAAAAAAATAGGGCCAAGTATTTTCAAACGCACAAAAACGACAATATATATATAAACAATATGAATAAATCCGTAATTTGCACTGGTCACAAACCTAGTTTGTATATCTGAAATCAAAGCAAAAAATTTCACGATCATAACAATTCAAGAAGTCACTACAAGAAAAAGCGTCAATTCCTACGGACAATTTCCGTCGGAAAGAGCGAGTATTTTGTCGGAAACTTGATTTTCCTACGGAAAATCTGTCGGAACATGGGCGTCGGAATTTTTTGTCGGAAAAAAAAATATTCCTACGGATTTTCGTAGGAAACTTCACACATTCCTACAAAATATTTCGTAGCAAAACACTTGTTTCCGTTAGAGAGGTAGCCTAGAAAAAGTAGTTTACGCAATGTTTTTCTCCTACGAAATTCCGTCGGAACATAACTAATATCAAGCATATCTTGCCCATTTACGAGCATCCCCCATAAGCCATATCCCTATGCATAATTATGGGCGAAAATGTATCATTACACAACCGCAAAGTGAGAGGGCACAATACCACACATTAACTTGTAATATAAAGCAAAAGAGGTAGCTTTTCAGTAAAATAAATAAATAATCCCAAGTATGTATTACAAGCATAAAATTAACCAAAGTACAAATGTTGTGATGTCAACTTTAAAACAATCTAAACTACATTACATGATGCTCATGAGCCACTACTTCCATCTTCATGACGGTCTCGGCGAAAGATGTGTCCAAGTATAATGAATAAGTAGGCCCCTTCTATGTTGTTGAATCACCTCTTGTGAAAGCCACTTACAACTTCAGTGATATGATCGCCTTCATTGGAATCATGTCCCTTTTGTGCCTTAAATTTCTACTTAAGCAAAAAAAAAAAGTACATACACAACAATCCAGTAAAATACACAAAAGAAGGGAGATATTTCATAGGCAATATAAATAGTCAAAAACACAGGGAATCATAACAATACAAGCACACATAGCTACAACAAATAAGCATAGCGATCAAGATTTCACGTATGACCTCGATTCATAGACTTATTACGTGAAATTGCATGCTATAAAAGCACTAATGTGTAAGCCTAGGATTTAAGATATCATGTAAAAACTAATAGCTAAAAAAATGTTGGGACAGTTTGCAACCATAGTTTGAGACAGTTGCACCTCATTTAATGCACAACGCCATAATGACCGATTTCAAGGAGAGGTCACAACCCACAGCCTGAAATCGTGCTCTCGAGCCAATAGCTAATAGAGAAGTCGTATGTCTTTGCTGAGCATTTTAAACTAATTTTCTTAATTTTTCGTACCTATTTGAACAACCGGAGTATCTCGTTCCTTTTTAGCGCACACAAAATCAGAAAGGAGCAAATAGGCCAAAATAAAAGAAGAAGGCCGGCCAGTGACGAACCGTTTCCCACCATTTCCCAGTGGCAGAGTAGAAAAGCAAGTTTGAGTGCTTCTAAACCTCAGGAATAGGTACTCCATTATGCTACAACAAGTTGGGAAAAAACCATAAATAAGAAGTACGCTCGCAAATTGATCGACCTAAAAAAGAGCTAACTACAATTGGGAAACCAAAACAACTCAAATTAATTAAGAAATAAATGAATGAGAAGCAATCAGTATGAAATGCATACCTGCATTATACTCAAAGTATTCTTTCAAATCCTCTTTTCCTTGTTCTGCACAAAGACAAATCAAAGAGACGAGCACAATATTAACTTCCCTTTCAATTTTACAATATTCAAGTAGTTCATCCTACAAGATTACATAATGTAGTGAAATTTAGAAGTCGGCAAATATATGCTCTACACCTAGAAACAAGCAGAATATTTCAATTAGGCCCTAGCAACCAAACATTTTCTAAATTTGACTCCATTCAACTAAACTAACATGAATAGATGAGGTTGATTGGTTACAATCTATGCCTCTTTGCAATCTGTCTATGATTGCTCTAATATAAAGTATGAAAAGGGAGAAGTACAATTAAGGGAGGGAGTAGATATAAGACTATAAGTAAGGAGCGAGAGGAAAATCACCAAATCATTATAAATTATACTTTAAACTTAGCAGTAGAACATTGTTAAAGAAATACATGTATCACCAACTTTAGAGAAATTGTAGGCAGAATATTAACAATTGAACAAGTTTTGTTCATATGAATGCTGGTATGGTAAATATAAAGAAGGATTTACAAGATTACATAATGTATTGAACAAGTTATTACCACAAAAATGTGAAATCTACAACAACGACAACAAAAGCAGGAAAATATAAAGAAGCACTAATTTAATTAATACACACATTAGAACATCAAATTTGTGACATAATCAAACAAACCCATGAGAATTGAAGGATTTACGCAAAATCTTGTTGAGAAGTGAAGGATTTACGCATCCCTACCACCAGCTGTTCACAAATGGTAGCATAAACAACAATTTGTATCCTTGATATTTTCAATTGTTCACCTGTCATTACTTTCACATAAAATACTTCATTCGACTAATTATTATTAGTAGTAATATTATTAGTATTAGTATTAGTATTATTGTTATTGTCTTATAATACTAGTTCAACAAGGGATCACGAACTCATAAAATTAGACATAATCAGCATTAGAACCGCCAAAATCAATCAATTTCATATAAATTCAACAATAACCAATTAAGATTTAAGATTTAGATTTGAAAAAATAAAAGCCTTTTACCTGTCATTTATATATCCGACGAGCTTGGCTGGCGCGGATGAAAGGTCGACGGTAGACACGACGGTTGAGTGGAAGCAACAGGCGGAGAAAGGGAAAAAGAAAGAGGAAGAAGGGTTGCAGGCGTAATCAACGAACAACAGCGTACGACGGCAATGGGCGGCAGATCGCGGTGTCAGTGTCGGTGTCTGCGTCGGCGTCGGCGCCAATTAATTGGAATATGTGCCTTATGGCGTTCTTATGAAAGGATTAGAGAACTATGAGGACTTGTGATTGAAAATAAGGGTTAGAGACTTAAAGGGACTAGTGCGCTAATTTTGTCGAGCTTGTCTTAACTGATCCGACGGTAAATCCGTAGGCATCAAAATTTTTGACAGTTACGACGACAAATCTGTAGGAAAATTTTAAATTCCGTCAGAATTTTTAATGTTCATCCGACCAAGTCTTAATCCGTCGGTCTAGTCCGTCGGACAGACGTAATTCCGACGCTTTTTACAATCCGTCGGACGAATTCCGTCGGAACAAAGACCTTTTCTTGTAGTGAGTTGAATGTGGGTTGAATACATTATTTCATGAACAAACTAATAATGTCAAGTCCAATGCTATATATTCTGCCACAATTAGTTTAATCAAATCACCTTACAACTAGTTGGAAAGCCCCATTAGGATTATTTGTGAAAGTATATTCTTAAGTTGAAAAAAAAAAATCAATTATATTAAATCATTGGTGAAAAAAATTTCGAGGTTGGTATTAGTAATTGTCTAGTCTATCACCGATGAATTATTTAATTTGTATTTTTAGCATAAAAGTTTTACCCTTCATTACTATTATATAGAAATTTCTATTTCGAAAAAATTCTTTTAGGTCGAATTAATTAGGTACTTAAAAATAAATCTAAGACAATAATAATAATAATAATAATATCTACACCCCCAGCTTTGTTTGCTTCTAAGATTCAGAGTACACTGAAGATTAGACTTCCTGATAGTAGTGACTAGTTTTCATGCCCGTGCATTGCACGGATATTAAAATAATGTGTGATAAATTTCACAATATAATGGAATATAGTACATGATTCTTAAGCAATTATGTACTCCGCATGACCAAAAACAATTCCCGTTAACGTATTCAAATGAGAATAAATGAGTGTTTGATTAATAAATATTTTTTGTTAGAAAAATAAAATCAAGATTAAGATTATACATATGATACTCCAAATCCCAAAGTTTTTGGATTTTGTTCATGATACCCGTTTATTTTTTTGTTAGAAAAATAAAATCAATCACATTTTTGGATTTTGTTCATGATACCCGTTTGTTGAGGGTTATTAAGTATGTAAGGGTATAGAGTATAGACATATATAACTACACAGTTTCTTAGCAAACTAAAACCAACTAGTTTTAAACCCGTGCAAAATTGCACGGGTATGTATTTGGGCCGGTAATAATGTTTTTGGATGCATTTTTTTTTTTGCATTTCTATTGTAATGATCTAGTTGGTCTAAATCAGCGATCTACATAATTAATGTTTACACTTGTTTCAAATACGTCTTCACATGAAATGGTTTAAGAGGAAATAACGTAATATACTATTGTAAATAAAATTTGCATACATAAAAAACTTTACATCCCGAAAAAAGAAATATAATTTAATAATCAACTTTAACATAGGCAAATTATTCTAAAAATTGAAAATTTTCATGATAGTGGTTCTCGGGGATTTGACATTGATTGTTACGTATTTTTCGTAATCACCAAGTTTCTTGGAGGTATGAACACCTATATTCGTCAAGCATAAAGGCAAAGACGAATTATTTCATTAATTTCTGTAAAATATTCACATTATTTGTTATTCAATCTCGTAAGTAAATGTAATTTATTCATGTAATTATGTAATTTTATTAGTAACTATGTAATTCAGTCCGATTATATGTAATTACTTTCATTTATTTCGATTTGTAATTCATTCCGTTTATATGCAATTTCTTTTAGTTCTGCCGATTATCTATTTATTTCATTAACTATGTAATTCACTCCGATTATATGTAATTACTTTCATTTATTCCGATTTTTAATTCATTCCGTTTATATGCAATTACTTTTACTTCTGCCGATTATCTATTTATTTCATAAAATATTTTCTATGACATAATTTGTCGCATGTTTGTCAGAGACGATTTAAAGAAATAAACTCTTTCCACGTAAACGGGACCTACCATTACCTGAATTTCCCAAAAAAAAAAAAGAAAAAGAAAAATTGGGTGAATGACGTGGCACATCCTGTGTTGAGCATTGTCTTTTGCATTAATATAGATAATATTCTTTTAAATTGCATTTTAAATGAAACAAATTCGAAAATTAAAAATATTAAGCCGTTATAAAAAGTAGTCACCTGAGCTGGTGATTTGATAGAAGTCTTATTGCATGATATTATAAGATCATCAACGCAGATTCCCGCCATATCTGCGGAAGTTCCTTTAGTCACCTGAAAATCAAATGAATTTAACATAAACAAATTACACGATCAAATTGAAAACCAAGATAGATGAATAGGAACATTCCCTCCTAACTCTCAAGGCACAACAAGAAATACAAAATATTCTAAGGCATATATATGAAAGTTCACTCATCCAAATACTAGTAAAAAAGTTGCACTACATATAATAGTTGTTTTTTCACTAAACAAACAGATTAAAGTTTGCTCCCAATAACTCATACAAAATTAATAACGACATTTAACAATAACCACCACCTATGAAAAGAGAAAAAATATTATCATCTTGAAAAAAAAAAAATACAATATAATTCCCAAACCTCTTTGACGGCAATTCCTTCGGGCTCTTGAATTCTTATTCTAAGGCCAAGCCATGGACGGTTTACACATCTGTAAAACAATTTTACCACATACATCACATATGTTATATATTATTCATATATTTGATTTTAAATTACATAAGACAAGTTAAAAATTACCCTGTTTCGAACAAATGGATCACACATTTGCTTAGAATGTTACTCGGCATAAATGGCGTGTAACCTTTCTTGGAAAAGAAATTCATGCCAAGAACATTTCCCGATCTGTCAACAAAGGGTCCACCAATACCCCACTGAAATTAACGTGTAACTCGCATTGAATACGAAAGCACAAAAATACGAGTAATAATTTTAGCTCTTAAAACTTAAAAGTTATGCACTAAACACACAAATTTAAGGGAATGAAAACCTTTCGTTCCCTTTTCCTTTTCTGAATATCCTCACTTAAACATAAACCATATAAAAAATAATAGTTATAAATCTTGCAAATTATACACAAAACAAATAAAACTAATTTAACTTCTTACCACTCTTTTTCTCGCTAGTGTACAACAACAACAACAACAACAAAAAACGCACAAAACAACAAGAGATGATAATACCTCAGAAATGTTGGACGTTGATGACATAAGGTCATCAGACTCGAGATGATCTTCTCGATTATTTATTGTCCCCGAAGAAGCCATAAGTCTCCCTTGATAATGACGATTCACAGCCGTCACTGAAGTCCCCGACTTCCGGAGATCGGTAGAGAATCGGACAACAATAGTCTCATCATCAAATAGTGTAGAGAGAATTACAACATTGTGGTGACGATCAGCGAATATAACGTCAGCACTTACTTCTTTTTTGTTACACAAAATAACAGTAATCTACAATTAAAACAAGTAGAAGCATGTTTCTCGCCCTTTTTTATTCTTGGAGTGACTCTTTACTTCTTGATAATTGGAAATTTTTTGATTTTTTTTTTTTACCGTTCTCATTCGGATGTTTTTAACCTAGTTTTTTTTTCCTTATAAAAAAAAAGGTGGCTGGTAGTAGTTACTTAGCGTAGGGTGCTTATCCTTTTGTTAGATTTGTTTGTAGGTTCTATCTTTGTAATAGATTTTCTCATTTTTCATCCCTACATTGATGAATACAAGTGAGTATAACTTTCTTGCAAAAAAAACCATTAAT
Organism: Silene latifolia; assembly: GCF_048544455.1. Taxonomy (NCBI): domain Eukaryota; kingdom Viridiplantae; phylum Streptophyta; class Magnoliopsida; order Caryophyllales; family Caryophyllaceae; genus Silene; species Silene latifolia. The sequence continues at coordinate 341,410,474 of NC_133537.1, read as the reverse complement.
TGTGATAAAATACAAATAAATCGTGGCAAAATACTAATAATCCGTGAAAAAAGTTTAGTAAATTGTGGAAAGTATACTTTAACGATATATTATGGCAATATAGGTATTGATTAATAACTTTTTCTTACAAGTCTCTTTTGTTATCAGGGTTCGGGCTCAGTGCGACCGCAAATACGACTTTGCACAACACCAACAACGTAACAACATAGTTAATCATATACATTTCAAGGGTAATAGAACTAGTTTAAAGTTATAATGATACCACCGTACCCCAAAAAAAAAGTTAAAATGGTACGAAAAATAATAAATGTGTATATGTAATATAAATTGGTGTGGTGTATCCGTATATATATATTGTTACATTGCTATATTTGTTGCGCCACTTTCATGTATAACAATCTAATTTTATTTTTGTTCTTTGAAATCTCATTAGATTATGGAGTAAGAAAAGTTTGTAGTAACATTATTATGTATAATAAAAAGAATACATTTTTTAACATCTAAGTACTGGATTCATCATCAAGAAAGACCAAAATGAGATTTTTATTTTATCAGTTAGTGAATTTATTCCTGAACTCTCCAAAGATGCACTACAGACTCCAATCCCCAAATCTGAAATAGGTGTTAAGGTGTGCTTTTTTGATCGACTGATCGAAATGAATGAACGTGTGTAGCATTATGACTTGGCTATAAACATGATCATCAAACTTTACAACGAATTCGGTAATCATCCAATCTCTTGTATGCAAACAACTTCCATGTCGACCGATCCTACCTATCATGGGCAATCCGTCAAGTCAATTCACAACGCACTATTTTTTGACAATTATGGTAAACCAAAGGGACCTTTCAATCAACTCACAAGGGGTTTCGTGGCGTAAGTTTCATTTGTTGTTTATACATTGATGTTATTATTAGAGAATATATCTTAGATGGATAATTGGGAGCACCTGTGTTTGATAAGCACTCAAAAAAGGTAGTTTCCATGATCCAAGGATAGGAAAGTGGTCAAAGAAAGTCTCCTGATAAACCATTTGAGGTTAGCTTTTGGAGTGATGTGCAAAACCGATATTTGGGTTTGTCTGTTGACAGGTGATAAGACGGATTTTGTACGGTATATGAATGTCGATTTGAGCGACTAATGGTGAAATAAGTGGAGTTTTAGAGGAATAATTAGACAAAATATTGGGCTTAGATAAATATTAAAGGAAAGAATAAGAAGAAGTTGAAGCCCATGATGTGCAAATTTGTGAATCAGGCCGAAGAGGTGTTTAATGGCCAACATATACACATGGGTTGTCCCATTATGGCCCAACATAATGAAGCAATACGTAAGAAGCAAGATTTAGCGTTTCTGGACCAGAAAGTGGCGCGGGTCGCGTGTCCAGGCGCGGGTCGCGTGTCTCAGCTGTACTCGTGTTTTATTTCCTTTGTTTCCAACTTTCAGCTACTTACTTTATTATTTTTATTATTATTAGGTTAAGTATCAAGTTCTAATTCAATATACTATTCATTCAATAAGTGTAATTTGGGAAAAACTCTCTTGAACCCTAATTGCTTTTGCTTAGAAATTATGAGGAACTAATCCTCCCTTTCTTGGATCAACAATTGAAGCTATCGACTAATTAATTGTGAGATTGTGCCTTTCTTTCTTTTATTTCTCAAGTATTGTTTATGTCTCTTGCTCGTATTTTATGATTATTGTTTCTTTTTACTAATCTGATCAATTGGTAATTGTTCACTTTAATCTATTGCATGTTTAGAAATTGAATCCGTAATTGTTCAATTAATCTAGACTAAAGTAGCAAACTTTACCCTAATAATTTGTATGCGTTTCATCGTTATTAGGACGAAGTAGAGACTAGACATATAATTCGAATCGTTAACCGCGTGTGTTAAAGATCGTTATCTTTATTGCTTCCTTGGATTGTTAATGCTGTTGTTGGATTAAATCTATACGCTTGGCTTAGATTATTCAATAATTAGGGTCTTCTAATATCGCGTTTCGAGTTAGTTGACTAAACTTAAGAGGAAGGAGAAACTTGTATTTCCACAATAAAGTACTTGAGAGTAATTGAATTAAAGACAATCGAAGACCAATTAGTTTGTTGATAGTGGATGTTTGTTGACCCAAGACCTTTAATCATCTGAATTAATCATCTTTATTACTTTGTCTTATTAGTCATTAACTTATTCAATCAACAAAAGCCCCCCTATTATTGTTACTTGTACTCTTTACTTTCTACACATTAATTACATCGTCTTCCCTGTGGACTCGACACCCGACTTACCTCTACTATATAGTTAAGGTAATAGGACTTTATTACTTATTTTTGGGAGCATACGACTTCGGCTCACCAAATTTTGGCGTCGTTGCCGGGGAAGGCAATAGTTATTTTTTGTGTTTTGTAGTATAGAGTCTTAGTTTTGTTTTAGTTTTGTTTATGCATAATACTCGTTCTACTAACCATCCACTCGAGCCTTACAACTCAGAGATTGAACGGACACTTTTCAGGTTGAGACATATCAGTGGGAGCCAGTTAGTTGTTTTTGAGCACCCAGATTCCGAGAAGGATATACACTCTGATTCAGATACGTCGGAAATTTCTATTACCACTGAGAATATGGCCCGAGAGACCCGTACATTAAAGGAGCTCACAACTCCAAATCTTGCTGTTCAGCCATTATGTATTACTTTTCCAGCGTTGGATGATGGAGTTACCTTTGAACTGAAATCTGGGCTGATACATCAATTACCAAGTTTCAGTGGGACGAGTATTGAGGATCCGAATAAGCATCTTTCGGACTTTCATATTGTGTGCACCGGTATGAAGCCAGTTGATGTCACAGATGAGCAATTAAAATTGAGAGCCTTTCCTTTCTCCTTGAAAGGCAATGCGAGAGACTGGTTAATAAACTATCTACCACCGGCGAGTATCACTACTTGGATAGGTATGAAGAAAGCATTCTTGGAGAAGTATTTTCCGCCTTCTCGATCAGCTCAACTGAAAAGAGCCATAAGTAATATTGAGCAGCAAGACGGAGAAACTTTGTACGAGTACCTTGAAAAGTTTAAGCAGTTATGTGCCAGTTGCCCCTACCATGGTTACTCCGAACATGATCTCATAATGTACTTTTGTGGTGGACTGAACCAAGATGACCGCCGTATGATTCATTCTGCTTGTGGAGGAAATATAGCCAACAAGAATCCAGATGAAGCTTGGGAGGTTATCACAGAGCTAGCTGAGACCTCTAGACAGTTTGAGAGAAGACCTTCACGGAGAGGGGTGAGTGCTATGGGTGTTAATCTTGGCTTAGAGGAAAAGGTTGATAATATTGCTTCCACACTCCGTGATATGTTATCTGGCAGACAAATGGCTGTTATTTGTGGTATATGATCTACTAAGGGTCATCCTAGCGATTTGTGCCCTCAAATGCAAGAGGGTGATTCTCAGACGGTGAATGGTGTATGGGAGAGTATTCCAAACAAGAAATGGGATCCATACTCTAATACTTATAATGAAGGATGGAAAGCTCATCCCAACTTCCGTTGGGGAAATTCTCAAGCTAACCCATCATCTGGCCCTCCTAGAGGTCAGTTTATTATGCGACCACAAGAGCAACCCTCCGTACCTCAGGCACCACCACAAGCTACACCGAGCTCATCAATGTCTACTGAGGACATGATTCGGGCTCTTACCATTAGTGTCACTCAAGATAGAGCAGAAAATAAGCAGAATTTCAAGAATCTTGAGAATCAAGTTAGTCAATTGCTCTGCGGTCAATCGGTTGGAAGCTAAACAATCGGTGCTTTACCATCTCGCATACTTCAATCCTAGAGAGAATGTGAGTGCTGTGTCATTGAGAAATGGTAGACAATTGGTGGAGATTGAAAAGCCAAAAGCTAAGCCTAAGGTGGTGACTATTCAAGAAGAAGAGGAGTTAGTGGTGGAAGAAGATAAGCTACTGAAAGATGGAGGAGAAGAAGATGCATCTAATTCAAAGGAGGTGACACCATCCATGCCTTCATATGAGCCACTGCCACCTTTTCCCGAGGCTTTGAAGGACACAAGGAAGAAGGAGCCTGACACTGATATTTACGAAACCTTTCGTAAATGCGAGGTAAATATTCCTTTACTTGATTTGATTAAGAGTGTTCCTAGGTATGCAAAGTTTTTAAAAGAACGCTGTACAATTAAAAGAAATCAAAAGGAACGTAGTTTGAAAAGGCCAAAGGGTAAAGCTAGTGAATTTGTGTCAGCTTTGTTTAATAGTAAGACTCCTCCTAAGTGTAGTGATCCGGGTGTCTTTACTATACCTTGCACTATAGGTGATACACGGTTTGAAAGAGCCATGTTAGATCTAGGAGCGTCGATAAATGTCATTCCCTTCCATGTTTATGAGTCTCTTAAGCTTGGTCCTTTAAAGAGTACTAGGGTGGTAGTCCAACTTGCTAATAGGTCTAGTGTTCACCCTAGGGGAGTAGTAGAGAATGTAATGGTTAAGGTAGATCAGCTGGTTTTTCCTGCTGATTTCTATGTTTTGGATATGGCACAGGAGGTCGATGGAGTCCCAATTTTATTGGGTCGACCATTCTTAAAGACCGCAGGAACCCGAATTGATGTTCCTAATGGTTCCTTGACTATGGAGTTTAATGGGAGGGTGGTTAAATTTGAAATTAATCCACCTAATTTGACTAGCTCTGCGGTTTATTCTCTTTGTGCTATTGCTACTAACCATACTACTATGAGAAGCCGGAAGCCACCACTTCCGAGCAAAGATTGTGAGATTTTGCAGGACTCCCCACCTAGAGAGAAGAAAAGGTGTATCCTTCTATGGGAGAATCTTAAAGATGCTGAGGTTGGTAAAAGGAAGGGTAAGACTTGGTTTGATAAACTAATTCGCCGGAAGGGCTCCGGTAAAGCAACACAAGTCATATATATCAAATCAAGTAGTGCTCACCCCGTTCCATTGGTAAGGTAAATGTCTAGACTCTTACTTAAGTCGGGTGGTTTACCACTCCGCGAGATGTCGAGCCAACGACGTAAAACAACAGCGCTTCTGGGAGGCAACCCATAGATTTGTGTGTGCATTTTTTGCAAAAAAAAATTGGAAAAAAAAAAAAATTGAAAAAAAAAACGAAAATCCAAAAAAAAGGAAAAAACAATCGGAACTGCCTTGATTTCTGGTGTTGGCGACATAAGAAGGGAGACATAGAAGGTTGGTTGGGTAGGATAGTGGTTAAGGTGAGATCGAAGTAATAAGGGGCGCTAGTCTTCTTTGGTTACTTTTGTCTTTGTTGGCCTTGTGTGATTGTGTTTTATGGAATATGCTAATGGCCAAGTGTGGGGAAGAGGTGTGGTGCGTGGATTGCTCTATTACATGCGATGTTGAGGCTTGATATATCTATTTGGTCGTCTGGAGTTTTCTCTGCTGAGGTTTGTTTCTTTTCCTCTTTATTGTGTCCTTGCAACATTGAGGACAATGTTTCATTCAAGTGTGGGGAGGGAAAATCGTTCCGATTTGTAGTCATTTATCCTTGTATTGTGTGCTTTTATTTCAAAAAAAAAAAAGCAAAAAAAAAAAATTGAAAAAAAGAAAGAAAAAAATGAAAGAATTGAAAAAATAAAAGAAAAAGAATGAATCCCGGCTAGGTGAAAACCCGACAGGGCGCCTAGGCAAGATTGGGATGTGGCCGAGGACGAAGTGAAAACCCGAAAGGGCGCTCCGGATAAAATGAAGAATCGAGTTGCGTGCCACTGAGAGTAGAGTGAGGTGAAAAAAATGATAAGCTAGAGTGAAAACCCGCAAGGGCGGGCGCTCTAGGCAAAATGACAGATTTAGGTAAACAAAAAAATTCTTCCGATGTTAATTACTCTCTCTTTACGGAATCCGAGTTTCATGGTAAATCTTATTAGTTTCCTTGTGCTTCTGTGGATCGGTGTTGGTATGAGCTACCATTGAGTCCTTTGAGTTTACTCGAGGACGAGTAAAGATCTAAGTGTGGGGAAGTTTGATAAGACGGATTTTGTACGGTATATGAATGTCGATTTGAGCGACTAATGGTGAAATAAGTGGAGTTTTAGAGGAATAATTAGACAAAATATTGGGCTTAGATAAATATTAAAGGAAAGAATAAGAAGAAGTTGAAGCCCATGATGTGCAAATTTGTGAATCAGGCCGAAGAGGTGTTTAATGGCCAACATATACACATGGGTTGTCCCATTATGGCCCAACATAATGAAGCAATACGTAAGAAGCAAGATTTAGCGTTTCTGGACCAGAAAGTGGCGCGGGTCGCGTGTCCAGGCGCGGGTCGCGTGTCTCAGCTGTACTCGTGTTTTATTTCCTTTGTTTCCAACTTTCAGCTACTTACTTTATTATTTTTATTATTATTAGGTTAAGTATCAAGTTCTAATTCAATATACTATTCATTCAATAAGTGTAATTTGGGAAAAACTCTCTTGAACCCTAATTGCTTTTGCTTAGAAATTATGAGGAACTAATCCTCCCTTTCTTGGATCAACAATTGAAGCTATCGACTAATTAATTGTGAGATTGTGCCTTTCTTTCTTTTATTTCTCAAGTATTGTTTATGTCTCTTGCTCGTATTTTATGATTATTGTTTCTTTTTACTAATCTGATCAATTGGTAATTGTTCACTTTAATCTATTGCATGTTTAGAAATTGAATCCGTAATTGTTCAATTAATCTAGACTAAAGTAGCAAACTTTACCCTAATAATTTGTATGCGTTTCATCGTTATTAGGACGAAGTAGAGACTAGACATATAATTCGAATCGTTAACCGCGTGTGTTAAAGATCGTTATCTTTATTGCTTCCTTGGATTGTTAATGCTGTTGTTGGATTAAATCTAGACGCTTGGCTTAGATTATTCAATAATTAGGGTCTTCTAATATCGCGTTTCGAGTTAGTTGACTAAACTTAAGAGGAAGGAGAAACTTGTATTTCCACAATAAAGTACTTGAGAGTAATTGAATTAAAGACAATCGAAGACCAATTAGTTTGTTGATAGTGGATGTTTGTTGACCCAAGACCTTTAATCATCTGAATTAATCATCTTTATTACTTTGTCTTATTAGTCATTAACTTATTCAATCAACAAAAGCCCCCTATTATTGTTACTTGTACTCTTTACTTTCTACACATTAATTACATCGTCTTCCCTGTGGACTCGACACCCGACTTACCTCTACTATATAGTTAAGGTAATAGGACTTTATTACTTATTTTTGGGAGCATACGACTTCGGCTCACCAACAGGCGAAAGTCGTATCCCTCAAATTAACAATTTATTATCACTTAAATTCAAACACTAAACAGTTGCAGGTTGGAATTTATGTAAATAATAATGTAGGAAAAGTCGATCTCTAATGTAATTAAAGACCGTAATATCTAAAAGGTGGGTTAGAATTAATTTTCTAATGAACTAAAATGAATAACTAATGCAAATTAAGTGATAAAGTTAATGTCTTTCGGTTTATCAAATGATTTAAAAGGTCTTAGTGCCAAACATATATATCCACACTCAATAACAATTGATCATTGTAAGACAGTTTCAATTACTAATCTTGATTAATTTACCGTGAATATGAAATTTCAATTCTCCTTACGAATTAGTCAATTAAAACAAATATCGTTCTTAAATTAAGAGAAGAAAAAATGTTTTTCCTCCAAACTCCAACTACTTATATAAGGAAGGAAATAAAATTTTCCATTAACTATTTTTTTTTAAAGCATGATTTTTTTCATTACATTCTAAATTATAATTATAATCTTTTAATCAAAATAAAATAAAAGGGGTACAAAATTTATAATTACAAAATTGCTATTTTTTCTTAGAAAATGACTTGATGCATACTTGCAAAGTTACAAGGCACAAAAACAATAAAATAAACTAATATTATTAGCTAATTTAATATGGTGGCAATATATACGGAGTATAACATAAAAATAACTTACGACCTTGCGATTTTGTTTGTTTAACCCTGAATAAAAAAATCATAATATGATTCTACGACTTTTTTTTTGTTGTTGTTCTTGATGTTCTTGTTGGAGCATTTATACGATCTTGTAATGTGTGCTTTCTAGCTAGTTTCAATGGGTATAGATAATAATAGTTGTTTGGTTGTATACAAAATAGTTTAGGTACGAGTTACGAACTTTAACAATAACACCAATGCGAAAGTAATGTAGTTGGTGGCTTACTCAGAACAGACCATATATATTACTTCCTCCATTCTCCTTTAGTGTTCCCATTTTCCTTTTTGGGTCATCCCACTATAATGTTCCCATTTCATTTGTTTCTCTTTTTGGGCCTAAAAAATGACCAAATGGTCTTTGATTCATCAACATATTTACACTAAATACCATTGTTTAACTCATCTAATCTACATTCCCTATTTACTAAATGAATAGGCCAATCTACTTTTTTTCCCGCATAAAATTTTATCTTTTAATTGGGCTTTATTTTTTTTGCATTCTATTATGGGCTTAGACTAATATAAAAAATGACTCCCAAAAAATATTGTTATTAACCATCTATTCCACCAAGTGCTGAATAGCGTAAAAAAAATATTGCCAGATTATTGAAAATATTTGATTTCATATATTATTTGATTGCATATATTATTATCTTTGGCAAGATAATAAGTTATTATTTGATATAACGTAAAAAAACTTATTATTATTTGATTGCATATATTATTTAATTGCATATATTATTATCTTTGGCAAGATAATAAGTTATTATTTGATAGAACGTGAAAATATTATAGAACGTAAAAAACTTATTATCTTGCCAAGGATGATTATTTAATTGCATATATTATTTTGCCCCAAAAAGAATATATACCGTCAGTCAGATCATTTCCAAAAATTTGTGTTCATATATTACAAATATCGAAATATATCTTTCACTAATCGAAATATATAAAATCATTGCCAAAAAAATATAGCGTCAATCATACCAAATATTGCATGTCAGATAATATATCTACAAAAAATATCTTCAAATCCCCTATCTACTAATTAAAAGAATAGGTGAAACTCTAAATTTTCCCACCTAAAATATTAGAATCTAAAATTGGGTTATTATTATAGTCTATTCTATAGGTGTAATCTTGAACTATAAATGGATATAATCTTTTAATTGAATATATTTATAAATTGAAATGCTCACAATCTGCAAGATTTGCCTCCACGGGTTTTATAATAAAAAAATTCATTGATTTTCTATGAAAATATAAGAAATTGCGGATCAAAATTACAAAATAAATAAAATGTTTTAAAATAAAATGATTATGAAAAATGATCACATTAACATAGACATTTCTAACCCTACTTAATTCTTCTCTTGATTACTTTTTCAATATTGAGTTTTTTTTTCAAATCAAAATATACAGATGACGAACGCATAAAAAATTAATGAATTATCAAAAATTAATGAATTTTCAAGTTATAAACTAAAAAGTAAAATTCATATATATTGTGCATAAATTGCACGAGGTCTATACTAATAATACATTAAAATGTGAAACCTCTATAAATACCGCGCATTGCGCGGGATCTAAACTAGTTACACACTAACTTATCTGGTCTAATTACCCCCTCCATTTTCTTTATTTCCCACCAAATTTCCCACCAATACTCCTATGTTCTTCATTTACTCCCTCATTTATCTTCAACCGTCTCTATTTCTAGAGTTTTCCAAAAGAAAACCCTAGATCTAACATCTCCTTCTCCGTCGTTCCTTTCCCCCTTCTTCTGTCTACCACTCTCTAGATCAACGATCTCCTTTTCTTCATTATTCATCATCTAATCCATCAAAACATCAACCTTTGTCTCCTTATTTTGCGATTATGTCATTAAATAAGCCTCATATTCACCGTGAATCTCAATCCTCTTCGATGAAACCACGCTCTTACCATGAATCTCTTGATCATCTGTTATTTATACCCGGTTTTGGGCATGTTGCACCTGATACCTACTCCGATTATGGCTCATTTCTTGAATCTGATGTTGACGATGATACTGAGGCTACTTCTGCGTTTTGTGTTGAGTCAAATACCATTGTTCCTGATTCTGTTATTGACGATGTCTCTGATTATAGGGAGAAAGTTGGTAAATATGTTGATGATTTTAATCCATGTTTTGATAAAGGGATAATTTTCCTAAAAACTGGTAGATCTGGTGATTTGTCACCAAGTACTAAGAAGTTCAATGCGTTTTGTCGGAAAGTCGTAGAAAGGCAGCGAAAAAAAGGATAAAAATAAAGGTTAATTCTTAAACTCGTCTTTTAATTTTGTGTTGCTGTTTGTACTTGTAAAATTAGTGTTTTATTCTGTATTGTTTTCTCTGAATCCATTTTCCTGATTTTGTACTTGTAAAAAAATTTCATCTTATCTTAACCGAATTGTTTTCTCTTTTGCTTTTGAAGGTACTGATGAATTTCTCCCAAGGGAAGTCGTTGATAATGTTGACTTGTCACCAAAATCAAAGAAGTAAAGGGCCATATACCCAGCTTCCCATCAAACAAAACTTCTCCATTCTCTTTGTATGTTGGCCTTGAAACAACAACTAAGAACATAATTTTTGTTATGTACCTCTTGCTTTTACAACTTCTGTAAGGAAGAGCTTCATTGCTGCCAATGTAGTATCGACATTTTGGTTTGGTCATATAAAACCACTTTTCATCAATATGAATGATATGGCTCATATCCTTGAACATGGCACACCTCAATATCCTATCAAACACTAATTTACCAATGACAAAGTGCAACCTGATGATTTTATGCTCTTGACTCAATGCTGGATGTATTGAATTTGTATGAGACTTAATAAGACCTTCTTTTACCCATCTATGACATGTTGATGGTGCATGTCCTATTGCCTTACCTAATCTCTTCAATGTTGTTCTCTTTGACACATCAAGTGCCATGATAGCCTCAATTGGACAAGGTATTCTTTATTTTCCCTTCTTTCCTCTTATTTTACTCCTCACATTAATAGGCACATTGTCTTGCCTCTGGTTTTTAGCCGCTGTCCAGATTTTGTTGATACATCTCCTTGACACATTGAACATGGCAGAAACTTCATTCATCTTACCGTGTTCTGGTTTATTGTTTTTGCAGCTCTCAAACAGAAGGCACGCGATTCTATGCCTCTCATCGTCTGTCAAATTTGGTTTCTTCATTGTAACAATAGTTTTGAATTGTGTAATTTCAGTTTTTTGTTTATTGTTTTTGAGTTGTGTAAAATGTTTCGGGTGTAATTTGGTTTATGTTTTGAGAAATGTAATGGTAATCAGTTTGATGTAAGCTTATTCCCTACTTGTAATCTAATTTTTGTGATGGGATGTAATTTGGTGGGAAATTTGAAGTTTTATGTGAAAATCCCCCCCCCCCCCCCTTTTTGTAAAAATTCGGGAAGAGTAGTGTACTTGCTCTCCATTTTTTTATACATTTCTTACTTCCAATGCAAATTAGTGGGAAGTTTAATTCTTACCCCACTTGTTTACAAATCTGATTTTTTGGCTAATTAAACAGCCCATGTTGATGCTAATCAACTCACCTTGGTTGTTGAGCCATTTGCAAATGGGAACATCAAATAAAAATGGAGGAAGTAACTTTAATTAATCAGCAGTGAGAAAGTAAAAAGAGAGAGAAAGTGGGAGGAGAAGGCATGTAAATTATGTCCTGCTCAGTGCTCCGTAGGGAGCAAGATACTCCCATAAGAGTTATAGGAAAATAAAAAAATAAAAAATAAAAGATAAAAATTAACTACCTAATACATGATTAACTACCAGACACATGCACGTTTCGATTTATCAACTTTAAATTCCTATTAAATTTTTCAAATTTATAGTATTCATCTAGTCGTACTCAAATTTATAGAGTTTTTAAATAAAATAAAAATTAAGTATTATGGTTCACCGTTCATAGTCTCTTCAAATTAAACCACCTTATTCACTAACTCAAAGTGAATATAATAGGGTCATAGAGTGAACATGGCATTAAATAACCCATATTCATCAAATTACACTATGATATTCACTGAACTCAAAATAAATATAATAGTGTCATACGACACTTTATAATACATAGTCATCAAATTACATTATCATATTCACTAAACTCAAATGAATATATTATTGTCATATATATGGTGAATACGATACTACATAATACATATTCATCAAATTACATTATCATATTCACTAAACTCAAAATTAATATATAATAGTATAATATAGTGAATATCATAATAAATAACACATATTCGTTAAATTAAGCTATCATATTCACTAAACTCAGAGTGAATATAATAGTGACATATGATAAATACAGACTAGATAACACATATGCATCAAACTAAATTTACCATATTCACTAAATTATCATATTCATTAAAATTGAAAGTGAATACGATAGTTTCATATGATGAATCACACTCCCAAATTCACAAAACAATGAATAATGAGAGATAAAATATAAAAATTCAAATCAATTAATACACTTACCTGATAAGTTAGAAGATAATCAGTTAAAAACTAATAGGTTGAATGGAAAAATTAAATTACTAGGCATTGGGCCGCGCCCTAACGGGCACGGTGTTTTATTGGGTTATGTTATCGTTCATATTATGTTGTATTAATGTTAGTGTCTAATTTGTGAAAATGAGTGAAATATAACACCTATTTATTTCCGTTGAATGTACTATATGACACATTATGTTTATCACAAATTCTCATTATAGACGGATAGTAATCACAAATTCTCATTATAGACGGACACTATCCGTCTATACGTATAGACGGATACCATTTTCCCTCACAAAATACCCATTTGCCATAAAGTGGGAAGCACATGGGGGTGCCCCACCTTGTCCCCCCTACCCATTTTATTAGAGGTCTTTACCCGTCTGTTCGCCCCACCCGTCTATACCAAGACCTATTGTATGTTTATATGTTTGCTTATTGGGATTATTTGTGTGTATTTACCCCAATTTGGTTCCTTGTTCCATAGCTTCACTTATTCTAATATGAGCATCTATGATGTTATATTTATGTAAAGGTTTAACTGTGTGATAGCGGTGGTAGTGAGCCAATGATTAGTTGAGTTTTCATGTCCTGAATATGAATTTAGGATAATGTTACTCCGTAATCCCCTATATACTAAAAGATTAATAAAGCTAAAATTTTCTCGCCTAAGTTTCCCGCCTAAGACACATTCTACTATCAATAGGTCTTGGTATAGACGGGTGGGACAAACAGACGGGCAAAGACATCTAATAAAATGGGTAGGGGGGACAAGGTGGGACACCCCCATGTGCTCCCCACTTTATGGCAAATGGGTATTTTGTGAGGGGAAATGGTATCCGTCTATACGTATAGACGGATAGTGTCCGTCTATAATGAGAATTTGTGTTCTACTATCTATCTTTAATCATATTCTTTCCCATATATAAGAAATCTCAAAAGGGTTTCCTCCAAATTCCATTTACTTAAATAAGGAAAAAAATTCACACTAATCTTTTTTTACTTAAATAAAAAAACAAATGAACATTAAACTATTAATTTTTCATTAAAATATCACTTTTCATCAAATTAAAACAATTTTTAATCAAAATAAAATACAGGTCCAAATACAAATTGTTAAACTTTGTTAGAGTTATTTGATTCATATTACTTGCTCTCTATAAAACAAAAATTTAAACTGAGATTATTAGATTCGTGGAAAGATAAAATCATTAAAACAAGTTGAGAAGTTGATAAAATTAAAAATTTAATCAATTTTTTTTTTCACATATCAAAATAATATAATGATGTGAAATATAAAAAAATAATGAGATGTTAATTAAGCATGGATAAGTAATACAAAAAAAAAATTCTATAAATACCGCGCATTCATTGCGAGATCTTTTTTTTTGATTAAAAAGAGGGTATAAAACCCGAGACCTACAGAGAGTAGGGTCCCAAACAAGCAAAACAACCCAACACAATAAGACACAAAAACACCAACTACAAGCATTCTCATCTCACCCTTAATCCACTTTGTAAATGTCAAAAGCCTATTCTTTTCCTTCCAAGTTCTAAAAGGTTTTCAGTGTTGTAGTCATTCTTCCATAGCGTATGGCAACCGTTCTTTCCAATCTTTGCACCCCATTCCAACTCGTAAAAGCACCTCTTTTCAAGCCTCTCGAAATTATCTTCCTTTCATTGCTCCCATAAATGACCACCCACAAAAAGAAAGTCACACCATTCCAAGACAGCCTCCTCGAACTCACCCGGGTAGTAACGAGTCATCTATCAATCACCACACAAACTTGACCAAAGGTTCCAGAACATAAATGGGGTGCCTTATTGCTGTGATAATTTTCGTAATAAATGTCGTCAAGACTCCTCCATACTCGACTTCCATGCTGCTGTAGTAATTTTCGAGAGGACTCGGAATTTCCTTAAAATCCCCAAAAAAATAGAATAAGCCATTACACTATGATCTTACCCAATCAACTCGACAAGAACTCTCCTCCTATTTCATAACTGTAAAGACAAAAACCAAGGATAATTGAAACAAGATTCTCCAAATCACCTTACCTACCAGATATCAAACTCCATTTGTCCCCCCATACACCACGTACTCGTCTAAGATTATTAGCCACCCACAAAAGAACCAGAAGCTATTTCTTAGTAGGTGTAGATTTACCCCGACTCCTAATGCTCCTTATATTCCAAGCAACACATCTCATCTAGTACACTTCTAGTTTAATAGCTCCTCAATACTAAGCTTTTTACCCCCGCCGAATCCCAACAATACTCCAAATTCTCTTGACTTTCGACTTTCCACTTCAGGATCAGAATCATAATCATCCTCAGACCATGGCTCAATGCTATCAGTTGATCCCAACTCCACTCCTTCAGTAATCTCATTTAATAAAAGCTGGTTTCTTGCCTTTGATTTCACCATCTTTTTCCTAACACCGTAATTCTTCGTTTTTTAACAATTGATGGCTGACTCCTCGTTTCTTCCCCTTATTTCTAACAACTCTTTGGAATCCAGGAGGGCAGTCCTCCTCACTACTCAAGGGTACGAAAGAGTTGTCAAAACTTTTTTTAACAATTCATTGCGAGATCTATACTAGTTATTTATTATAACATAATCAAACCTACAAATCAAAGCAACACTTACGATTTTTTTTGTTAGTGTTGCTTTGATTTGTAGGTTCTAATTGCTCACCGCTAATATTTGTTAAAGAAATATTAAGGGCCGTTCATGGCATGAAACCATCAAATGAAATCGTCTCATTTCTCCTGAATATATCAACCAGCGCCACCTCCCATTTCTGCTCATTTTTCTATTTCACTTTTTCGGTGCCTTTATTCTTACTCCCTACCGTCTTAACCCCCTCCCCTTTCTCCAACTCTCTTCGCATACTCCCCAACCTCCTTCAATTTATCCTTCCCCGCCTCCTCATTCCCCTCTTTCAAATTCTTTATCGTTCTCCCCTTCATGTTTGTTGTTGCCTCCTCACCCTTTGGCCCCTTCTTTATTCCTTACCCTCCTCTCTCATTTCTCTCCCTGTTATCCACCCCCCGTTTTCCGTTCATCCCCCTTCTTTCTCTTATTCCTTAACGTGCCTCCGCCTCATCTTCCTATTATCTTTCTTATCCTTTCTTACACTATTATCTCACTACCATTTCGATGTACTAATTAATTGCAGTTAAATAGACTTTTGATTTTGTTCTACATAACCTTAAAATGTAAGTTAAAATTGGATACATTATGAGTTTTGAAGACAAAACCAAAGGAAAAAAGAGTTATGCTAACGAGCAAAGCAAGGCGTTGGTTACGAAGTATTGTTATATTATGGCATTTATGAATTTCATTTATCTTTTAAAGGCCAAGGTCAACATGTTTGTGACTCCATAAGAATCTCCAAACCATACAAACAAAACCAAGGAAAAATGTAACGTAGAAATTTAAGTATAAATACATCACATTGATTAAAAAGGCGCCTTATAATAGCGGGCCAAACTCAATTACAAATCAGAACACAACAATATATAAAACCAAAACCGCCCTGAACCATCTGTCAATTATCTATACCTCTTTATGCCTCAGTCTCACTAATCATCTTGCTCATCTCCCTTATTACAAGTAAATAGTCCTCTTATTAACCATTTCAACCCTTCATTTGTCATACGTGAAAATCACTTTGTTTTTTCTTTTTTACCATGAACTTCAAACACTCATACCCAACTTCATAACATCCTCCATTGACTCTCACACTCGCTCAAATATATCCTTTAAAAGCACATGAAATCCTCACAAAGGAAATACCTTATTCCTCAACCCTTTTGTTTGCCCCCTTCAACTTCCCCATTTCCTTCCCCTTTCTCCCATTTTTCTTGTTCTTCGCTTCCTTGCTTCTCCTCCCCTTCGCCGCCTACTCCTCCTTGTTATTGTCCTACTTCTTAATTTTTTTTTTCCACTTGTTGCCTCCTCTTTCTACTGCCTCTTTTCCCCTCCACTTCCTTCCCTTTTCTCCGCCGTCCTTACTCTCTCTATCATTCCTCCTGCTCATCACCCTACTCCCCCCCCTTCAATTCCCCCTCTCCCTCATATGTCTCCTTCCATCTCCTCATAGTAACCATGTTAGTCCTCCATATGCCATAAGTTAAATTGTTTTTTTTTTCATTCTCGGATAGCCTAACAACCCGCCATGAATTTTGAGAAAATATTTTGCTTAAGCGGATTAGTAAAGACAAAAGTTAGTCTTTTTGTTTAGACATTTAAGGTTTAGTAGCATGACATTCCACGCTTATGGTATTTCTTACGTATATGTTGTGAGGAATTTTTCCCGTAATTTCTGTAAACGTCAATCATTGTTCATTCCTAGTTGCGGAAATATTAACATCAAGTGGTAAATAGGAGAAATAATAACGTAAGTAAATAAAATATTACTTTATGTTAATATCCTTATAGTCAGAAAATAAGGGAACAATAGTTTTATATAACACGAGCAGGGTTGTTTTGTTGTATTGATTGCAATGGCTAAGCAAAAGAGTTGTGTTGAGTCCTCCGCAGCGGGCTTATAGAATTAGGTGCATGAGACTGGCCCACAAGCAAGTGAGGTTCCATCCTAAAACCAATTGGTGATAGGAGGAGTAGCCCACTAACTTATAAGCTAGCCTCTTCACTATTATTCTACCGATGTGGGATAATGCCCCTCACACACATATGGGAAGAGACCTCAACAATCTCCCCCTTTCACATGTGTGTGTGCCGAAACTCCCCCTCACTTGGCGCTACTCCGCACCCGACACAACCCCGTGTCGAGCCGACCAGGCTACTCCGCACGATGCTACTCCGCATCTCTGGTCAACCAAGGGAGAGAGTCCAACGGTGGTGCTACTCCGCAACCACGACGCTACTCCGCGCCATCTCGAGCACCATCACCACATCGCACCTTGCGGTCCCAAGCCGAACCATCGGCTCTGATACCACTTGTTGAGTCCTCCGCAGCGGGCTTATAGAATTAGGTGCATGAGACTGGCCCACAAGCAAGTGAGGTTCCATCCTAAAACCAATTGGTGATAGGAGGAGTAGCCCACTAACTTATAAGCTAGCCTCTTCACTATTATTCTACCGATGTGGGATAATGCCCCTCACACACATATGGGAAGAGACCTCAACAAGTTGTATGAGATTTTTTGGTTTAAAGCCAAGAACACATAGGTTATGTGATGCTTCACCACCTTTGGCGTGAGACTGGTATTTGTGTGCGACTCTGACTATTTCACTTACATCACTTGCACAGTTGCACTACCTGATGAAATTGTTTTGCTCAATTTTAGATGTGGCTGTCAGTGACTTATTTTTACAACTATTTTCAAAGGAGTTCTTAACTCCCGTGTCTATGAATGGTTCTTCTATACTTCGCTTGTTCATGTCATCACTCTTATTTCACTCTCCATTTGACAACATCGTCTTAATCACTACCATACTTTTCAAATTAATTCACTTATGTGATCTCATTACATGAGTTGTAATTTTTTAGATATTAGTAATAATTATCACAGATAACCTTTCTCTATTTATTCTCTTGTAATTTCCTCTTTTAAAAACCTTTTTTTTTTGAGAAGTTTGGAACACATATCCATTGTACTGAAGCGATAATTTCAAGTCTGATGTGATTTTTGCCAACCATATTATCAAATGTACATTAATTTTCGTCATTTTCTTAGTTTTGTTTTATAAGGTAAGAAAACTATATTGATCCTCTGGGATATGACCAACTTATCTCATCCTTTCGAATGAGAGAGGTAAGTTGAAACCACCGGCTTTCAAACCACTTCGAAAGAGTTGGACATGAATACCCAATAGAAGCCATAAAGTCAGCAATTTCGTTAGCTTCGTCATTTTCTTAGTTATGTTAGTTGAGATAAAAGCAGTCAATGACATTATAAAAGTTCGTTTTTTCTAGTTTCGCCATTGTAAATTATTAGAATAGAATATTCGTAAATATCCTCTTGCACATATTTGTTATGATATTATTTGATTAGTATTAGGTGTAATATCCTTTCCTGTATTAGGGCCTTGTATTTAGGTAACAAATAATCATAGCTTTGTATATATAGGTCGTTTGATTAATGAGAATAGTCAACCATTCAATCTCTAATATGGTATCAGCTTCTACGATCCTCTAAATCTCCATCTTCTTCTTTCTTTCCTACAATCTCCTCTTCTCTTCTTTCACCATGCCTGGCGAAACCGATGCTCCCAAAGCTGCGCCCTTTCATCCGGCTTTCTCTGTATCCAATATCAAAAATCATGTCCCAATCACTCTTGAAATTGAAAATGTCCATTATGCTTCTTGGGCCGAATTGTTCTTGAACGCTGCACAGGCCTACGACGTTGCCGATCACATCGTCCCTCCCAAAAACGCTGCTATTACTAAGGATGCAACATGGACCCGTCTTGATGCGATTGTGAAACAATGGATTTACAGTACTATTTCCGTTGATCTGCTTCACACAATTCTCAAGCCGGGTGCTACTGCTAAGGAAGCATGGGAACGACTGCAAGACATCTTCAATGACAACAAATCATCACGGGCCGTCTATCTTGAACAACAGTTCTCGAGTATCCAGTTGGACAACTATCCGAATGCATCGGCCTATTGCCAAGCACTCAAGATGTTGGCTGATCAATTGGCCAACGTCGGGGCTCCCGTCACGGAGGAACGACTTGTGCTCCGTCTTGTCGCTGGTCTCTCCTCAAGTTATGATAACTTGGGTACGGTGATTCAACAAAGGGATCCGTTACCCGAATTCTATAAGGCTCGCTCCATGTTAACTCTTGAAGAAGCCCGACAAAACAAGAGCGCTGCCACGACCGCACCAGACACCGGACTTCTCGCCTCTCACAGTGACAACGCCACCCGTAATTCCGACAATACCTCTCGCAACAATCAGGGTTACAAACATCACAAAGGAGGTAAGGGTAAGAATTATAAGGGTAAAAATTATAATGGAAACAGTGGAAACAATGGCGGCGGGAACTCTGGGAATTCTTCTCGGTCTGACTCCTCGCGTGGTTCAGCCGGCGGTCAGCAACAGTCACAGGGCAGCCGCCAGTTCTGGACATGGGTTCCTCTTCAACAATCTCCTTGGCAGCAGCAGCAAGGATGGGGAGCACCACCGTGCCCTTACCCCACTACGGGTTGGGCTCCTCCTGTCAATAACCGCGGACCTGGCGTGCTCAGTCCTCGTCCGCAGGCTTTTCTTACTCAGTCTCCGACGATAGGGGCTCCTCAAGGTGCTCTGGTTCCCACCGACATCGCTGCCGCCATGCAGACGGTGTCTCTCCAAGCACCTGACGACAATTGGTATTTGGATACGGGCGCATCCTCCCACATGACGTCGAACGAAGGTACCCTTTCGTCTTATTTTAATTTGAGTAATAATCGAAAAATCGTAGTCGGTAATGGCTCTGAAATCCCTATTCGTGGTTATGGTGCTACTGTTTTACCCTCTCCCCTTCCCCCTCTTGTCTTAAACAATGTCCTTCATGCCCCAAAGCTTATTAAAAATCTCGTATCGGTTCGCAAACTTACCACTGACAATAATGTTTCTGTTGAGTTTGACCCTCTTGGTTTCACTGTGAAGGATTTGCAGACGGGGATCCCAATAATGAGACGCAGTAGTACGGGTGACCTCTACCCTTTACTACCATCACCCTCCTCCAAAACCGCATCACCACGAGCTCTCACTGCCGTCACCGCTTCAACCTGGCATGATCGCTTAGGTCATCCCGGTCCAGCCATTTTTTCTGTTATTCGCACTTATAAAACAATTGCTTGTAGTCCTTTAAAAGACAAATTTTGTGAGTCTTGTCAACTCGGTAAGCACATTAAGTTGCCATTTTCTTTGTCGCACTCTAATACCTGTTTTCCGTTTGATATAATTCATAGCGATTTATGGACCTCGCCCGTATTAAGTTCTATGGGTCACCGTTTTTACATACTTTTGCTTGACGATTACACAAACTTCCTTTGGACTTTCCCTCTCAAACACAAATCAGAGGTGTTCAATATCTTTAAAAATTTCCATACCTTAATTAAAACACAATTTAATCGTCAAATAAAGACTCTACAATGTGACAACGGGCGGGAATACGAGAATTCTAAATTTCATGAATTGTTCAAACAACAAGGTATGCTTTTTCGACAATCATGCCCACATACGTCTCCACAAAATGGTAAGGCGGAGAGGAAAATACGAACCCTTAATAACATCATCCGAACCATCCTTCTTCACGCTCACTTACCACCCCCCATGTGGCACTATGCTTTGTCTATGGCAACTTATTTACACAATATACTTCCGAGTAAAGCTAATGGTCTCACCTCACCCACTTCTAGTCTTTATCTTAGGACACCATCTTATGCCAACTTACGCACGTTTGGCTGTCTTTGCTACCCTCACTTCCCCTCCTCCAGCATCCATAAACTCAATGCTCGTACTACACCGTGTGTCTTTATTGGGTACCCGTCTAATCATCGTGGATTTTTGTGTCTTGACATGTCCTCTCGGAAGGTTATTACTGCTCGCCATGTCACCTTCAACGAACATGTCTTCCCTTTTGCTAAAAACTCACCTCTGTCCACTTCCTCCTATTCCTTTTTAGACTCGGACCCATCCCCTACCATGCTACACTACTTTCATACCTCCCCTGTCCAACCACCAGCTACGGACCCCACACCTACGGTGTCAAACCCTCCCTCACCCACGGTTTCCCCTATGGTGTCTGACCCTGCCTCACCCTTGGCCTCGACGCCTGTCACGGCCTCTCCCCTGCCTTCTCCCGAAGCCTCCCCTGCGGCCCCTCCCACACCTCCTGCTGAACCATCCCCACAAATGACCACCCGAGCCCAACACGGAATATTCAAGCCAAAACATATACTTGACCTTTCCGTTACCACCACTCCTTCACCCGTTCCCAAAAACCCGATTGACGCACTTCATGACCCGAATTGGAAACAAGCCATGGCCGATGAATTCGATGCTCTTATTAAAAATAAGACTTGGGTCTTGGTTCCACGGCCACCTAAAGTTAATGTCACTCGGTGTATTTGGTTGTTTAAACATAAGTTTAAATCTAATGGTGATTTAGAGCGGTACAAGGCTCGTCTTGTTGTTAATGGCAGGTCACAGCAAGTGGGAATCGACTGTGATGAGACATTCAGCCCCGTAGACAAGCCGGCTACTATACGATCCGTTCTTAGCATCGCGGTCTCAAACAAATGGCCCATTCATCAGCTCGACGTGAAAAATGCTTTTCTCCACGGACATCTAGCTGAGACCGTCTATATGCACCAACCTCCCGGATTTCGTGACAAGAGCAGACCGGATCACGTTTGCCTTCTTAAGAAATCATTGTATGGGCTCAAACAAGCCCCCCGTGCTTGGTACCAACGGTTTGCCACTTTTGTCTCATCCATTGGGTTTCGTCATAGTACTTCGGATAATTCTCTTTTCATATTCCGGCAGGGCTCTGAAATTGCTTATATTTTGTTGTACGTTGACGATATTATCCTTGCAGCTTCATCAACCACTCTCCGTGACATGATTATTAACACTCTTCGCAGCGAGTTTGCTATGACCGATTTGGGTCCCTTGAATTATTTCCTCGGCATCTCTGCTATACGACATCGAAATGGTTTATTTCTTCATCAGAAAAAATATGCAGAGGAAATTATCACTCGTGCAAAAATGAATAATTGCAAACCTGCTCAAACTCCGGTCGACACTAAGGCAAAATTAAGCTCGGAATCCGGACAGAAAATTGACGACCCTACTCTATACCACTCTCTTGCCGGCGCCCTTCAATACTTAACATTTACTCGGCCTGATTTATCATATGCGGTTCAACAAGTGTGCCTTTATATGCATGATCCCCGAACTGCTCATCTCGCTGCACTAAAACGCATCATACGGTATGTACAAGGCACCAAGCATTTCGGTCTTCATTTAACTTGTTCATCTGTCACCAAGCTCACCGCATACACTGACGCGGATTGGGGTGGCTGCCCCGACACACGCCGATCCACATCCGGTTATTGCGTCTATTTAGGCGACAACCTTGTCTCATGGTCCTCAAAACGGCAACCCACCATGTCCAAATCCAGTGCCGAGGCCGAGTATCGCGGTGTTGCCAATGTGGTAGCCGAGTCTTGCTGGCTGCGAAATCTCCTTCTCGAGCTCCAATGTCCAATCTCCAAAGCCACACTCGTCTACTGTGACAATGTCAGCGCCATTTATCTAGCTAGCAATCCCGTCAATCATCAGCGCACGAAACATATTGAAATGGACATACATTTCGTACGGGAACGAGTCGCGCTTGGCCAAGTCAAAGTTCTCCACGTGCCCTCTCGCTACCAATACGCTGATATTTTTACAAAGGGCCTACCCAAACCTCTTTTTGACGACTTCCGCTCCAGTCTCAGCATTCGACCTCCTCCCGCTTCGACTGTGGGGGTGTATTAGAATAGAATATTCGTAAATATTCTCTTGCACATATTTGTTATGATATTATTTGATTAGTATTAGGTGTAATATCCTTTCCTGTATTAGGGCCTTGTATTTAGGTAACAAATAATCATAGCTTTGTATATATAGGTCGTTTGATTAATGAGAATAGTCAACCATTCAATCTCTAATATAAATTATTTTGTTCTATTAGTGCCACTCAAGAACATGTATTACTATACCTATTGCCATTTTCAAACTTTTGACCTGCTAATGTAGGTATTTTCTATCTTTATTTTTTTTCTTTGAGTTAAAAGACAAATTAACAAATAATATTTTCTGTCTTTTTTATTTTTGTCAATTTTTTTAGATATTAAATCGCCTACATTGCTACACTTTTAAATAAAACGAGAATGGAGAACACAAAGTGAGCTCTCTTGAGAGACGGTATCTAAATCAATTTATTGAAAAACTAATTGAGGTTTAAAATAAAAATGATATAAAAGTAATAAACTGAGTACATATAATATATAATGGGCTACCGATGAAAATTACTAGTCCATACGATTTATGAAAAAAAAAGGTAAGCTATTATGTAAACAAGTACCAAATAAAATAGTCATTTTTAATCACAGTCAATAATAAAATGGTTACAAAAAAATACATAAAGGTGTACGGAAAAATGGTCTCTCAACATTAGTGTGAGATCGTCTCCACTAAGAGTTATATACGCTCTACACGTATTTTTAATTATTCATTTGTCACGTTAATTGTTTTCATGTCAAACTTATTACACGTGTTTGTTTATGTTATTGCAGTTTGCAGAGGTGCTAATTGGATTAACCGAGGTGCTAATTGGATTAACCGGAAATAGGCGAGGGGATGTTTTTACTTCTGCAATAGGCGGTGTTTTGGAAGTTCAGGTGTGTTAAAATTTGGTTGGTTAGAGATGTGAACTTATGTTACTTGTCCTCTTCATTTTTTATTTATTTGTCGATCTTTGACAATTATTTTTTTTTGGCTGTGTAAAAAAAGTTGAGGATTGAAGTATAAGAGCTATAGTCTTACCCGTTGAAAGGTTCTCTCCTCCTGTACCTAACAGGTATGAAGTTTTTGGTGTAATTATTGTTGATTATTACTTATTCAAGTTTTTGTTTTTTTTTTATTTCAATCTTATTTAATGTGAGTATTTATTTATTTTGCAGTTGGCCTGTTTTACCTATCCCGAACATATCCGGAGAAGCTAACTTAGCCTGTTTTCCCTATCCCGACCATATCTGGAGAAGCTAACTTGGCAAGCAGTTCGAGGTGGAGTGGGAAATGAGGCTGAGGCTGATAAGCTGATATGTGTTGTTTCTGTAAGGTAGAGTGAACATGGACTTAGGATCTGTGTGTGTGTAATATGCTGATGTGCGTATGGCACAAATGCACAATAACCAACTAACTCTGGGAATTGCCTTAACATTATTATACATTTTCAACTAGCTTGTTTTTAAGTATTGAGTGATTGGATATGTAATGACTAATGAGAGTAACAAAGCTCGAAACAGTTGTGCTCAACTCGTTACTGTACTTGTCAAGAAAATATTAGATCTGCAAATCGTTCTTGCAGTTTGAATTTCAAATCTAGCAATAATATGATTGCACCCGAGATCGCAAAAAAGTTGTCAACTGAAGTGGACTCCTGACCTTATCAGACTGAGTTTGGGAGGTTCTCGACAGACCTGTGTCAATTTTTCTCTAATATAAATCAGAGGCACCAACTTTCACTACTGTACGTTTTTCTTGTGATATGATACATGAACTAGTTTTATTACCCGTGAAATTCACGGGCTAGCTATGTTGTCACGGTGGTGCTATTATACAAGGTCGGATTTGCGATAACACTGGGCCCTACGGACAAAATGGACTCGTAAGAAAAAAATTATTAACCAATATGTATATTGTCATAATATATCATCAAAATATATTTATTGTTATGCATATGGTCACAATTAACTAAACATTTGCCACAATTTATTCTTATTTTATTACGAATATTGCTACATTTGTTAGTGTTTTGCAGCGATTATTGTTATTATTGTTTTCTATTTTTTTTCCATTTTTTATACTTGCTTGCGAATTTGTAGTTATACTTCCATCCTCAACTTTTTTTACACGGAGCTGAATCCAAAAAAAATAATTGTCAAAGATCGACAAATAAATAAAAAATGAAGAGGACAAGTAACATCATAAGTTCACATCTCTAACCAACCAAATTTTAACACACCTGAACTTTCAAAACACCGTCTATTGCAGAAGTAAAAACATCCTCTCGCCTATTTCCGGTTAATCCAATTAGCACCTCGGTTAATCCAATTAGCACCTCTGCAAACTGCAATAACATAAACAAACACGTGTAATAAGTTTGACATGAAAATAATTAACGTGACAAATGAATAATTAAAAATACGTGTAGAGCGTATATAACTACAAAATGTCGGTTACCAAAAACAATTTCTATGTATTAATCACATCAATCACATTATATTAAGAGTTATATAGTCACGTATAGTTATACAAATTCGGTTGAGGGTTATTAAGTATGTAAGGGTATAGACGTATATAACTACACAGTGTCTTAGCAAACTAAAACCAATTCTTTTAAATTGCATTTTAAATGAAACAAATTCGAAAATTAAAAGTATTAAGCCGTTATAAAAGGTAGTCACCTGAGCTGGTGATTTGATAGAAGTCTTATTGCATGATATTATAAGATCATCAACGCAGATTCCCGCCATATCTGCGGGAGTTCATTTAGTCACCTGAAAATCAAATAAATTTAACATAAACAAATTACACGATCAAATTGAAAACCAAGATAGATGAATAAGAACATTCCCTCATACCTCCCAAGGCACAACAAGAAATACAAAATATTCTAAGGCATATATATGAAAGTTCACTCATCTAAATACTAGTAAAAAAGTTACACTACATATAATAGTTGTTTTTTCACTAAACAAACAGATTAAAGTTTGCTCCCAATAACTCATACAAAATTAATAACGACATTTAACAATAACCACCACCTATGAAAAGAGAAAAAATATTATCATCTTGAAAAAAAAAATACAATACAATTCCCAAACCTCTTTGACGGCAATTCCTTCGGGCTCTTGAATTCTTGTTCTAAGGCCAAGCCATGGACGGTTTACACATCTGTAAAACAATTTTACCACATACATCACATATGTTATATATTATTCATATATTTGATTTTAAATTACATAAGACAAGTTAAAACTTACCCTGTTTCAAACAAATGGATCACACATTTGCTTAGAATGTTACTCGGCATAAATGGCGTGTAACCTTTCTTGGAAAAGAAACTCATGCCAAGAACATTTCCCGATCTGTCAACCAAGGGTCCACCGATGCCCCACTGAAATTAACGTGTAACTCGCATTAAATACGAAAGTACAAAAAATAATAATTTTAGCTGTTAAAACTTGAAAGTTATGCACTAAACACACAAATTTAAGGGACGTTCGTTTTTAGTAAGGGAAAGGGAAATAAAAAACGCACAAAACAACAAGAGATGATAATACCTCAGAAATGTTGGACGTTGATGACATAAGGTCATCAGACTCGAGATGATCATCTCGATTATTGATTGTCCCCGAAGAAGCCATAAGTCTCCCTTAATAATGACGATCCACATCCGTCACTGAAGTCCCCGACTTCCGGAGATCGGTAGAGAATCGTGCAACAGTATGTAGTCTCATCATCAAGTTGTGCAGAGAGAATTACAACATTGTGGTGACGATCAGCGAATATAACATCAGTACTTACTTCTTTTTTGTTACATAAAATAACAGTAATCTACAATTAAAACAAGTAGAAAAAATTATTTATGTTGGGAAATGTGTCCTCAACAATAGTGCGATCACATGATTTAAATATCATTATTAAATCTCATTACAAGAATACGCTTGGGATGATTCTATTATATATAGTCAACTGACCAACATTTATCGGTAATGATTGGCTGACTAGAGTTTGACATTACTGTCGTTTGACGGTGGTGGTCAGTTGATCCATTGAGGTCACACCTAAAGGACGATTCCCATAATAGAAAAGATTAATTAATTGTATGACAATACGAGTTAATTAATTCCTTAAAATTGACTAAAAGGTAGTCGAACAAATTATTTAGAGAGAATTCGAGTTTTTGAACTCAAGGCACGGAAATTATTATTTTATTATGCGATAATTGAATAATGAATTATTTGAGACAGGAATTAATAATTAAGCGGTTAATTATTAAATTTGTACTAATCGATTAATGTGATTAATATTGGTACGTAAAATATATGTGCAGTTGTACACGTATATTTGCAGAGTGATGTTAGACGAAATTAATTAGGAATTATTTAAAACATGAGACGATGTTTAAAATAAAATTACACGTATTTGTGCGACAAATATAAGAACCAAAATGGACCCGTAAATAGGTCATTTTGGACCGTGTAAAATGTGCCTTGAATTGTGTGCACTAGACACAATTAGACACACATGAGACAAGCCATTGTTTTTGATTGACTTTTGTCTTTTCCATATTTTTCTCTAATCTATGTCAAAAGCTATTGGGCATAAATAACATCAAAATTGCACTCCCCATGCTCTCTCTTTTGAACCGTCCCACCCTCTCATTTGAGGAGTGTGGTGTTTTTCTTTTTCACATGTTTTTTGAAAAGAAAATACTCTAACTTCTCTCTAAATACATAAACTTGTTTTTATGGAAATTTGTTCTCAATATCTAATATATTCTCAAGATTACAATGTAGTAATCATAAAATATTAGAATAATTTTAAGGTTACTTGTATTATTATCTAGTTAATAATAGTGTAAGGATTATGGGATTAGTCTTGGGTGCAACTAATTGGAGGCATTCTACTTTGAGTGCTTGGAGGATCATCCTAACATATGGAGAGCTCAAGATCAAGTGGAGGAAGGAGTTCTCCACTTGTGCCCTTTATGATCCGTTTTTATGGTGAGAAAATGTTTTCTTATCTTCTTTTATTAAAGTTTGCATGCATAAAATCCATCTTTAATTTTATGACAAATTAATTTATAACATATATATGAATATGTTGAGTATATAGATCTATTTTTCCTTCAATCGGTATCAAGAGCCATGGTTGTTTGCATGCATCGGTTAAAAGTTTTTCCGAGTTATAAGAATAACATATAAAACTTGAAAATTTGTGTTATTATGATATATCACGAAATTAATTCATGCATGTTAATATTTCTGGTCCTAAAATGTTTTAGGATATTTTGGTTAATATTACGGTTTTTTATTGTTCATATTATACAATAATGGCATTTAAATATGATTTTATGAGTAAAAATGTCATTTTCGGTCTAAAATTAGCTATACTTCGAATTTTCCAGTGATTTTTGGATATGTTGTCACATATATTATTTTGAGATAACCTGTAAATGTTCATAATTTTTGGACTTGTTATGCTCGAAAAATGGATTTTTCATTATTAAATTCGGATTTAGGTGAAAAATAGATTAATATGAGTTAAATTTCGAATCTAGTCATAGAAATTTAATATGTTGTCACATGCAATTTTACAAGATGTGTGTAAAATAATTGGCTATAAAGAAGTCTTTTTGCATGATTTATGGATTTTTGAAGAAAAATAGCATAAATAGTGACATTATTAGTGTAAAATTAATAAAACATAATCTATGACTTAGAAAAAACGTCTAATGTTGCATTTTATTATCTTTTTCAGATCTAAAATTGAAAAGTTTATGAATATAATTTTTTCCATGTTTTTATGATTATTTTAGTTAAAATCGATAAACCGCAACATTGTTTTTCCGGAAAAATTTCGAAATTTTTAACCTAAGATTTTGAATATTATGAGTGTCATGGTATTTTTCCAGAATGTTCATGAATTTAAATTTCAAATTTTGAATTTATTTGAAATTTTGTGATTTATTTGAAGTTTATAGCTTATTTTTGTAATTTTTAGTCCATTAATGAACAATTTTATAAATACGGGTTAATTATGGTCAAATTATTAGTGAAGACTAAATTTTGAGTCCTAAGAGGTTAGGGTAATTAAATTATGCATAAATATGAATTTATGTAATTTTTGTGATTGTAAAATGTTGAAATCACGCAAATCCGTAAAAACCGAGTAATATACGATATTGGCTAATTAAAAGGCGATTTAGCATAAAATTGAGCATGTTCATACATATTATAATGCTGCATTTTTCTTTATGATTGTCATAATTTTAATTTATGTAATTTTGAATTATGTAATTTTACTTAGTATGGCCTTAGATTTTAATTGGTATTTCCCGAAATGTATGGGTATATCGATTCGGTTGTAATTTTTATTGTGATCTCGTATCACCGTTTTGTAATTTAATAGATTTATTTTATTTTAGTTACAAATGTATAATAGGAAATTATGTAATTTTATTCATTCCGGAGTTCCCAAAGACGGATTTCTTCAAGAATGGCGATACATAAAGACGGTGTTACCTCGAGATGCGTGCCACAACCGAAGTTCAAGGGACCAATGGAGTTGGTTTCCGAATATGTAATAGTTAAATAGTTTTTCTATTTTAGGAAAGGCCATACTAGGATTTATTTATTTTTATGCTTGCATTTTATTTTATGTCGCATGCATCGCTAAATCGCCATAACTAAAACATGCATCATCTTCTTTCATCGAGTTTATTGACCGTGTCAATTATAATTATAGTAGTTCACCGTTTTAGTTCACTTAAAACGTGATAGATAATAAATTGACATGACCTCTCGCTAAAACAATCAATTGAGACATAGCCTTACCAAATAGTAGAAACCATGAAAACCTATTTCGCGAGGGAGTGCGCTCGGCCCTACCGGGGTACAAACCTTGTTACGTAGGGGAAGTGGGTGATGAATGTTAATCCACCGAATTCATGTTGATAAGGGATGAATCGGCCCTACCGTGCCCAAGTTGATATGGATTTGGATCATGGACACATTTATTCGAAATTTGGATTGAACTCAACAAAAGTTTTTGATAAGGGATGAATCGGCCCTACCGTGCCCTTGTCGAATGTGTTTTGGGCTATAGATAAATATTAGAGTAATTTTATCGACCAAGAGTTCTAAAAGTAGAATCGATTAAAGAGTTAATCCACCGAGTTATATTGATAAGGGATGAATCGGCCCTACCGTGCCCAAGTTAATATGAATTTGGATCTTGGAATCATTTATCATAGTTGGGTAGAGGTCACTATGTAAATGCTTTACTTGTTATTTACAAGTATTATTAAAACGATAAATGTTAAGTTTTCCAATATTCCGTTATTATATTGTTCTATTTCTTTACCACAATTTATATACGATATCATTTCGATTTTTGATTCAAATCTCCTTAAAACATCGTAACTAAAGGCAAATATGAATTTGCTTCTAAAACCTCAAATGAACCATTGATAAGGATCTTTTGTAAAGAGTATAGATTAAAGTTATTCATTATCAAACAGGTTTTTTGATTCATGACTAACACTTCTACTTACAATGGATTATGTTTCATATACTTAATTGAATTAAGTACCTTGAAGCGATAAATTGTTTTGGTAATTAGTTTTGTCAGAATTCGTAATTGACCAAAATAACGCAACCACTTCAATGAAAGTTTTAAGACTAAAACGAACAAATGAAGAGTGATCTTCATGAATTCAATTTTGCTTCTCAAAGCAAAGACTCATTGAAATAAGTGGGAGCATTCTCTTAAACCGTTAAGATGAGGACGAGGTTCAAGAAGTAAAGATTATAAAGGAATTGATACAAGGTAATGTTAAAGGTAAAGTTGTTGA
Organism: Silene latifolia; assembly: GCF_048544455.1. Taxonomy (NCBI): domain Eukaryota; kingdom Viridiplantae; phylum Streptophyta; class Magnoliopsida; order Caryophyllales; family Caryophyllaceae; genus Silene; species Silene latifolia. Next base: position 341,379,533 of record NC_133537.1, on the reverse strand, counting down.
GAATGACGATACTAAACCTATCAATCCCGACCGATAAAGTTTCCATTGTCTTAAATGTTGGACACGAGAAAGGAAACTACCCCAAATTATTGAAGAATCAACAAGTTAGTTGTGGGACATCTAATAGGATCTTCTTCTTTAAATGTTTATTTGATTAAACACAAACTTTGCTAGTACCACTTCGTCAATATTAGAAATCAGTGGAGGTTTTCATCATTGTATTCGACACATAAGATGATTAGAATATGACGACTAGCAACAATAATGTCGAGAGATAGAATAATTGTGTACTCAATCTAGTTTTTGGATTTAAAGTTGTACTTAATTGTGACTATTAAGTGCATAAACTCTAAATAAGAATATAAACTTGTTAAGATACAAAAGAGGTTTCACTTTTGTGACCCTATACACCACGATTTGATGTATGGCTAGCTCATTATCAAGGTGATAATATTCTAAACCAAACTAGAATGATATATCATAAAGATGATGCAAGACTCAAATTGGTAACTCAAGATCAAACCTTAGATTTTGGAATGATAAACGCAAAGAGTTATCGAGTACTCTTGAAGCCATTAGATTGTTAATGGTTTATGCGTATCTTGTATTTAAAGCAAGATGTCTCGTGCCTTTTGGTTGAAAAGGAGATCGAGGTTATAAATTATTGATCCATAATAGGTTGATCATTCTCTTTTACCAACGATTTAAGTTGACGCTAATGTGTTAACTTAATAAGGTAAATAGAAAAATCTTTAAAGAAGTTTAAAGAGTTAAAGAAATCACGATTTAGACGTGATGGGATTATCAAAGTGAAGACTTTGATATAAACCAATGGAAATGTGATCTAATATCACAAGTTAATCTCTCTTAGCACGCATTATGAAATAATGTGTGATTGGATAAGAAATCAAACGCTATTCGATATGGTTTGAGTTACTTGATCCTTTTGGGGATTTTATCATTTTTGTCTAAATTATTTTTCCACTAAATCGAATCATATGAGATATGAAATGGTAAGGGTACCATGTTTGTAAGTTTTCACAAGAAACAAATGCTCTTTTTTCCCTTTTCAATTATCACGACAACGACGGGTTTGCGGCTCGTGAAGTTGTCTTTCTAAAATACAAGTTTATTTCTAGAAGACAGAGTGGGAGAAATTATTCAAGAGCCACAAAGAATGCCACAAAGATTTTATGTCGCAAGAAACTGGCCTTTCTTGGCTACATGAGACGTTTTGTGTAAGACATTGTTTCTTCAAAACCTAGGAGGTTAAATTCGTCACTTGTTAAAAATGATGAATTCATGCTACTTTTAAGAAAGTAAAGAGCTTATAACTTACAAAAGAAATTGTTTGATTCAAGTTGATTACTTCTAGAAAGTAATGAACATATGACTTACATAAGAGTGTTTAAGTCACAACTCAATACAAGGCTTAGAGCCATGAGAATCCGAAATAAAAGGCTTGATTAGTGACAAAGGGTGTTGCACTAATATTTCAAAGCAAGATTGGTTGCAAAGGGTTTTGCACTAATTGAAATGCTTAAGTCTATTTGGATCTTCTTAGGGATTGTGTTTCATTATGAGGTTATGAAATACATGGCGAGTGAATCTAAAACCCACTTCTTCAATAGAAGGAATGTATTCAATACATGTCATGAGTTTATTAGATTCTTGCAATCCTAAGATAATGTGAAACTTAAGAGAGGGTCTTAAGTAGGACATCAATGAGTAAGAATCAATATTTTGATCATGTGATAAAACGTTTCTCGATAAGTCGAGAAGTTGTGTTTATACATGAAGTTTAGTGGGAGTTACGGAAATTTTAATTAGTCCGATATGTGGATGACATATTGATCATTAAGAATGATTTAAGACTTTTGGAGTAAATATAATACATATTTAATATCTAGATTTATGTAGATAAATCCACGTGATATTAGCGTCATATAAGAAGTCTTGTGTTGATAAGATTCATGACTAAGTTCAATTAAGTTGAACATATTTGATTGATTTCATTTGCTTCCGCTGCCAAATCAATTAAATAGAAAATGATGTATAACACTTCATATACTTGGAGTATGATGAATTGTTTTCAAAATCGAATTTTAGTAATCTTTGCCAAGTAAGCCATAAAGATTACCCTTAAGTGCTTACAGAAGCATTGAGGCTATGATGCAGAGTGTTTATGATGCAATTTTGTGTAAGGGTGTTACACAAGTGACAATTGACAATTGAGATTGCGCATGGTTTCCGACAAAACCATAATCAAAACACATTAGGATGGTTAAGATACCATTGTGGCAATGTTAATTAAGAAGTAGATTTTCTAGAATCGTTCTAGGAAATAAAGAACAATGAGAGATATTTATAACGGAAATTGAGTACACTTGCGATCATGAGATGTGCAAGAAGGATGAGTCCCGCACACTGTGAAAACAGTGGGAGCTATTCTTGGGCTAGAGGGCCTATGTCTTGATTGGATCTCGACACGTACTCAGAAAGTTTTGTAATACAAATGTATACATTACAAAGGAAAACGAGTATGTAGTGAGGTTGAGTAAGGTACAAGAAATTGATAAAACCTACTAACCAAAGCCTTCTCAAAGGCTAAACATGATGAGTCATGTCATTTCAATTGAATTGAAATGAACAACTACGTACAAGATCAAATTAGATTATAGAACATGAAATAGTAATCAGGCATTGACTATTCATATGTGATAATCGCATTTGTCGTTCGAGTTTTACTTTAAAACTCTTTTATTATACTTTGTTACATCCAAACGGGTTGTAAAGACAATTGAACCCCGTTAAAGTGAACACGGATTATCATTGTATTCGCCCATAGTCACTTATATGAGGTGACGTCTCGAAGTGACTAGAGTGTGATGCAATTGATGGCAAGTTCAAGTGCCATAGAGTCATGTGAGATGACTAGTTGATCACATAGGCAGACTGTTGGGAACACTTTGTCGGGCAGTGACCGCTTATAGTGTAACGCCCCGTAAATTTCGGACCATTAATATATTTCGAAAATAATTAATTAATCAAGTAAAATTTGACATTAATGTATTTAAAGTAAAAATAATTCAAAGAAATATAATTTTATTATATTTTGAAGAAAAGTATTTAGTTTGATAGTTTCGAGATGTTTAAAAATAGTTTAAACCGTGTAAAACTTTTTATTTCGAAATAAGGGCGTATCGGGGAAAAATGACAATTCTTTTGAACGTTGGGTAAACGAAATTGGAAATGGGTCGTATGAATACTCAATTTTATTGTAATCTCGTGTTTAAAAACTTTGGTCTTGACGGAATTTGCATTTGACTTACGGATTTAATTATTATTGAAACGAGTCAAAACCGACTCGAAAAATCCCGACTCAAACCCGCTCTCCCTCATTTCTTCTCCCTTACACGGCTCCCCTTCCCCCTTTTCTTTCTTTTTCTGATTTTTCCTATCTTCATCTCCTCCATCTTCAAAAAAATAAGAACAAAACACCATTTTTATAAAAATCAAGCTAAAATCGCCCTAATTTCTTCGTTTCTTATCGGTTTTTCGCATAATTTACCTTTCCGGAATCCCCTCGCCGAGATCTACAACTTGGTATAATTTAATTTCAGTTTTCTTGAAGTTGTTTTAAGACCAATTTTCGGAAATTCGGTTTATATACTTAATTATTGTGTTTTAATTGTTTATTTAGGTGAAGGATTGGAAGACGAGTTTGGGGACTCGTATATTATCGAAGATAGCGGATAGTTGCTAGTTAGGGTTTGGATTTGAGGTGCTAATTGCTCTTTTTTCTAGCTTAAGGTAACATATTTCGAGTTACTCGACGAATTATCGTCACAATCTTTGTTGTTTTTGTATGTTTGATGATTTTTGGTTGAATAGTAGTTTTTCACATGTAAAATTTGTTGCATGCATGCTTAAATTATACCTTTTGTTAGTTTAAATTATCAAAGTTGAATTGGGGACGATTAATTAATTTTCAGACGGTCTTATACTGAGCAAAAATGGAAAAAAATAAGAGGGGTAAGGGTGGGGGCGGCAGGCCCACGCGAGCCACGGCCGGCCTTGGGGTTGGCCCGGGTTGGTCCGTGCTTGTTTCGCGGCTTTTCGTGCAATATTGGTCATTTTAGGTTGATTAATGTTATAATTAATATAAGTAACAAATGGGTAGTATTTTGAATTGAATCATACTAGTAACAAAAATTATGTTAATGGTAAAATTGTGCTTATATTAATAATTATCACATGTTAGGATAGTTTATAAGTTGAAATTGTAATGATTAGGCTCAAAGTAAATTTTATAGCAATAATTGCCATGCTTTGTTGATTGTCTTAAAATCGAGCCTTAATCCCTTTGACTGCTTCGATGTCAGTCAATTGAGTGATTGGTCAGCCGCAATTTGACCCGTACCTGTCGCAGGGCTGGGGTTGCGGGTAAAAATTCGGTTGGATGAAATTTTGAATGAATTAGATAATCGGCCTTTTTCTTGTTTTAGGCCATTTATCAAACTTTAGTTCACATGTATAGCCTATTGAATTTAATAGTGGCTTGTATTGTAGAAATGGCCCTAGTTTCCCCTAAAGCCTTTAGTATTGTTAAAATTGCTAGAATTGGAAATTAGTATTGAATTGGTATTGAGGATTCTGTTGGTTTATCTGCTGATTAGACATTTATATAGCCTTTCACATGATAGAATATTAGAATTCATGTTGGTAAGTAGGACTTTTTGCCCTCTTATGGTTAAGTGGGTGTCTTACCTGACTTGTGTGGTGAGTCTTGTGTGGTGTAGGCTAAAGTATTCAAGCTGGGACTAGCTGGGACTAGGTCCTAGGTGAGTACTTCGGCCTTCATCATAGATAGGTCTTTATAGTCTTTGACGAGTATATGTTCACTGCTTGATAGCCTTTGTGTTCCTGACTAGTGGATGTTTATCCAAGTTGGGGCATGACCTCAGTTACTTATTTTGATAGTAAGTGGTCAGCTTAAGTACTAGCCAACCCTTCGGTGGTGTCCTTAGGGTACTCACTTCACTTTGTTTTAAAAAAAAGTTGTGGGTCTTGGGTGCGGTGGTGTGTATCCGCATGTCTAGGTCTCAAGTGATTTTAGGCTAGGGTTGTGTTGTCTCTTGGCCATGTTTTATTAATATTAACCGCTGAGCCAAGATACCGGTTCGATTACCTTCCCTACCTCGTGGTATAGACTCGAGTTACAAAGTGACTATTGACGGTGCTAAGAACTTATGCCTGTCTTTGATATATTGCCCTTTCTTGTATGGTGATTTTATGAACTGTAATAGGTGAGATGTAAGCCGGTTACAGTTGATAAAGTTTGGATTACTATTTGTTATATGATTCACATGATAGTCTAGTTTGGTCAGTTTAGGGGTCATTTGCTAGAATACATGATAATAAATGGTTTATCAAATTGTTTACATGTTACATTACATGTTACATTAATATTGACGATTCGTGGCTGGGAGGACTCGAAGTTACTCCCCACTGAATTGTGGCTTTCGTGTTTGTATAAAATGCGATTGACAGGTTGTTGATGCTTAGTTGGGGTCACAGACGAGCTAGTGAGCAAGGAACCTTGGACTTAGTTTTTGGCTATTCTTATAGTAACCCTTTTATCTTTTGGTTTGTATATTATTTAAAGGGACATATGTCTCCCTTTTTCTATTTTGGGTTTGTATCTTTCTATTTAGCTATGGCATGTAAAGTAGTTCATCAGCTTTTGCAGGGTTTTGGCACCCGCTTCTGGGAATGTTGGACTTCTTGAGTTGGATTGGTTGTGAATGGTTTAGTTAGAATTTTTTTTGAAATTGCAGGTTTTATCTAGTTGAACCATTTACAAACATATCCTACCAGTTTTTCCGTAGGATTTACGCATCTAAGTAATTAGATAACGCTAAATTTTAAGGGTGTCATAGTTGGTATCAGAGCCTATTGCTCCCGACGCACGTTTGTGCACCCCACTTAAAAATCACTTGACCTCTAGATAATAAACTTGAGAGAAGGGTAGGATGGGTAGAGTTAGGATTTTATGTGGTAGTCTGTTTGTGATTGCTAATTGTTAGGTACTAATTGATTTTCTCTTTTGTAAGATGGCTCTCCAATAGAGGTAGATAATGCAATCTTACCTTAGTTTTCCAATCTCGTTGTTTATTCGTCTTTCAAATTCCTCTTCTCTCGCCTTGGTAACTACCTTTCAATTCTTTCTCCCGATTCATCTTAGGTTCGTTTTCTTCTTATAATAAAGTCCATGTGGACACCTTCCTTTTATTCCGCAGGATAGTTCGCCCTTGTTCAAAGAGAACCCGATTTTGAGAGAATGTAACTTTGGAGGGCGTGAATGAGTTGAGAAATTGATTGGTTAAGGTTTGAGTGGTATAGGAGAATATAACTTGGGATCCTTTGGTTAGACTTGTTAGTTGTGCATGATATGAGAGCCTAGTGAGTTTAGGAACACCTTTGGATTTATGTCTATTGAGAGCTTGTTTGTTATAGATGATTGAGCATGAGGTACTACCTTAGCACATAAGATGGTATGAACTTGAGCTACTTCATTAGAGAGTCTCGATGTTTCTTAAGGAGAATTAAAGGAATGATAGTCAGCCCTAATCCTTGTAGGCCTTGAAAGGAATACAATAGGACATTGACGTTGTTTAAAGGTTTGGTATCGTACTTTGGAATTAGTTAGTTTGTTAAACCTTTTGAGTTGACAAAATCTAGTATAGAGTAGCCCTTGTTGACCTTTTTAATCATATCTGAATTTGGGAATTTTGGTGGAAAGTTGTTCGATGTAGTTCGTGAGTTCAAGGATGTGATTTCAATTTATGGTATCGGAGACTAGAAGTATTAAGTGGTGAGATGATGGAGTAGACAAGCTATGGTACTTGGGGATGACATAGTAAGTGAAGTTCAATGACGAGAATTGTAAATGAGATACTTTGGGACAAGGGTGGTAACAAATGAATTTGTGTGGTGAATTGATTTTGGCTCTTAAAACCAATTGAGTTGAGGAATACCTACCATTGTGGAGTCCTTGTTAGTCTTATAATTTGGTAGACTTTTGGGGCTTTGTTGAGCACCTTAGTGGTGTAACCTTATCATATCAATCTTAAGCTTTGATGAGTGTTTGGTAAGCGGTAACCCTTTCATTGTGCCGCTTCTATTCTCCTTTCCTTTTCTTTAACGTTCGTTGAACCTTGTTTTTATGCCAAATCCTACGTATCTTCTTCTTGCCCGAGATATCTTCTTAACTCGAATACCTCTTATTTAGGTCAACCGTTATCTTTACGGACCGACTCCTTAGTTTCCTAACTTGTCAGATTCATGCACCCTTCGGAAATGTTTCACCGTTTCTCTATTCCTTTATCACTTTTTATCTCCTTAGTATAGTTGGTACCTTATTGACCATGTTTACAGAGTTAGTGAGATGTGACTTGAGGATATAGGTTTGACTAAGTAGTCGAGTTTGTGATTGGCTTCTATAATCACTTTGGAGATGAGAGTTTGATAATGTATATGTTACCGTGCGAGAAATGTTAAATGTAGGATTATTAGTTGATTTTAGTGAGTGATATTGATTACTACTTGAGGTATGGTATGAGAGTGAGAGTAAGCTACATTATTGGGAGGTTTTAGCACTTGTTTTGGTAACTAGAAAGGGTAATGGTATGGTTGACACCAATTGTTAGGCTAAGGAACATAATTTCAATTTATGGTTTTAGGAACTCTGAGGTGATAAAATGTTGTTACAATTATGACCTTGTTCCTTGAGAAATTGAGGGTAAGTAAGTTTAGGATATCAAATTTGAAAGAATACTCCTTGGGGATGTTGATGACCAGAATGGATTGGTGATGTAATTTGGTATTAGTTGGCTCTTGTGAGTTCTGGAGTTGTGAGAGACTTAGTCTTGAGAAGAATTTGTTAATCCTATAGTTTTATAGACCTTGAGGTCGCATTGAGTACTGGAGATGATGAGACGGTGTTGTAGCTGAGTGTAGTTCCGCTTTTGGCAATCCTTAATAAATAAAAGGATAGAGGAACGGGAGGTCCTATTAATTTTTCGGATTTTGGGGTTGGTATGTCACTACCTTGTTTTGAAATGAAAACCTTGTAGAATTTGAGGAACCCATAGTTGTCACTAGTTGGATACGAATATAACTTTGTTGGAAGCCTTGACCTTAGGCTTGTGAAAGTTGTTTTGGAATGTTATTGTAAATTTGGACTTTATATCTAATCCTTTGAGGAATCTTTCTATTGGAATTGGAATATTGTTGGGAAATAGGATTGTGAACCTTTCTCGATGTACCGATCTTCCTAATTCCGATCTCTGACAATTGTGTTCTTACTATTCTGGCTTGTTCCGTTGTGTTCGCCTTTATGGAACTCATTTGACCTCCTGAGTAAAGTGTCTTGTTCGTTGACATCTTTATTGACTTCATCCAAAAATTCCACCTTTAAAAGTTCAATTCCTTCTTGTCTGTTGGGTGTGAGTTCCCTATCGCGACTTGCACTTCTCGTTCCCGAGTTGTTTTCCATCTTGCATAGATTCTATATAGTTTGAGTAAACTTTTAGTTTATTTTTCCTTAATTTGGAGTGAAATCTACAAATTGACCTCTTTCTATAACATTTGAAAATGATTTCTCACTCTCTTTCAACCCTAATGTTCGATTGGATATCTAAGCTATTTCTCGTTTTGTGTAATGATTCCTTTTCTTACTCTTTTTTCCGAGTTACTAAGCCTTGTATAATCATAATTAGTAAGGATAGTATTCTTACTATAGAATTTTAAACTAAAAGTTTGAAAATGCTTTTATGATTTTCAATGGTTTTAACATTAATGAATGTTGAATCTCGTTGTTGGTGACGTCCCAATAATGGGTTTCTCATTTATTGGTGTAGAAATATTTTTATATCTTAATATGAATGTGGATGTTCTTGTCTGATCAACAAGAGTGTCACTGTTTCATTGAAAAGATACCTATACTTTCTTATAACTATAATTTCTCCTTCTAAGTTTCGAGGACGAAACTTTTTAAAAGGTGGGGTGATTGTAACGCCCCGTAAATTTCGGACCATTAATATATTTCGAAAATAATTAATTAATCAAGTAAAATTTGACATTAATGTATTTAAAGTAAAAATAATTCAAAGAAATATAATTTTATTATATTTTGAAGAAAAGTATTTAGTTTGATAGTTTCGAAATGTTTAAAAATAGTTTAAACCGTGTAAAACTTTTTATTTCGAAATAAGGGCGTATCGGGGAAAAATGACAATTCTTTTGAACGTTGGGTAAACGAAATTGGAAATGGGTCGTATGAATACTCAATTTTATTGTAATCTCGTGTTTAAAAACTTTGGTCTTGACGGAATTTGCATTTGACTTACGTTTAATTATTATTGAAACGAGTCAAAACCGACTAAAAAATCCCGACTCAAACCCGCTCTCCCTCCTTTCTTCTCCCTTACACGGCTCCCCTTCCCCCTTTTCTTTCTTTTTCTGATTTTTCCTATCTTCATCTCCTCCATCTTCAAAAAAATAAGAACAAAACACCATTTTTATAAAAATCAAGCTAAAATCGCCCTAATTTCTTCGTTTCTTATCGGTTTTTCGCATAATTTACCTTTCCGGAATCCCCTCGCCGAGATCTACAACTTGGTATAATTTAATTTCAGTTTTCTTGAAATTGTTTTAAGACCAATTTTCGGAAATTCGGTTTATATACTTAATTATTGTGTTTTAATTGTTTATTTAGGTGAAGGATTGGAAGACGAGTTTGGGGACTCGTATATTATCGAAGATAGCGGATAGTTGCTAGTTAGGGTTTGGATTTGAGGTGCTAATTGCTCTTTTTTCTAGCTTAAGGTAACATATTTCGAGTTACTCGACGAATTATCGTCACAATCTTTGTTGTTTTTGTATGTTTGATGATTTTTGGTTGAATAGTAGTTTTTCACATGTAAAATTTGTTGCATGCATGCTTAAATTATACCTTTTGTTAGTTTAAATTATCAAAGTTGAATTGGGGACGATTAATTAATTTTCAGACGGTCTTATACTGAGCAAAAATGGAAAAAAATAAGAGGGGTAAGGGTGGGGCGGCAGGCCCACGGCAGCCACGGCCGGCCTTGGGGTTGGCCCGGGTTGGTCCGTGCTTGTTTCGCGGCTTTTCGTGCAATATTGGTCATTTTAGGTTGATTAATGTTATAATTAATATAAGTAACAAATGGGTAGTATTTTGAATTGAATCATACTAGTAACAAAAATTATGTTAATGGTAAAATTGTGCTTATATTAATAATTATCACATGTTAGGATAGTTTATAAGTTGAAATTGTAATGATTAGGCTCAAAGTAAATTTTATAGCAATAATTGCCATGCTTTGTTGATTGTCTTTAAAAACGAGCCTTAATCCCTTTGATCGCTTCGATGTCGATCAATTGAGTGATTGGTCACCGCAATTTGACCCGCACTGTCCGCAGGTCAGGGTTGCGGGTAAAAATTCGGTTGGATGAAATTTTGAATGAATTAGATAATCGGCCTTTTTCTTGTTTTAGGCCATTTATCAAACTTTAGTTCACATGTATAGCCTATTGAATTTAATAGTGGCTTGTATTGTAGAAATGGCCCTAGTTTCCCCTAAAGCCTTTAGTATTGTTAAAATTGCTAGAATTGGAAATTAGTATTGAATTGGTATTGAGGATTCTGTTGGTTTATCTGCTGATTAGACATTTATATAGCCTTTCACATGATAGAATATTAGAATTCATGTTGGTAAGTAGGACTTTTTGCCCTCTTATGGTTAAGTGGGTGTCTTACCTGACTTGTGTGGTGAGTCTTGTGTGGTGTAGGCTAAAGTATTCAAGCCGGGACTAGGCGGGACTAGGTCCTAGGTGAGTACTTCGGCCTTCATCATAGATAGGTCTTTATAGTCTTTGACGAGTATATGTTCACCGCTTGATAGCCTTTGTGTTCCTGACTAGTGGATGTTTATCCAAGTTGGGGCATGACCTCGTTACTTATTTTGATAGTAAGTGGTCAACTTAAGTACTAGCCAACCCTTCGGTGGTGTCCTTAGGGTACTCACTTCACTTTGTTTTAAAAAAAGTTGTGGGTCTTGGGTGCGGTGGTGTGTATCCGCATGTCTAGGTCTCAAGCAGATTTTAGGCTAGGGTTGTGTTGTCTCTTGGCCATGTTTTATTAATATTAACCGCTGAGCCAAGATACCGGTTCGATTACCTTCCCTACCTCGTGGTATAGACTCGAGTTACAAAGTGACTATTGACGGTGCTAAGAACTTATGCCTGTCTTTGATATATTGCCCTTTCTTGTATGGTGATTTTATGAACTGTAATAGGTGAGATGTAAGCCGGTTCTGATTGATAAAGTTTGGATTACTATTTGTTATATGATTCACATGATAGTCTAGTTTGGTCAGTTTAGGGGTCATTTGCTAGAATACATGATAATAAATGGTTTATCAAATTGTTTACATGTTACATTACATGTTACATTAATATTGACGATTCGTGGCTGGGAGGACTCGAAGTTACTCCCCACTGAATTGTGGCTTTCGTGTTTGTATAAAATGCGATTGACAGGTTGTTGATGCTTAGTTGGGGTCACAGACGAGCTAGTGAGCAAGGAACCTTGGACTTAGTTTTTGGCTATTCTTATAGTAACCCTTTTATCTTTTGGTTTGTATATTATTTAAAGGGACATATGTCTCCCTTTTTCTATTTTGGGTTTGTATCTTTCTATTTAGCTATGGCATGTAAAGTAGTTCATCGGCTTTTGCGGGTTTTGCACCCGCTTCGGGAATGTTGGACTTCTTGAGTTGGATTGGTTGTGAATGGTTTAGTTAGAAATTTTTTTGAAATTGCAGGTTTTATCTAGTTGAACCATTTACAAACATATCCTACCAGTTTTTCCGTAGGATTTACGCATCTAAGTAATTAGATAACGCTAAATTTTAAGGGTGTCATAGTTGGTATCAGAGCCTATTGCTCCCGACGCACGTTTGTGCACCCCACTTAAAAATCACTTGACCTCTAGATAATAAACTTGAGAGAAGGGTAGGATGGGTAGAGTTAGGATTTTATGTGGTAGTCTGTTTGTGATTGCTAATTGTTAGGTACTAATTGATTTTCTCTTTTGTAAGATGGCTCTCCAATAGAGGTAGATAATGCAATCTTACCTTAGTTTTCCAATCTCGTTGTTTATTCGTCTTTCAAATTCCTCTTCTCTCGCCTTGGTAACTACCTTTCAATTCTTTCTCCCGATTCATCTTAGGTTCGTTTTCTTCTTATAATAAAGTCCATGTGGACACCTTCCTTTTATTCCGCAGGATAGTTCGCCCTTGTTCAAAGAGAACCCGATTTTGAGAGAATGTAACTTTGGAGGGCGTGAATGAGTTGAGAAATTGATTGGTTAAGGTTTGAGTGGTATAGGAGAATATAACTTGGGATCCTTTGGTTAGACTTGTTAGTTGTGCATGATATGAGAGCCTAGTGAGTTTAGGAACACCTTTGGATTTATGTCTATTGAGAGCTTGTTTGTTATAGATGATTGAGCATGAGGTACTACCTTAGCACATAAGATGGTATGAACTTGAGCTACTTCATTAGAGAGTCTCGATGTTTCTTAAGGAGAATTAAAGGAATGATAGTCAGCCCTAATCCTTGTAGGCCTTGAAAGGAATACAATAGGACATTGACGTTGTTTAAAGGTTTGGTATCGTACTTTGGAATTAGTTAGTTTGTTAAACCTTTTGAGTTGACCAAATCTAGTATAGAGTAGCCCTTGTTGACCTTTTTAATCATATCTGAATTTGGGAATTTTGGTGGAAAGTTGTTCGATGTAGTTCGTGAGTTCAAGGATGTGATTTCAATTTATGGTATCGGAGACTAGAAGTATTAAGTGGTGAGATGATGGAGTAGACAAGCTATGGTACTTGGGGATGACATAGTAAGTGAAGTTCAATGACGAGAATTGTAAAGGAGATACTTTGGGACAAGGGTGGTAACAAATGAATTTGTGTGGTGAATTGATTTTGGCTCTTAAAACCAATTGAGTTGAGGAATACCTACCATTGTGGAGTCCTTGTTAGTCTTATAATTTGGTAGACTTTTGGGGCTTTGTTGAGCACCTTAGTGGTGTAACCTTATCATATCAATCTTAAGCTTTGATGAGTGTTTGGTAAGCGGTAACCCTTTCATTGTGCCGCTTCTATTCTCCTTTCCTTTTCTTTAACGTTCGTTGAACCTTGTTTTTATGCCAAATCCTACGTATCTTCTTCTTGCCCGAGATATCTTCTTAACTCGAATACCTCTTATTTAGGTCAACCGTTATCTTTACTTTACCGACTCCTTAGTTTCCTAACTTGTCAGATTCATGCACCCTTCGGAAATGTTTCACCGTTTCTCTATTCCTTTATCACTTTTTATCTCCTTAGTATAGTTGGTACCTTATTGACCATGTTTACAGAGTTAGTGAGATGTGACTTGAGGATATAGGTTTGACTAAGTAGTCGAGTTTGTGATTGGCTTCTATAATCACTTTGGAGATGAGAGTTTGATAATGTATATGTTACCGTGCGAGAAATGTTAAATGTAGGATTATTAGTTGATTTTAGTGAGTGATATTGATTACTACTTGAGGTATGGTATGAGAGTGAGAGTAAGCTACATTATTGGGAGGTTTTAGCACTTGTTTTGGTAACTAGAAAGGGTAATGGTATGGTTGACACCAATTGTTAGGCTAAGGAACATAATTTCAATTTATGGTTTTAGGAACTCTGAGGTGATAAAATGTTGTTACAATTATGACCTTGTTCCTTGAGAAATTGAGGGTAAGTAAGTTTAGGATATCAAATTTGAAAGAATACTCCTTGGGGATGTTGATGACCAGAATGGATTGGTGATGTAATTTGGTATTAGTTGGCTCTTGTGAGTTCTGGAGTTGTGAGAGACTTAGTCTTGAGAAGAATTTGTTAATCCTATAGTTTTATAGACCTTGAGGTCGCATTGAGTCTTGGAGATGATGAGACGGTGTTGTAGCTGAGTGTAGTTCCGCTTTTGGCAATCCTTAATAAATAAAAGGATAGAGGAACGGGAGGTCCTATTAATTTTTCGGATTTTGGGGTTGGTATGTCACTACCTTGTTTTGAAATGAAAACCTTGTAGAATTTGAGGAACCCATAGTTGTCACTAGTTGGATACGAATATAACTTTGTTGGAAGCCTTGACCTTAGGCTTGTGAAAGTTGTTTTGGAATGTTATTGTAAATTTGGACTTTATATCTAATCCTTTGAGGAATCTTTCTATTGGAATTGGAATATTGTTGGGAAATAGGATTGTGAACCTTTCTCGATGTACCGATCTTCCTAATTCCGATCTCTGACAATTGTGTTCTTACTATTCTGGCTTGTTCCGTTGTGTTCGCCTTTATGGAACTCATTTGACCTCCTGAGTAAAGTGTCTTGTTCGTTGACATCTTTATTGACTTCATCCAAAAATTCCACCTTTAAAAGTTCAATTCCTTCTTGTCTGTTGGGTGTGAGTTCCCTATCGCGACTTGCACTTCTCGTTCCCGAGTTGTTTTCCATCTTGCATAGATTCTATATAGTTTGAGTAAACTTTTAGTTTATTTTTCCTTAATTTGGAGTGAAATCTACAAATTGACCTCTTTCTATAACATTTGAAAATGATTTCTCACTCTCTTTCAACCCTAATGTTCGATTGGATATCTAAGCTATTTCTCGTTTTGTGTAATGATTCCTTTTCTTACTCTTTTTTCCGAGTTACTAAGCCTTGTATAATCATAATTAGTAAGGATAGTATTCTTACTATAGAATTTTAAACTAAAAGTTTGAAAATGCTTTTATGATTTTCAATGGTTTTAACATTAATGAATGTTGAATCTCGTTGTTGGTGACGTCCCAATAATGGGTTTCTCATTTATTGGTGTAGAAATATTTTTATATCTTAATATGAATGTGGATGTTCTTGTCTGATCAACAAGAGTGTCACTGTTTCATTGAAAAGATACCTATACTTTCTTATAACTATAATTTCTCCTTCTAAGTTTCGAGGACGAAACTTTTTAAAAGGTGGGGTGATTGTAACGCCCCGTAAATTTCGGACCATTAATATATTTCGAAAATAATTAATTAATCAAGTAAAATTTGACATTAATGTATTTAAAGTAAAAATAATTCAAAGAAATATAATTTTATTATATTTTGAAGAAAAGTATTTAGTTTGATAGTTTCGAGATGTTTAAAAATAGTTTAAACCGTGTAAAACTTTTTATTTCGAAATAAGGGCGTATCGGGGAAAAATGACAATTCTTTTGAACGTTGGGTAAACGAAATTGGAAATGGGTCGTATGAATACTCAATTTTATTGTAATCTCGTGTTTAAAAACTTTGGTCTTGACGGAATTTGCATTTGACTTACGGATTTAATTATTATTGAAACGAGTCAAAACCGACTCGAAAAATCCCGACTCAAACCCGCTCTCCCTCCTTTCTTCTCCCTTACACGGCTCCCCTTCCCCCTTTTCTTTCTTTTTCTGATTTTTCCTATCTTCATCTCCTCCATCTTCAAAAAAATAAGAACAAAACACCATTTTTATAAAAATCAAGCTAAAATCGCCCTAATTTCTTCGTTTCTTATCGGTTTTTCGCATAATTTACCTTTCCGGAATCCCCTCGCCGAGATCTACAACTTGGTATAATTTAATTTCAGTTTTCTTGAAATTGTTTTAAGACCAATTTTCGGAAATTCGGTTTATATACTTAATTATTGTGTTTTAATTGTTTATTTAGGTGAAGGATTGGAAGACGAGTTTGGGGACTCGTATATTATCGAAGATAGCGGATAGTTGCTAGTTAGGGTTTGGATTTGAGGTGCTAATTGCTCTTTTTTCTAGCTTAAGGTAACATATTTCGAGTTACTCGACGAATTATCGTCACAATCTTTGTTGTTTTTGTATGTTTGATGATTTTTGGTTGAATAGTAGTTTTTCACATGTAAAATTTGTTGCATGCATGCTTAAATTATACCTTTTGTTAGTTTAAATTATCAAAGTTGAATTGGGGACGATTAATTAATTTTCAGACGGTCTTATACTGAGCAAAAATGGAAAAAAATAAGAGGGGTAAGGGTGGGGCGGCAGGCCCACGGCAGCCACGGCCGGCCTTGGGGTTGGCCCGGGTTGGTCCGTGCTTGTTTCGCGGCTTTTCGTGCAATATTGGTCATTTTAGGTTGATTAATGTTATAATTAATATAAGTAACAAATTGGTAGTATTTTGAATTGAATCATACTAGTAACAAAAATTATGTTAATGGTAAAATTGTGCTTATATTAATAATTATCACATGTTAGGATAGTTTATAAGTTGAAATTGTAATGATTAGGCTCAAAGTAAATTTTATAGCAATAATTGCCATGCTTTGTTGATTGTGCCGAAAACTGAGCCTTAATCCCTTTGACTGATTCGATGTCAGTCAATTGAGTGATTGGTCAGCCGCAATTTGACCCGTACCTGTCGCAGGGCTGGGGTTGCGGGTAAAAATTCGGTTGGATGAAATTTTGAATGAATTAGATAATCGGCCTTTTTCTTGTTTTAGGCCATTTATCAAACTTTAGTTCACATGTATAGCCTATTGAATTTAATAGTGGCTTGTATTGTAGAAATGGCCCTAGTTTCCCCTAAAGCCTTTAGTATTGTTAAAATTGCTAGAATTGGAAATTAGTATTGAATTGGTATTGAGGATTCGATGGTTTATCTCACGATTAGACATTTATATAGCCTTTCACATGATAGAATATTAGAATTCATGTTGGTAAGTAGGACTTTTTGCCCTCTTATGGTTAAGTGGGTGTCTTACCTGACTTGTGTGGTGAGTCTTGTGTGGTGTAGGCTAAAGTATTCAAGCTGGGACTAGCTGAGACTAGGTCCTAGGTGAGTACTTCGGCCTTCATCATAGATAGGTCTTTATAGTCTTTGACGAGTATATGTTCACTGCTTGATAGCCTTTGTGTTCCTGACTAGTGGATGTTTATCCAAGTTGGGGCATGACCTCAGTTACTTATTTTGATAGTAAGTGGTCAGCTTAAGTACTAGCCAACCCTTCGGTGGTGTCCTTAGGGTACTCACTTCACTTTGTTTTAAAAAAAAGTTGTGGGTCTTGGGTGCGGTGGTGTGTATCCGCATGTCTAGGTCTGCGCAGATTTTAGGCTAGGGTTGTGTTGTCTCTTGGCCATGTTTTATTAATATTAACCGCTGAGCCAAGATACCGGTTCGATTACCTTCCCTACCTCGTGGTATAGACTCGAGTTACAAAGTGACTATTGACGGTGCTAAGAACTTATGCCTGTCTTTGATATATTGCCCTTTCTTGTATGGTGATTTTATGAACTGTAATAGGTGAGATGTAAGCCGGTTACAGTTGATAAAGTTTGGATTACTATTTGTTATATGATTCACATGATAGTCTAGTTTGGTCAGTTTAGGGGTCATTTGCTAGAATACATGACAATAAATGGTTTATCAAATTGTTTACATGTTACATTAATATTGACGATTCGTGGCTGGGAGGACTCGAAGTTACTCCCCACTGAATTGTGGCTTTCGTGTTTGTATAAAATGCGATTGACAGGTTGTTGATGCTTAGTTGGGATCACAGACGAGCTAGTGAGCAAGGAACCTTGGACTTAGTTTTTGGCTATTCTTATAGTAACCCTTTTATCTTTTGGTTTGTATATTATTTAAAGGGACATATGTCTCCCTTTTTCTATTTTGGGTTTGTATCTTTCTATTTAGCTATGGCATGTAAAGTAGTTCATCAGCTTTTGCAGGGTTTTGGCACCCGCTTCTGGGAATGTTGGACTTCTTGAGTTGGATTGGTTGTGAATGGTTTAGTTAGAATTTTTTTTGAAATTGCAGGTTTTATCTAGTTGAACCATTTACAAACATATCCTACCAGTTTTTCCATAGGATTTACGCATCTAAGTAATTAGATAACGCTAAATTTTAAGGGTGTCATATATAGAGTTCTGGCAAATTTATAAAGCCTGGTCGTGGCAAGAGCTACTATAGTATTCTAATGAGTCGATTCTTTGACTAAAGACTGTTCACCTGAGATGGCACAGTTTCAGATTAACTTTGATTTGTGTTACTACGACCTTCGTAAATGGGGTCAAATGGGCATATTTTGGGTTATGATGGTTGTGGCTAGTCGAAGGGAATAAGTGCGATAGGAATTGTCCACCCCCTTGTCAGGGTTAAAACAATATCTCAGGGCCACTCGAGGAGTAATGAACTGGAAATGCGTGGCCACGCTCGGAAGGTATCCATGGTGGATAAATTCCGGTCAATCAGTTATTCTCCAGATCGAGGAAACCACTCTCGATATGATCACTTGCAAGTACGACCTGAAAGACACCTTGCATTGAGTGGGAGATAGTAATAGGACAAGAGAATTGGTGACGCACACTTGTCGAGGACAAGTGGGAGATTGTTGGGAAATGTGTCCTCAACAATAGTGCGATCACATGATTTAAATATCATTATTAAATCTCATTACAAGAATACGCTTGGGATGATTCTATTATATATAGTCAACTGACCAACATTTATCGGTAATGATTGGCTGACTAGAGTTTGACATTCTTGTCGTTTGACGGTGGTGGTCAGTTGATCCCTTGAGGTCACACCTAAAGGACGATTCCCATAATAGAAAAGATTAATTAATTGTATGACAATACGAGTTAATTAATTCCTTAAAATTGACTAAAAGGTAGTCGAACAAATTATTTAGAGAGAATTCGAGTTTTTGAACTCAAGGCACGGAAATTATTATTTTATTATGCGATAATTGAATAATGAATTATTTGAGACAGGAATTAATAATTAAGCGGTTAATTATTAAATTTGTACTAATCGATTAATGTGATTAATATTGGTACGTAAAATATATGTGCAGTTGTACACGTATATTTGCAGAGTGATGTTAGACGAAATTAATTAGGAATTATTTAAAACATGAGACGATGTTTAAAATAAAATTACACGTATTTGTGCGACAAATATAAGAACCAAAATGGACCCGTAAATAGGTCATTTTGGACCGTGTAAAATGTGCCTTGAATTGTGTGCACTAGACACAATTAGACACACATGAGACAAGCCATTGTTTTTGATTGGCTTTTGTCTTTTCCATATTTTTCTCTAATCTATGTCAAAAGCTATTGGGCATAAATAACATCAAAATTGCACTCCCCATGCTCTCTCTTTTGAACCGTCCCACCCTCTCATTTGAGGAGTGTGGTGTTTTTCTTTTTCACATGTTTTTTGAAAAGAAAATACTCTAACTTCTCTCTAAATACATAAAATTGTTTTTATGGAAATTTGTTCTCAATATCTAATATATTCTCAAGATTACAATGTAGTAATCATAAAATATTAGAATAATTTTAAGGTTACTTGTATTATTATCTAGTTAATAATAGTGTAAGGATTATTGGATTAGTCTTGGGTGCAACTAATTGGAGGCATTCTACTTTGAGTGCTTGGAGGATCATCCTAACATATGGAAAGCTCAAGATCAAGTGGAGGAAGGAGTTCTCCACTTGTGCCCTTTATGATCCGTTTTTATGGTGAGAAAATGTTTTCTTATCTTCTTTTATTAAAGTTTGCATGCATAAAATCCATCTTTAATTTTATGACAAATTAATTTATAACATATATATGAATATGTTGAGTATATAGATCTATTTTTCCTTCAATTTAGACATGATTCTGTAACACCTATATAAGAAGAATATAGGTTCTTTATACCTAGCAGGGTGGGGTCCTGTATCCGGGGAGGATCCAACCTCCTCGTCAAAAAAAAAAAAAAAAAAAAAAAAAAAAAAAAAACGCGAGAAGAATATAGTTTTCTATCTACAATCTCTACCAGTTCAAAAATTTAATTTTTAAAAGCTTATTTCAAAACTTAAGTATGTCCTATGAGAAATTATAGTTCAAAATAAATTTTATACTAAGAAGTTGACTTTGCATTTTTAGTTTCATCTGTGGATGTGCTATACACTATATGCTCAAGTATCTATGCGGTGATTAGTAGTTTATACTCGGATTGTAAAAAAAATGCTTCTATAGATCGAGACCAAATTAGAATTTGAGAACAAAAGTAAACAATATTTGTTTCAAACTTTAGCTTAACAAAATTTTAGATGATGTCATCGATCTTGATGTAAGCTATATCCTTGGGCATAATCTTAAATCTATAGGACTATTTGTTGATTGAGGCCCAAAAACAAAAGATTTTTTTTATTATTAATTTTGAAATAATGAATTGCAATAAGCCAATACATGCTATAAACTATAAACTATAAATTTGAAAATGTGTGATTTTATTCACTTCAAAAAAAAAAATGAAGTTTATTCGCAACTTTTTATGACAAAACTGACGAATAAAAAAAATAAAGTAGAAAAACTAAAATTTATGGAGTAGGATTTTTGTTGCTCCAACGGATCGAACTCGGGCCTTCAATCTAAAAAAATGACTTAAGCAAGTATGCAATAACCATTACGTCAAGAGATTTTTAGTTCAGCATATAATCAAATTATAAGAATCCAATTTCAAAAACAATTCTCATTTAAACTCTTTTAAATAAACAAGTTCAAATAATATACGGAGATTTGCAAAATATAAGGAATCATATATACAATATAAGTACGAAGATAAAGATAACCTTATTAGGACTTCGAGAACCATCTCCCAGAATGTACCAAGTTGTCAGTATTACTTTTAGTCCATTATACTCAACAATAATCCCTGAGCTATGGTGTGGTCTAAATCCTTAAAATAACAAGAAATTTTCTTTTGTTAAGTTAGTTATGTACATAATATGAGTTCTAAATGAACTACTTATACTAGATTTAAATGAAAAACAATAGTAGTGGTACATATTTGTAACAAATAATAAAATGATGATAGAAAGTTATTTACTAACCTAGGCCAAAAGAAGAAACGCCAACCACAGACGACGAAATTGTGCAGGCTAACCTTCTCAGCGCTGAGTTTGAAGGATCGTCGGTGTCACACGTATAATCATACAATCCATAATATTCAGCGACTGATTAAAAAAAAACATAACATCAAGATAACATAAGTTTTGAAAACAGTAATGTGGAAAATAAATGAAAATAGGAGTAGAATGTACGGTTGTCCTCGGGTGTAGGTATTTCACGAGGTATCATTTTCTCAACTGCAAATAAATGTTAATGAGCATGGAAAATAACAAATAATCGGACACCAAATCAAGTAGATGGAGAAATTAAGGGTTTTGCTACATATAACTATCCACTAATTTCATAATTGACGGTGCTTAAATGGTTAAAAAGTAGAAAAACCCGGAAATAAAACAACTGACCAATATCGATTGGAACATTATAGTCCCACTGCCAACCCGAACGACGCATGGCGTCTCAGAGAATTCCTGAAAATCAATAAATACAAAGTGATGATTCAAAATTGAAACCCGTAAATAACAACAATCAAGTTAAACCCTGATTGAATGGTACAATATATAGTTCAAAATTAGAACCCTAAATAACAACAATCAACTTAAAACCCTTGTTAAATCGTATAATATAGTCAAAATTAAAACCCTAATTATATAGTTCAAAATTGAAACGCTAACTAACAACAAACAACTTAAAACCTTTGTTAAATCGTACTACAAGATAGTCAAAATTAAAACCCTAATTATATAGTTCAAAATTGAAAACCTAACTAACAAAAATCAGCTTACAACCCTTGTTAAATCGTACTATAATATAGTCAAAATTAAAACCCTAATTATATAGTACAAAATTGGAACCCTAACTAACAGCAATCAACTTAAAACCCTTGTTAAATCGTATAATAAAGTCAAAATTAAAAATCTAATTAAGAACAAGCATAGAAGGGCGGAGAGTATTACCGTTTAATATTTTCGGCAAGGTTTTGGGTTGGGGTCGCTTGTATCCGAGGCTTGCAGGGAGAGACTAATGTTTGTATGGATAGTCTTTTTCGGATATTATTATTTGTGTATTTATTAGGTAGGATGTTATTAAATCTCGCGGACAATTTTACTAAAACGTGCACTTTTTTCGCATTATTGCAAATTTACCCCCCCTCATTTTTTATCCCACCTAGAGACGACAACAATAACAATATCAGAACCTTAATCCCAAAATAACTTTGGTCGGCTGACATAAATCATCCTTTGGAATCGTGTATGAGTGAACGCACACCTTAAAATGCGAACAAAATAGAAAAGGAAAAATGAAAAACAAATGGGAGTGTGAAACATAATACAAAAGTCAAAATACAAAAGTTAAGGTAAACCTATAAGTTTTACAAATCGAAGTCCATCTCCACTAAATTTATACTCCGTACTTGTTATCATGAAATTTCATATGGTACCGTCGAGTGGATGAATGTTCATTACTTGTCGGCTTTCTCATCAATTGAGTTAGTAAAAAATTATGAGTGTCAAGTTATGGTGTGTTTTACTTTTTTTTTTTTTCCCTTTTACAGAAATATAAAAAAAAAATTACTTTTAATTAAACTTTTTTTTACTTAACATCAGATTTTAAGTATTGATAAAAGTTTTTTTTTTCTATTTACAAAATATCATTATTTAACGAAAATGCAATTTAGTTGAGTAATGGGATATTTTTGTGACGAAAATACAAAGGTTGGATTATTATTGTTTAAGTTGAAAGGTTGGGTTATTTTTAGAAGAGGTGACAAATGTTGGGTTATTTTTGTTAAATTTGTCATTTCTTCATGTTGAACATCAAATAGTAGGCGTCTAAAAAGGAATGCTACTAATTACGGGTTGTCAAGATTGAGCCCAAACAATTTTGTGGTATTAGTTTAAACTTCGAGTCTGTCACCCTGCCTACCTAGATGATATTAAAAGCAAGAAAGAAAGAATAAGAAGACACTCTACATCCAGAATTATCGGACTCGTGTTTTCCTGGCAATTTTTGTGATCAAATTAGACATATACTTTTAAGTATCATCATTTACAGAAAGTAATGTCATGTGTGTTTGTTGTTGTTAGTATATACTCCCTTCATCCCAATCAATATACACTTATTTTATTTCTCCATCAAAAAATAAAGTAAATGTAAACTATTCAGAAAGAAAATAACTAATACTAAAAAAATGAAAATTCAAATCCGAGCAAGCATGGCCGTTGGCCCAAGCCAGGCCAAACAATCCAATTGGCTAACATCTTTAGGAGTTTGGGTCATGGCACCGGCCCACTAACACCAAATCAACATGTTCTTCAATTGACCTTATAGTTCCAACTTCCAACTAGACCTGTCAAATGGTTCATGCGGGTTAGGTTCGGATTGGGTCACTTCGGGTTATTTATTATTGGGTTGTTTATCGGGTCGGGTCTTTTAGGACTAGATTTTGCTTTGAATAGGTCATTTCGGCTCTATTGGGTTATTTCGGTTCGGCCAGTTTAGGTCAAGCATGTCAATTTCGGATCTCAGGTCAATTTTGTCTAGTCTAATTCCATTAGATGACGATTTAATTCCCGTCAGGATTAGGTTAACTTCAATATCAGCTAAATGGCATTCTTTATCTAAGTTATTGAACAAGTTGAACTCCTTTGTATTACAAAGTTACTGAGTTAGGGGTTGAGCTTCAAAATGTTGACTCATAGTTGCTGGCAAAGAAATCTACACCCTTGTGTATAGCATCTCATAGTAAAAATCAGCAAATTTCATTTTCTCTGCTTTTTCCGACTTAATGAGAGATATATTGTGCCTAAAAACTTTCAGGAATACGTTGAGCCTATCGACTTCTACCCACCAGAGGGCTGCAAATTAAAGCACTAGTTCCCTTTAAGGATCAGGCCTAAGTGGCTGCAAATTAAAGCACTGCTCATCTGTATAATTGATAAACATGGTAATTCGATACTGGAGAGAATACCCGCCATTCTATGAGAAGACCATGAGCAGCTTGCGGACAAATTCGTGTTCTTATGACCCAAACTTGAACCATTACAGGTTATGTTGATCAGTCTTGAATCAAGTCGAGACATCTTACCCACATTCCAATCCCAACTTCAATAAGACAGCTTAACCACTAGCATGTCATGTTACTCCGTTACATATCCAATCACTCCTTCCTTAAAACGAATCATTATGCATTACTGCATTAGTTGAAAGTGGATAATGTGAAGGGCATTATCGGAGGGTACCGGTAAATGAGTCTCTGTACCACCGTCTCATACAACTGAAAATGTGAACTTAGTAAACCTTCATATTACAAGTGAGAAGGTGGTACTTAGTCTCCAAGACCAACACCCAGTAATGATTTGTTTCAAGGAAGGAGAGGGCGCGGGTGGTATCCCATAATATTCTCATTTTTACGAATTACCAGAAAAAAAACATGGAGAGTACAATTTAATACCACAAGATTTATGCGATGCCAACTAATATTATAACTTGTTCTAAGAAATTCGAAAATAATGTTCAGCTAGATGACATCTAGTACTTTGCCTATCTAATATATACATAAGGCCGTTTCATCAATCAGATGAGGATCAAAAAGAAAGCTGAAGCTGCTGACTTGCTGTCTAGTAGGAAATGCATGCAAAATTATCTATTTGGGGTGGAGGTAGAACAGGCCAACTGCAAAAGCAAAAGAAACAAAAAATCAAAAAAAAAAAAAATCTTAAGAGGGGCTGGAAAGAAAAACCGAAAACTTGAATGAAATAATAATTAGGATTTAAAACAAAACTTCATACCTGTTACTAACCGGGGGAGTGAAGCTTTCAACGTGTAAGAGCCTATTTTCCTGTGTTCCATCAGCTACCCTTTTCACAAAGAGCTGCAAATTGACAATATTGTTAAGACATGGTTAGATATCAATGAATTGGACAAGCAGAATGTAGTATAACTTTACATCAACTAACTAACCAAAATTTTACTCACCTGGACTTTTACGGTCTCTCTCTTTTCAGCAGTAATCAGATTATCTCGATTAGATTCAACTGATCCAAATAACACTTCTGCAAACTATAATAAAATAATAAAATAAACGCATGAAACAAGTGTAACACGAAAACAACTAAGGTGACAAAAAAATATTAAAAAATTGTGTAAACGTATATAGCTACACACTGTCAGTTGCCAAAAACAATTTGTCAACATTAACCCGGTGCCACATGGGCTCCCAAAAGTAGCAAGATAAGGAAGTACGCAACCTTCGTAAGACTGTTGCTGGATGACCCAAAATGAAAATTGACCCTAAAATTACATCAAATTTCAAAATAAAAAAGAAGAGTAAAGTCAATTTGACTTATACCATCACAATCTTTGACCCTAAAATTAAACGTTGGTGTTATTGTGGAAAAAAAATTGTTTTGACTAACAAGAGTTGCAAACGGATGCAAATTATTGAAGATCCTTAGAGAAAAAAACCGATGCAAATTATTGAAAAACCTTAGAAAAATTATTGAATACTAAAGCGAGTATGCAAAAATCACCTGAGGTGGTGAACTAAGAGGAGTTCGATTACATGATGTTACAACATCACCAACACAGATTCCAGCCTTATATGCCGGAGAATCTTTAGTCACTTGAAATCCAGATGATTTTATCAAAAAACAAAATACACACGAACTCAAAATCATGATAGATGTATATGAACAGTTATTTATAACTGGAATAAAAAACAAAGTGTACATGTAAGTTGACTCGTTCAAATTAAAAATGTCATCAATTAGAATGAATATTTTTCACCAAACGAAAAGACCAAAGCTTGCTCAACGACTCAACTTCTATATAAAACAAATCACGACATAGAGAACAGCTAGAAAAAACGAGACTTTTTGCATGTTAAAACGGAGATTAAGAATAGATAAGTTGAACCTCTAGAAAATTACTGAAAATGCTAGGATATAAATCCAAGTTGTAGCTAAAAGATACTATCAATAGAAAAAAAAAATTATGCAAAATGATATTCAAACCTCTTTAACAACAAGACCATTGGTTGATTGAAACTTAAGATAGATAGCTTCAAACTCATCAATATCTAATTCTTCAAGACTTCTTGTTCTCAAGCCAAGCCATGGACGGCTTACATATCTATACAATAATTTTTCCAAATAAAACACATGTTATATATTATTTCATACAATTGATTTTGAATTATATGCGACAAGTTAAAAACTTACCCAATTTCTATCAAGTGTTTCACACATTTCATTATAATGTTACTCGGCATAAAAGGTGTATACCCTTTCTTGGAAAAGAAATTCATGCCAAGAACATTTCCTGATCTATCAACCAAGGGTCCACCGATACCCCACTGAAATTAACGTGTAACTCAAATTAAACACAAAGCACAAAAAATAATAATTTCAGTTGTTAAAACTTGAAAGTAAGGGGAAGGGAAACAAAAGGTAAGGAAAGAATTCCTTTTGAAGTAGTTCATTGTTTGGTTTATACTAGATTACTAGGTAAGGGAATTAAAAAATAAACCCAAATTATAACCACCACCACCACACGCTTGCTGCCGCCACTAACAACCACCTGTGTCCCTTTGCCGGCGTCCCACTTAGTCCCTTCGCTGGAGTCATTGGCCGACGATGCCATCCCTACATCACCATCAGTCCTCACTCATTTCGATATCCACCAATAATCAACCAACCCATAAAAAGCACAACAAAACAAATATAAAAACCTCCCCCACCCACGAAGGGTGGTGTTTTCGTGGGTTGGGGAGGTTGTTGCTGTGTTTTTATGGGGTTGGTTGGTGGATTTTGAATAAGGGGTGGGTGTGGTTGTGGACTAGTAGACTGAGGAAGTCAGAGCGACGGCCGGACAAGGATGGTTATGTGTGGTGATCAGAAAAGACACCTCACACACAACTGAAAATTAATGGAAAATTAAGAACATATTTAGAAGAAAAAAAGTGATCAGAAAAGACACCTCACACACAACGGTGTGTGACTTGAAAGAAATACCCCACATGTAATGGTATGGTTATGTGTGGTGGAACAATGACTTGAACAAGTGTAACACACAATACGTTACACGGAATAGACACGCCATTGAAAGTGGCGTGTTCTTGTTTGACTTGGTTTTTAATACTGTTGTACACACACGGAATATGCAATTACCCGTGTGTCCTTCAAAAGACATGCCACCGGCAATTGCGTGTTTATTTTATAATTGCTACATGAAATTTCCATTACTAGGATAAACACATCATTAACAAAGTCGTGTTTATTCATGTCTTCCACGAGATTACGTGGACATCAGTTTCATAAATACTTTCAAAATCGACCCAAAATAATAAATAATTTTTGTAAGCATTATTTCAAAAGAGATATTTCAAAACTATTGGTAACATGTAAATTATGCATTTGGTATTAAAAAACAATATGAAATTATTTGCTTTAGAAAAAAATAGGAAACACAAGAAATAATACTACCTCAGAGATGTTGCAACTAGATGACATAAGGTCATCACATTCTAAATGATCCCCTCTAACATTGGTCGTCCCGGAGGATGCCATGAGCCTATAGTGGTAGTCGCGACCCACAGACGACACTAGAGTACCTGACTTTCGGAGATCAGTAATGAAGCGTGCAGTAGTAGTCTCATCTAGTTCTTGCTGTTGTTTAGCACGGAGGAGTACAATGTTGTGGTCCACATTAATGTGCGTAATATCAGCATCTACACCTTGTTTGTTACAAAGAAAAATAGTAACCTGCAATAAAAGAAACTAAAACATTTAGACCTAATAAATTGATTTTTTTTTTTTTGAAAATCTAGCATACTTAACATTAATAAAAGCAGTCATAGTTTTTTACAAATCAAACACATTTCTTATCACACTAGTTTATCGATTTCATAGACTACAACACATAATTGAACTATAGAAATGAAATTATGAACAAATCTCTTTAAACATTTCTCACTTACTTCTTTAAATATCTTGTTTAAATTGGGAAAAATGGATAAAATTTTGCAAAAGACCAAATAAAGTGTGACGTTTTAAAGTAGAAGAATTAAGTAGTAAGGTTAGACCAAAAAACTTTCACATAAAGGCCTAAAAGTGACAGAGGGAGAGTTACAAAATTTGAGGACTTGTATGTATAAAATAAAAGAAAGAAAATGAAAGATAACCTTAGAAGGGGTTTTAGATCGATCTCCTAGGATATAACAGGAAGTTAAGATGAATTTCTCTCCATTATGCTCCAAAATGATCCCGGAGCTATGGTATGGTCTGAACCCTGCAAATAACAAGAGATTTTCTTTCTTTATGTGTAATATATGAGTTCTAAATAAAACTACTTATACTGTATCTGAATGTATGTAATTGTGTCAACAACATTAAAGCATTAAAGCAATACTAGATTACTAGCGGTATAAATCCGTTCCAAAGAATGTAAATAGTTAACAAACCTAAAGGTCCTAAACCATAACAAGAAATGCCAACAATAGAAGATGAAACTGAACAGGCTAGCTTTCTCAACTCCCAGCTTGACGGGTCATCTGCTTGTGGACAGCGGGCCGCCCACGGGGGCGCTTGGTGAGAAGCGAAAACAAGCGTTTGCATTTTGTATGGAGTCGCCACCAATTTTTATGGGAAATTGGAACCGTTCGAATACCTCATGTCATGTCAAGACATAAAGTAGTGACATGAACACTAAGCAATCGTTACCCTTAGCATTCTATGTCTAGAATGACTCTCGTGGATGCCAATGAACACGGGTGCTCACGGAGATCTGGAGTAAGGGGTGAGGGTACGTATTAGGAAGCTCTTTTGATCGAACACCTAATCCCGCCCGCCTCGATAGCGGCCTCTACTAATGATTAGGGAAGTTATTCGTACTCGATATATCGTCGATTGTATGCATGCAATGCAACATCCAAGTTTTGATCCTAGCATGTGAGAATTTAGCTAAGTGGGTTGACAAATAATTAGCATACAATTAAGTCGAAGTTGGAATTAATGCTCAATTACATGTGAAAGCATACAAGAAATAGGATAAATACAATAAAAGAAAATTACATTAATGAAAATTACAATAATTACATTTGGAAAGGCGATTTGTGTCGAAAATACCTTTAAAACGGATAATTTGATAAAAGAATAAAAGGATGAAATTAGCGAACAAGAATTAGCGTGATAATACAGATATTAGTTAGTTAATTACGTAAGCTAATTAAACTATGTCAAAGCAGAAACGGAGTTCAGGGACAGAACTCAGCCAGGAACAGGCGCAGCAGAGCTGCGTCCCTTTGAATAGGCGCAGCAGACGCTGCGTCTGTTCTTGGCTCAGTTCTGGCTGTGAAGCCGTAATTGCGAGCCGTTAATGTCGATTGATGATTTTAATGGTTGATTGATAATATTTACTCGGATGAAAGTGATTAGCAGGTTATTTAACATATGAATGAGTCATAAAAACAGTAAAACATGAATGAGACGGAAGTAGACGAATTAATTACATGATTAATGATCGATAAACGAATTAAACTAACTAAACAAATTAATTGGACTAAATATGATGAATTAGTGACGAATATATGAATAAACAGATGGAATGTATCAAAGACGAATTCCAGAAACCCAATATGGACGAATTGAATCTCTAAAACCCGGAATGAATTTAATGGCGAAAACCCGCAAATATTGGATTATTAGGGATTTAAGTCGGATTTAACAATGAATTAAACATGTGAATGAATGATGAATAATATACATATGAATTATTGATGATGATTATGTGAATGAATTAAAGAGAAACATACGAAAACAAATAAGAAAGACGAATTACAGAGGACGAGGGAAGAAGAAAAGAAGCAGGAACTACGGCAGCCTCACGAAGAGGCGCAGCAGGAACTGCGCTCCTTCGAAGAGGCGCAACAGTTACTGCGTCTTTTCTCGACTGTCTGTCTACTGAAAATCCGTAAAAAGAGGTTTTAAAGACGGTTTTAGAAATCGGTTTTAATGGTATTTTCGACGTAAACCTTACATGAGTGATACGATAAATAAATACAATAAATAAAAGAGAGATTATACACCCTCAGACTTACATGTTGACGAAACGAGAAGGACTAAGATATCGATTAGTGATGCTCGACGCGAATGCAAAGAAAGTGCCCTCGTAAGAGGAAAACGATTAAGTTGATTGATTAAATTGATTATTGGTGTAGTTGGTCAAATTGGTCGGTCATGCAACGGAGAGGCTGGTACCCGGAAGGATCCGAGCTTACGTGGTCGAATGTTCAAGCACGTAGGCGCCAATTAGTAAGAACAAAGTCTAGAATGCAAAGGGAGAAGAGAAGGGCGGACACTCGCGTGAGAAATATGAGGAGCGAAGGCTCCTATTTATACTAATCACACGACGGAATAGGGTTACGGAGACTCTTTGGAAGTGAATCTCGGAAAGATATGAAAAAGATACGTGGAACATGCAGAGAAGGGCCTGGGAAGAGGCGCAGCAGCCACTGCGTCTCTTGGAAGAGGCGCAAAGACTGCTTGCGTCTATTCCCGTGGAGGTTTCCTCTCGCCAAGAAAGATTTCCGTGTTTGAGTTATGGTAGGACGGAAATAATTCGATCTTCCTTAATATTTAACATGAATATTACGGGATATTATTTGCCAAAAGATAAAACTTGTAAAATATGGAATAGAAATATCCGGAACATTCCAGAACATTCCGACTCGGGATTTAACGATTATCGAAAAATGGAGACGGTTTTTGACCCGGACTCCGAATGTACTCTAATTACTGCCAAAACGACCGTATCAGGACGTAGATGACAACTATGAGGTCGACATTAATATTTGAGCAATCACTTGACGATAATCTTACGAACTGTCACAAATCGTTCCGCGAATCAAACATGCGGCCCAATCATCACCGGGTGGTTTGCGGGAGGTGCGAAACGAGGTGTCTCTGAGCCCCCACTTTGACTGAGGCTTGGACAAGGCGAAAGTCAAAGTATAGCCATCAGGTCAATCGAAGATTACAACCTGACGACTATGGCGACGCGAGGCGGCTCAAGGGGTCTGAACCAAGGACCTGTCGTCGGGAACATTTTAGAGTCTGTCGACTATCGGGGAGGGTCGTTTAAAGTCCATTAGACTACGTAAGGAAGCTCGCCAGCCATAAGAAGAAACCATACCTGAGACTTAATCGAACTTCGTGGGGAAACAAGAAATATTGAGAGCAGCAGGACGTCGGTAGAAACTGCTGGGGAATCCGCTTGCGTCGGTCTCAAGCGAACTCTGGCGAAATTTGAGGTTGAATCTGCTTGCGTCGGTCTCAAGCAAATTCTTGCTGGGGAGTATACTGACGACTAGGAACATCTAGATCGTCATGGGAGAAATCTCGAATGAGCAGTACCGCAAAATACTACTGCGCTGGATAAAAGGATATGAGCAGTACTGCAAAATACTACTGTGCTGGAAAATGATATGAGCAATACTGCAAAATACTGCTGCGCTGGAAAATGATATGAGCAATACTGCAAAATACTGCTGCGCTGGAAAATGATACGCAACGGTCTGCTGCTGGCTGATGAAATGCGGGCCGGAACGAAGAAAATTGTCGAAACGGACCCACAAGAATATAATAGCGTTGAAGAAGAGGCGCACCAAAGATGGGCCCACAAATAACGAACTCATAACGAATTTTTGAAAATTCGTATGGAGGGAACACAAGGAAGAGGCGCAGCAAGAGCTGCGTCTCTTGGAAGAGGCGCAGCACTTGCTGCGTCTTTTCCCCAAATTGGCTATTTCTGCGTAAAAACGCGAAATCAGAAGGATTTGTGTTCATTATTTCGAAACACAATTTTCGCAATTTCTCTCTCAAATCTTCACCATTTCCGTCGAGGTTTGATCCAAAAGCTTGCATTAAATATGACTAACCGAGGTATGTATTCCAATCTTGCATTAATCATTTGTATTTGTTGAATTTTGAGCCGCGAGATTTAGGGTTTTCGACCCTTTTGATCGAAAATTTGGGGCTTTTCCCCCAAATGGATTTGTCATGCCAATTTGATGTTAGAAATGGATAGTAGTCAATGTTAGGAACATAACCATGTATTTGCTTCGAATTTTTGTCGAGTTTTGAGCTCTTGAGTGAAATTTGAGACGGTTTTACAGCTAAACCGTAAATTGCTTCGAAAATAGCCTTAGGATTGCCCATTTGTGATGAAACTTGATATTTGGAATCCTTGAATGATGGGTAAATTTCCTACCATCTCGGAAATTTGGTTTGTAACAACTTTTTCGGGACACCTTTTTAGGGCATAATCGTCGTTATAGCGGAATGCTGCCGAATTTTCGATTTGAACCCGGAACTAGGCTTTGACTTGGACTTGACTTGACCCAATTTATCACATGAGTGAATTGGGTTGGCGGGAATATGGCCAAAGATGGCCGGAAAGGGGTGTTTTCAGGGCTTTGAAGGCTCGAAAATTCCTTAACAAAGGCTTGTCGTCATGTGACGCGGCCTGAATTTACTTTAATGTTGCAGGTGATGATGCTTCTACTTCTGGGAGGAGTCCCATGGAGATAGACGCCACTATTGTTGAGGAGGCTTTAGAGCAGGCCTTCACTGATGCGGTGATGGCTGCTGAGTTTCACGAGGAGGAGGCTGCCGAGGCGGAGGAGATCCCGAGGCGAGCCAACGTTGGGCGAGGAGGTCGTCAGCTGAGAGGAGCTCCTGCGTGGGCCGAGACCTGGGAGAGTAGGCACCTCGTGTGGGCTGCCGAGGGTCACCTGTCCTACAGGACGGTGAAGAGTCTGGTAAATAGGAATTCACTACTTACTTCGTGTCCTCTTTCATTCTTTTTGTTCACATTTATTTCACATTTCATTCAAAACTAAAGATAGCTTTGTTTCAAATCATAATAGGAGGTCGGAAACATCAGGTCGTTCTCGGGTTACACGACAGCGATGGAGCACTACGAGCGGCTGTCGGCGGAGGAGAGGGCCATGATCGAGCGTGGAGCGTTCGGTCCTCTGGTTCAGGTCTGGAGGGATATCCTGAAGAGGAAGTTGCGGGCTAACCTTAGCCTGGTCCGCGCTTTCTTGGACCGATTCTGGGATACGACTTCCACATTTCACCTGCCTTTCGGTGAGGTGGGAGTCACTTTGGAGGATTACGGCATGATTTCTGGTCTGCCGTGTGGGACCGAGGAGATGGTGTGGCCGGAGACTGCCATGAGGGCAGACTCGGCCGAGGCGAGGAGGTTGATCGGCTGGAACTTGTCGCCGAAGGCTGTTGCAGTGGGTGCCCAGCAGTAGTTTTGTGTAGTTTTGTAGATTTGTACATTTGGACATCTGATTTTGAACATTTTTTGGACTTTGTTTGGGGCGCAAGCCCCCAGTTTGCTTGTACATTTGCTTTATTTGGTGTATATACGCCGGCCTGAGTGCCTTTGCTGCTGGGTTGTGTTGCTTGTATCTGCAGGTTAGTTTTTTGAACAGGTTTGGTAGATAACGGTTTATGCCGTCATGCTGCCGAAATTTACATAGAAATCACGCAAAACACACATTTTATACACATGGCCTTAATTAGCGCAAAATGAGACTCGAAAGCATCACGAAAATGCGAAAATGCAAAAAATTTTGCCGGAAATGACCGGACGGTAGGGAGGGTTACCCCCTAAAAAAAAAAGAAAAGAGAAATCTATAAGTGTAGAAATGTAGAAATGAAATGTTGAAATGAAAAAAAAATAACAAAAGAAAATTAAAAGGAAATTATTTCCTAAAAAAAAAAAAAATATTTCCTAGAAAGAATGAAAAAAATGAAATTTAGTGTGATGAAATGGCGAAGGTGTCGACGTCGCCTCGAAATGCGTGCCCGCGAATTTAGGAAACTCGAAACATGGTAATCTTCCTGTATTTACCAAAATAAAACCTCGCAGGATTAGGAAATCGTGCGTTATAGAATTAGGAAAGATCCAACGCGGAAATCACAGAAGTGAGACTGGGGAAGAGGCGCAGCATGAGCTGCGTCCCTTTGAAGAGGCGCAGCAGGTGCTGCGCCTGTTCCCAAGCTGGTCCGTTCTGGCGGATTTTTGGAAACAGCAATTAGTATAAATAGAAGCGTCGATGGAGTTTTAATTCACATAAATCTTCCGTCTTTTCTTCGTCTATTCACATAAAATTCCCAAAATAAATTTTTAAGAGAAAATTATCGTCATGAATACTTTGGAGATCCGTTTGAAGGAGTGGACTAATGAATTTTCGAATATGGAGAAGCATGACATGGGTGCTTATAACCTTGGGTCTTTATTGAGTTTGAAACTCATTAAAATCGTAAAACCATTCTTGGATGCTTGCCTTGACTATTGGGACCCGAATTATCATGTTTTCGCGTTCCCAGGAGGTGACATTTGCCCATTTCCTGAAGAAATAGCTGCTATTGGTGGGTGGGATCCTGAACATTTACCTGCCATTCCTTCCACTTCACAAGGGTATAAGAGCAAATTCAGAGACTTGCTTGGACTGACCAGACTTGAGGTGGATCGTCTAGTTACCCCGAAAGGCGTGAGAATGTTGGACTTTATTGATCGATTCATCAACAGGGCCGACCCTACTGTCTCTCATGTTGCTAGGAGAAGAGCATTTGGCTTTTGTTTGTTGCACGTGTATGTCTTCCAAGGGCATGTTGATGAAGACTTGAGAGGTGATCCTCGTCTTTTGTGCCTTATCGAGCAAATGGAGCTGCGCAGGAGCCCAGCTTGCTTATGCTTAGGGGAGATTATTTTGGGTTTGGATAATAGGAAATCCAACCGCGATCTACCGTTTTTGGGGAGTCCCGTCATCTTGCAGGTAAAGACACCTTTTCTTTTCTTTTTTTTTTTTTTTTTTTTTTTTTTTTTTCTTTTTTTTTTTTTTTTTTTTTTTTTTTTTTTTTTTTTGATTTTTTTTTTTTTTTTTTGATTGGTGTCTAATACCTGCTTTTGGTAGGTTTGGCTTATGGAACGGCTCCGATTGATCGAGCCCCCAGTTCATGCACTTTCTTATCATTCCCGTATGATTGCGATGAGGACGCGATTGTACATGGTTGACTTCACCCGGGTCTGCGATTATTGGAAGAACAAGCTGAAAAGTGATGATGGCCCGTTGATTAGGTGGGTCGTACCGTGGTGGCACCTCAAGTCTGTCACTGGAGTGTTTTCTTTGGATCCTACTAGGTCCGTGCGCATTCCGGGATTGGAGTTCATGGTGTGCATCTTTCCGGAAAGATTGATGAGGCAAGTTGGGCTGAAGCAGACGATCCCGAGGCTTGACACCGTCCCTGATCGCTATGGCGCTTACTACCGAGAGCCGAAGAGAGTGGGCTATTAAATGGGCCCAAAGAAACATGTGGTTCTTGAACTTCTCCGCCAATGCTTTATGGGTGTCGGATTCCTATCTGAGGTGGAGAAAGGCTGCAACTCCGGAAGAGCGCGAGAGACTGAGGAAACGCGAACCCGTTGATTACAAGGTGCGCGAGGGAGAGAAAGAGAAAGAGAAGCATCTGACAGAGGGAGAAGAAGAAGCCGGGCTTCAGGTCATTCGTCCTTCAAAGAAATCAAAGACTACTCCTGTTGCAGAGATGGTGGTTGGCAAGAATGGAAGAGTCAGGCCTCGAGAAAGACCGTTGGTGATCAGGTCTGAAGTGGTGCAAGAGCGCTCGGCTCGAGGTCGTGACAAGAAGTATGTCAAGAATGACAAGGGCAAAGGGAAGATGGAAGAATAGCCCAAGTCTTTATTTATTATTTGATTATTATTGTTATTGTTGTAATAAAAAGGAGGGATTTTTAGAATCCTAGTGTTTTAGCAGGATTTTCCTTGAATGGGTCCGGCTTGATTAAAGAATAATGTGGGTATCTAGCTCTAGAGGTTTGGAGTATTGTAAATAAATAACAAGGAAAGACTATGTAAAAAGAATAATGCTTATGCTATTTGAATAAACTGAATACAAGTTTGGTAATTGGATGATCGTAAAATAATAAGTAGTGAAGTAATCTTATATTGATGAATCATGAATCAATTTACAAATGCTAGATCACAATATTTATAGTCATAATCATGAACGTTGTATTGATCTCCAACGTTCTTCTCTTTTGTCGGGGTTGTTGCCGGATTAATAGGGCACACTCCCTATTAATTCGGTTGACTGGTTCTTCTTCGATTGATTCTTAGCCTTTTCCCCTCTTGCACGTCTAGGTTTATGGATGATATAGTCTCATAATTAGACTGGGTCTTCCTTGAGAATAGGACACGGTTATTAACTTATACAACTGCATTTCTTGTTCATCTTCTTGATCTAGCCTGTTTTAATACTCTGCCAGGCTATTCTATACTGACCATCAGGCTTCTCTTCCAGGATTTAGTAGCCTGCTTGCTATAATATTCTTCAACAGCTAAATAGTAGTTAGATTTGTCCGGTCTCTGTTTGCCTCAATCAGCCTTATAAGGTCAGGCCAGGTTGTAGTCAGGCCAGGCTAATCTGGGCCTAACAATTGCCCCTTGACATTTTACCCGTGCTGGATCAGGCCAGGGGTGAGATGTCAACTTTACTGGGTTAAACAATAAAAAGAATCATATTTATTCAATGACTCTTAGACTCCTAGTTACCGTTGAACACTTATAACGGCTAATTTGCGTGATGTCATGCTGAGAGTTTTGTGTTTTCTAGGGTTTTTACACCGTTATACATCTTCTATAAATACGGTATTTGGGATGAGGTTTGTTTACCAAATTTCCTCCACTTTCTTTGCCAAATATTCTTCTGAAATTCTTCTGAGATTCTTCCCTATTTCTCAGCAACCTTGTTCTGCTAGTTTATATTTTCTTAACAATTTTTAATTTCATCACAATAAATCAAACATTCAGAGATATGGGAGCCAAGAAACGTCCTGTATCTCAAAAGACTGCTGCATCTCAGATAGTCATGTTGCTTTGAACCCGAGCCTATAGACGTCCGGGAGGAAGAGGTGATGGAGATTGATCCTCCCGCTCGTCTTTGTGGCTTTTAAGTACCAGGATTCTTTTTTCACCGCCCTTCAATCTTTGGATCCTTACTTTCCTGAAGAGAACTTGTTGAAAACAAATTATGACAAAGTCTTGAGGAGAAGAAAATAATTCTGAGTCGACCGAGGTATGGATTCCGAGTCTTGTCCATCGGGGCTAACTGGGTATCACCTGGCTGGTTCTGTATTTTCGAATGGGCATTCAAAGCAGGCTGTAAGTTACCTTTTACTCCCTTAATGATTGACACCATTCGTGCTATGGAAGTGTCACCTTTTCAGATTATGCCGATGGTTTGGAAACTTGTTCATTCCATAGAAAATTTATGTGTTAAACACAATCTTGTGATTACTCTTAATGATATTAAGGCAGTATATCATTTTAAAAATCCTGTTGTTGGTCGTTTTAATTTGAGAATTAAGTCAAAGATGTCTCCATTAATTACTAACCTGGACTCTGGAGATGACAAGAGTTGGGCAAAGACTTTCCTGTTTATCCGGACTGAGACTCTGGGATCAGGCTTTGATTATCTGAGATATCCTCCCTTGGAGAGTGGTAGGTTTCCTGTACTCTTAATTTGTAGTTATATTGAATGAGAGTGAGGTATATAAGTCTTACCTGTATATTTTGTTCTTGTAATGTTTGTAGCTCCTGATTGGAATCATGATCCTCTTGACGAGGAGGGTCATTGCAAGGATAGATGCTTTCCTCGCTATTCCTGAGGAAGAGAGGACCTGGCCAGCTTGTTTGGGCAGGGAATTGTTGCCCCGGTATATGAAGACCAAGTTGACTGGGGTCAAAGTACCCAAAGGCAAGCCTAGTTCTACTGCTCTTTCATGTACGTCTTCTATATGTTTTTATGTTATCCGTTATCTTCTTGTCGTTTTCTTGTTTGATACTCACATATATGTATTTTTATATATTCAGTATTTAGGTCTTCTGCTAGGCTGGCCAGTTTCTCTGCAAAGGATTTGAAGGCTGGGGTGGCTAGGATTGCTGAACAGTCCAAGAGCCAGGAGGCTAGTGGGAGTGACAAGACACTTGATATTCTGGTTTCCGATATCTAGCCTTCCCAAGATCTACCCAGGATAGTGTCGCCTGAGGTCGTCCAGGCTCAAAAAAGGAAGAGGGAAGATGTGATCCCGGAAGAGGAAGAGGGAGAGAAAGAGCCTATTCAAGCTCAGCCTCTCAGGAGTATAAGGCAGGTGCCCGCCAGGATTGATGATATGGATGCTGCCCGGGTGCAGATAGACGAGTTTTCTGCTAAAATGAGTGGTCAGCTCTTGTCTGCTAATACTCTTGAGTCATCTACCAGAGTGGTCTCTATTCTGACTTCTCTCGTAACAAAGGCTGCTGAACTTGCTTCTCAGGCTAAGGAGGTTGGTTGTAAGGGAATGTTTTTAATTGTTCATGTGTTTTTTGTTTTGTTTTGTATTTGGCTGATTGATTTCGTTCTGTTGTAGGGATTGGATGTTGGTTTGGCTGCCGCCTGTCAGTTCAATGATGCCCAGGCCAAGGTTGCTAATTTGGAGGAAAAGTTGGATAGGCTAAACCGTGATCTGCACACATCCAGGGGTAATGAAGTGGTACTTCAATCTCAGTTGGGGACAGCTAAGGAGGCGGTCAGGGCTGCTGTAGTTTGTGAGGTGGCTGCAAAAAACGCTGAGAAGGTTGTCAGGCAAGAGTTGGAGGCTGAGAAGCAGGCAATGCAAGATTAGTTAAGAAAAAACGAAGAGCTTGCTGCTGAAAAGGAGTTGGTGGAGGCACGGTTGGCTGATGTTGCTCAGTATTTCTTCGGGAAAGGCCGGGTCGATGCTATGAGGGATCCAGAATCTGACCGGGCCAATTGGAATCCGGACCGGGATGAGATAGCTTTGGACGCTCAGTATCCTGATTTGGCCAATATGGGTCAAGAAGAAGAAGTGGATTCTCCTCCTTCCAAGGCAAAGTCTGATGATCAGGAAATGGCGGATGGTTGTGAGTCGGTCACTGGCTCAAAAGTAGCTTAGTTTTGTTTTTCTTTTTGGTTTTGGTCTATCCAGGGGGAATGTCCCTAGAATGAATATTTAGAAACATTTTTTGACCCATTCAGGGGGGATGTTCCTGGAATGGGTGTTTTTTAGGTGTGTGGTAAGGCCATTTATTTTGGATGAATAAATATTTGGTTAAATTTTCTTCTTGTGTTCTGAAAAGGTGATGTTGAATGTCTACTGGATCTGGCCAGTTATTCGACGATCGAGCCGATTTTGTCTTTGGATCTCGCGATTTAATATGTTATGGGTGGGATAGTTGCACATGCGGAGGGCTTATGTCCCTTGCCTGTCTGGAGGGCTTATGACCCATTTATACAACCCAGGAATAGATTTTCCAGGTTTGTATGTTTAGTTGAGCTCGATATTATAAGGCTGTTTTGCAACCGAATTTTGGATATCGATTGGATATTAGTTAAATGTTGGTGGGGGTAGCCCCCAATCTTTAAGATTTGTTTTGAATAAAATGCAGTATGTAAAAACAAGTATTGAAGATTCTACTTGGTAAAGATATGGGAACATAGATCAGTACTTGAGCACGAAAAATCATATATTGCATTTATTCATGTAATGGCAAGTATCATACATGTAATTTCATATCAAGCTAGGCAGGAAATGTGAACATGAAAATTATACCTGAACCGGGAGATATATTTTATATGTGAAATAACTTTAGGTGTGCAATGTTCCAGGCTCTTGGGATCATTTCACCTTCCAGGGTTTGTAATCTGTAGGCTCCCTGGCCGACTATTGAGTCAATTAGGTAGGGACCTTCCCGGGTTGGGGCCAATTTGCCAAAGATTCTTTTCTTTTGTGTTTTGGAAGACTTTCCCGAGGACAAGGTCTCCTACCCCGAATACCCCGGCTTTGACAAGATCTTGTTATAGCTTTTTGCAACTCTTTCTTTGATATCTTTGCGCTAGTCCGATCTTTGCTGCATCTCTTAGCTCTTCTGTTAAGTCCAGGCTGTCCTCCATTAGAGGTATATTGCTTGTTATTGTATTCAGGCCGCATCCGGTGATGGAACGTCCACCTCACTGGGATTACTTGCTTCACATCCATAGACCAAGGAGTAGGGGTTTGGCCTGTGGATGTTTTAGGTGTGGTTACGTCGGCCCAGAGGACCAGGGGAGTTCTTGACCCATCCGCCTTTCCTTCTTTCCAGCTTTTTCTTTATGCGGTGATTACCACCTTATTCTTGGACTCGCTTGACCGTTAGCTTTTGGATATCCTGGTGTGGATGTCACCGATTGATGTTCCATTGAGCACGAAAAAATTTCTTTCTTCTTTTTCCCACAAATTGCGTGCCATTATCACATACTATTTCAGAGGGGATGCCATATCTACATATGATGTTGTGTTTGATGAATGCTATGACGTCCTTCTCCTTGACTTGCCTGTATGATTCAGCTTCTATCCATTTGGAGAAGTAATCAGTCATTGCTAGCAAGAAAACCTTTTGTCCGGGTGCTTGAGGTAGTTTTCCTACTATATCCATGCCCCACTTCATGAATGGCCAGGGTGCGGATATGAAATGTAGTTCTTCAGATGGCTGATGGATATATGGTCCGTGAATCTGACAAGCTTTGCATTTAGAGCTAAAATCCAGGCAATCTGCTCTCAAGGTAGGCCAATAATAACCTGTTCTGAGTACTTTGCTTGCCAGGCTTCTTCCACCTTTGTGATTTCCACAGTATCCCTCATGGATTTCTGATAATATCTGCTCAGCTTCTTGTGGTTCCAGGCATCTGAGATACGGCCCGGCCTGCGATTTCTTAAAAAGCACGTTGTCAATAATAGTATATGAAGCAGCTTTTATTTTGAGTGCTCTGGCATCTTGCTTATTTAAGGGAAGGATTCCCTGTTGTAGCCAGTCATAGTAAGGTTTCGTCCAAGAATTAGC
The DNA here is from genome assembly GCF_048544455.1 of Silene latifolia. NCBI lineage: Eukaryota > Viridiplantae > Streptophyta > Magnoliopsida > Caryophyllales > Caryophyllaceae > Silene > Silene latifolia. The sequence goes on along the minus strand of NC_133537.1, from coordinate 341,338,493 downwards.
AATGTAGATTGGGAAACTCTCATCTTGTTTATTTATTGCAGGTTCTAATAGATGCACGATAGGTATTTTGTCGAAGTCAAGGGGACTAAAGTTGGATCCTAGGCCGGCTAAGGCATCGGCCTGGGTATTCAAATCCCTGGGAATTTGGTCAATATTAAAATATCTAAATTTTTCTTTTAAAATTCGGACAACGTCCAGATAAAGTATCATTTTGGAGTCTTTTGCAGTATATATCCCATTTACTTGGTTGGAGATAAGAAGGGAATCAGTACGTACCTTTAGGTTTTGCACACCAAGGTCAATACATACCTTTAATCCGGCTATCAGGGCTTCATATTCTGCCTCATTGTTGGTGGCCTCAAATGCGCAGCTAATAGCCTGTGCTATCTTATCCCCCTGTGGCGATTTTAGTACTAACCCCAGTCCTGTGCCCCTCATGTTGGCTGCACCATCGATGAATAGGGTCCATTCTAGGTCTGTATGGTCATTGGTCAGTTTGTCCACTTCTTTTATTAGGTCGGGTTCTAGGGTCGGACTAAAATCAGCCACAAAATCTGCTAATGCTTGTGATTTAATTGCTGTCCTTGGTTCAAATGTTATATTGTATGTGCTTAGCTGGACTGACCATTTGCACATTCGTCCGGACAATTCAGGTTTGATAGGAAGATTGGTTCTGACTATTATTGGGTGACATTCAAAATATGGCCTTAATTTTGTGCAACTCATAATTAGAGCTAAAACATATTTTTCAAGTAAGCCATACCTGATCTCTGCATCCAGTAGACTTTTACTTACATAATAGACAGGGTGTTGTTGTCCGTCTGCTTCTTTGACCAGGATCGCACCGACAAGAAGTTTTTGATTCGACAGGTATATCTTGTCGGGGTTCATCTTTGACTGGTTTTGCTAGCAAGGGGGAGAGGATAGATATATTTTCGGTCTTCAAAGGCGATCGATGATCGGGGTCCATTGAAAGTCCTTGTTCTTCCTTAGCGGTTATAAAACGATTTGCATCTTTCTCGATGATCTTGAAATGAATCTGTTGTTGGCTGCTATTCTTCCGGTCGACTTTTGTATGTCTTTGACTGTTTTTGGTGGTTCTAGCTCCAGGATAGCTTTGATCTGTTCAGGGCTGGCTTCTATTCCTCTTTTTGTCACCATGTAGCCCAGAATTTGCTGCTTTGAGACTCAAGTGGCATTTTTGTGGCTTGAGCTTCATATTGAATTTTTCCAGTATTTGAAAGGCTACTTCCAGGTCTTTGACGTGGTCTTCTGCCTTTTTTGATTTGACTACCATGTCATCTATGTAGACTTCCATGGTGTCTCCTATCTGATCTTTGAACATCATGTTGACTAGCCTTTGGTAGGTTGCACCTGCATTTTTTAATCCAAAGGGCATAGCAGTATAACAATATATACCTCTTTCAGTGATGAAAGCTGTGCTTTCCTGGTCTGCTGGGTGCATTTTTATCTGATTGAATCCGCTGGAGGCATCCATGAATGTCAACATTTCGTGGCCTGCAGTGGCATCTACCATTGCATCGATGTGTGGTAGAGGAAATGGATCTTTTGGGCAGGCTTTGTTTAAGTCGGTGTAATCTACACAGACTCTCCATTCGCCATTTTTCTTTTGGACGACTACCACGTTTGCAAGCCAGTCAGGGTACATTACTTCCCTGATCATTCCCATGCCCAGTAGCTTGTCAACTTCTTGGTTGATGATTTCATGCCTTTCTGCAGCAAATCTTCTTCTCTTTTGCTGTACAGGCTTAAAGGATTTGTCAATGTTCAACTTATGAGTAATAACATCAGCATCTATACCAGTCATATCAAAATGTGACCAAGCAAAACAAGACATTTTAGTTTTGAGAAAGCTGACCAGATTTGGTCGATTGAGTCGGTGCATCGACCCTACAAGTACTTTCTGTCAGGGGAATTCTGGGTCTAATGTGACTTCTCCTGTTTCCATCTGTGTTTGTGCTATATATTCTTCCCTGACAGGTGACTTTAATTGCTATGCAAGGGACTTACCTGACTTTGAGGGTTTCAAAGCCCGAGTGTAACATTCCTGAGCCGTCCTTTGTTCTCCTCTGATGGTGGTTATCCCTCATTCTGTTGGAATTTTCACGCATTGATGGTATGTTGATGGGATTGCTTTGACATTGTGGATCCATGGTCTGCCCAGGATAACGTTATACGAGGATAGGCAATCCATTACTCCAAATCTCTCATATGAAGCCACGCCTTCCACGTAGGTAGGCAAGCTGATTTCTCCCAAGGTGTTCTTTGTTTCTCCACTGAATCCAACCAGGACGCTGGATTTCTTGATGATCTTCCCTTCGTCTATCTTCATAGCTTTAAGGACGTCAAGCATTACCAGGTTGATTGAGCTGCCTCCGTCTATCAGGATTCTTGATACCTTTGCTGTGCCGATTTGCATGGTGATTACTAGGCTGTCATGGTGTAGATCTGATATTCCTTGCAGATCCGAGTCATCAAAGGTAATAGCAGGCAATGACTTGGGCCTGGGAGGAGGTTGGAGTCTGGATTCCCTGGATATTCTTTTGGCGGCTGAGCTGGTCAGACCACAGATTTCTGATCCTCCATTTATGAATTTGACTTCATAGATGGGGGGAGGAGGAGGAGGGTCTCTGCTGCTTCCTGAGTCTCTCTTGTTTTGTCCTTCATCTTTGTTCTTTGGCTGCTGGATTATGTCTTTCAAGTAGCCTTTCTTTAGGAGATATGCCACCTGTTTCCTGAGTTGGATGCATTCTTCCGTTGTGTGTCCGATATCCTGATGGAAGTCACACCATCTCGTTGGATCTTTCCTGGGGTTATCAGATTTCTTTGGCCATCTGACTGTATATCCTAGGTTTTCCAGGCGTTTGATTAATCCTGCAGTATTAATAGAGAAGTTATATTCAGGAATAGTTGGGAGGCTAGAAAGGTTACCTTTATGTTCTTGTGCCATATTGACTTCAGATCGTTCAGGCCTGGAATAGGGTGCTGATCTGGGATTGCCTCCTTTCTGGTAGGAACTTTTCCTGTTGGTGTGTCCATAGCCTTGCTTTCCTCCGGATGAGTTCGTCCTGAAGTTGAGGTCTTCTTCTAATCTGACATGCTCTAAGGCGATGGATTGAACAGTGGCAAAGGTTGGACATGCTTTCTTGGTCAGATCTGCATAGATGTCACTGTCAAGCAGGACTCCTTGTCTGAATGCTTCTACCGCTGTTTCTTCATCGCATCTGGGAATGGCCACCTTTTCTTTGACAAATCTGGCCAGGAATTCTTTGAGGGATTCTTCAGGAAGTTGCTTTACCCTGAATAGGTTACTGGGTCTCTTGGCCATATCTCTGCTACTTGCGAATTGTTGATTGAAGGCATTGATCAATTCTGCAAAATTCTTGATACCTCCATTTGGGAGATTGATGAACCACTGTAATGCTGCTCCGGTCAGGGTTGTGCCAAAGCCTTTGCACATGCAGACTTGCCTGAGTTCACTGGGTATTGAGGCAGCCAACATTTTTTGTTTGAATATGGCAACATGATTTTGTGAATCGGAGGTTCCATCATAAGTTCTCATGGATGAGACAGTAAATTTCTTGGGGAGATCAATCTTTGCAATTTCATCTGCAAAGGGTGAATCTGCAAAGCTGTCAATTTCTACTTCAGCCACAGGGTCTGGCACTCCGGGTATATTTTCTATTTTATTGTGGAGTTTTTGGATTTCCTGAAGCATAGCCATCATTATTGCTGCTTCAGTTTTGTTTGTCTTATCATTGGGAATGGTTGGAGTGTCGGATAATGTATCCTTCTCCGGGGTTCCAAAATTAGAGAAGTCTATGTTTTTGATAATGGATGAGAATGGGGTTCCTGGTTCGAATCTGGTCTTGGAGCCCGAAGCCTGATTTTCCAATTTCTTCTTCAGGCTAGACTCAGATTCTTTCACCTATTGATTTACTTGCTTGGGCTGCCTTCTCCTGGATTGTCTCCAATTCTTTGATCTTGGCCAGGGCAGCCGCTAATTGTTGTTCTGCGGTAAGTTCCACCATTTTTGTGTGTGAATATTAAATAAGGGATGATAAGGGGAATTTTATTGGTTGAAGAACTAGATGCCCCACGGTGGGCGCCAATTATTTTAGCAGGATTTTCCTTGAATGGGTCCGGCTTGATTAAAGAATAATGTGGGTATCTAGCTCTAGAGGTTTGGAGTATTGTAAATAAATAACAAGGAAAGACTATGTAAAAAGAATAATGCTTATGCTATTTGAATAAACTGAATACAAGTTTTGTAATTGGATGATCGTAAAATAATAAGTAGTGAAGTAATCTTATATTGATGAATCATGAATCAATTTACAAATGCTAGATCACAATATTTATAGTCATAATCATGAACGTTGTATTGATCTCCAACGTTCTTCTCTTTTGTCGGGGTTGTTGTCGGATTAATAGGGCACACTCCCTATTAATTCGGTTGACTGGTTCTTCTTCGATTGATTCTTAGCCTTTTCCCCTCTTGCACGTCTAGGTTTATGGATGATATAGTCTCATAATTAGACTTGGTCTTCCTTGAGAATAGGACACGGTTATTGACTTATACAACTGCATTTCTTGTTCATCTTCTTGATCTAGCCTGTTTTAATACTCTGCCAGGCTATTCTATACTGACCATCAGGCTTCTCTTCCAGGATTTAGTAGCCTGCTTGCTATAATATTCTTCAACAGCTAAATAGTAGTTAGATTTGTCCGGTCTCTATTTGCCTCAATCAGCCTTATAAGGTCAGGCCAGGTTGTAGTCAGGCCAGGCTAATCTGGGCCTAACACCTAGCCTATTCTATTTTTATTATGTAACGTACTATTATTATTAGAAAGCGAATGGAATAAAAAAGGTTGAATGGTTATGAAACCGTTGTGATTTTCTTTTATTATTCTTGTCGAATTTCAAATGCAATGCAAATGTCCTTCTATTTACATTTTAGATATAATGGGTTGAATCCTGTGAAGGATTGCCTACGTATTCACTTAAAAAAGCGAAATCAAACCCTTGCGCGTAGTTCGAGTAAATGTAAAAGAATAATTGTTCGAAGCAAGAGCTTGTAATGAACATAGAAAATAAGCATGGGCTTTTGCTTGTTCTCAAGGTGCGAATTTAGTTTATTTGATGATATGAGGATGACAATCTTGTCAAGATGCAAGAGCACAGTGACACTTAGCTTATTTTAGCTTGGCCAGGGGCCGTTTATTTAGTGCCACAAGAGCGACACATGGGTTTACGCGAGGCGCGTGTGTGGTCCTATTCTAGGCATAGTATCGTTTCAATTGGTCAAGGTTTGTGGGGTTTGAAAACTCATTCCCATCTAGGTCTGTGATTCTAACCGCACCCCCTGGGAGTATGGATTTGACTAGATATGGTCCGGCCCAATTAGGTTTGAATTTTCCCCTTGGGTCGACAGGTAAAAGAGCTCTAACTGATTTGAGTACTAAGTCTCCTTCTTTGATGTTTCTTGGCCTAACCCTTTTGTTGAAAGCTCGTTTGATACGTGTTTGATATGTTTGGACATTATGTAAGGCGCGCAGCCTACGTTCATCCAGGAGGATGAGTTCTTCATATCTATCCCTCTTCCAATCGGCTTCAGGGATTTGACTTTCGAGTAGAATACGCAAGGATGGTATTTCTAGTTCGACGGGTTGTACGGCTTCCATGCCGTAGGTCAAATAGAAAGGAGTAGCCCAGTGGGCGTCCTAACTGATGTACGATACCCCCATAAAGCAAAGGGTATCTTGCTTGGCCAATCTCTGTAGTTGTCAGTCATTTTCTTGAGAATTGTGACAACATTCTTGTTTGCCGCCTCTACCGCGCCGTTAGTCTGTGGTCTATAGGGCGAAGAGTGGTGATGCTTAATCTTGTATTTGGCTAGCAATTGTTCGGTTTCAGCTTGGAAGTGTGACCCATTATCACTAATGATCTCATGTGGGCAACCATATCGACAGATAATGTTGTTTTGTATGAACTTTGCCACATTTTTAGCCGTAAGACCAGTGTAGGAAGCCGCTTCTACCCATTTGGTGAAGTAGTCAATTGCCACTAGGATGAAACAGTGACCTCCTGTTCCGGCTGGGGTTATCTTTCCGATTATGTCAATTCCCCATGCAGAAAATGGCCAAGGAGATGTCATCGTATAGAGCAACGAAGGAGGGACATGTTGTACATTCCCGAAGATTTGACAATTGTGGCAATGTCTTACGTATTTGATACAATCCGATTCCATTGTAGTTCAATAATATCCCAAACGTGTGATTTTCTTTGCCATCATAGGCCCACTCATGTGGGGACCGCATTCTCCATCATGGACTTCTTCCATCACCTTTCGTGCCTGTGAATGATCAAGGCAACGTAGGACCACACCAAGAGGTGTTCTTTTGTATAATTCTCCTTGCATCATAATGTATTGGGAAGCTAATAGGCGTATAGCACGTTGTCCCCTCTTGTCCATATCCGGTGGATAGGTACCATTGAGCTTAAAATTCAAGATTGCTTGGAACCAGGGTTCCTGCGCGATTTCCTCTTCATCGGTGATTTGGTGGACATAAGCCGGTTCTGACCGTCGTTCGATGCACAAAGGCATGTCCATCATGTGGTCTGGCATATTTATCAAAGATGCAAGTTTCGCAAGAGCGTCTGCAAATTGATTTTCCTCTCGAGGTAGGTGTAAGTAGGTTACGTGGTCAAAGAATTGAGCCACTTGGTCTATCCTAGCCTGATAAGGTGCAAGGCTTTCACTTCGGATTTTCCAAGATCCTGTAACTTGGTTGATGATCAGTGATGAATCCCCATGTACTCGGAGGTTTTTGATTCCTAAGCTTACTGCCGCCTGTAGTCCGATGAGACAAGCTTCATAATCTGCGGCGTTGTTTGTCACCTCGAAGTCGAGTTTGACAGCAATCGGTGTATGCTCACCTTCAGGAGAAATGAGCAACACTCCTATTCCGAATCCTCTTAAGTTTGATGCTCCGTCAAAGTATAGATCCCAAGAGTCTATATATGTTTGAAGTATATCCTCGTCGGGAAATGACCAAGTATCTATGGTTTGTGTGTCGTTGATAGGATTTTCTGCGAAGAATTCGGCGACGGCGCGACCTTTTATGACTTTCAGTGGCACATATTTGAGGTCGAATTCTGAGAGCATCAGAGTCCATCTTGCTAGACGTCCGTTGAGGACGGGTTTTTCGAAGAGGTATTTGACTGGATCCATTTTGGAGTATATCTTGATGGAGTAGTTAAGCATGTAGTGACGTAGCTTCTTCGTTGCCCACACAAGAGCGAGGCGTGTCTTTTTGAGCTGTGAGTATTTGCACTCATATTCCAAGAACTTCTTACTTAGATAGTAAATTGCTCTTTCTTCACTTCCTACAGTTTGAGCTAGCATAGCACCCATGGCAGTTTCGGTTACTGTGAGATATAAACCAAGAGGTTGATCTCGTTGTGGCGGCATGAGCACTGGTGGTTTAGCCAATATCTCCTTGATTCGGTCAAATGCCTTTTGACAATCATCATCCCACATGGTGTGGTCTGTTTTCTTGAGTTTCTTGAAGATAGGCTCACAAATCATTGTAAGTTTCGATATGAATCGACTTATATATTGTACCTTTCCTAGGAATCCTCTGACTTCTTTTTCTATTTGGGGTTGTGGCATTTCGATCAGGGCTTTGATTTTAGAAGGATCTATTTCTATTCCTCTTTGACTAACCACGTATCCCAGGAGTTTGCCAGATGTCACCCCAAATGTGCATTTCTGAGGATTGAGTCTCATGTTGTACTTTCGTAGCCTTGCGAAGAACTTGCGAAGGTTCGCAATATGTCCCTCTCTTTCTTTGGATTTGACGATCATGTCATCTACGTATACCTCAACTTCTTTGTGCATCATGTCATGTAAGAGTGTAGTTGCGGTGCGTTGGTATGTAGCTCCGGCGTTGATTAATCCAAACGGCATTACGGTATAGCAGTAGGTTCCCCATTGGGTGACAAATGCGGTCTTATGCATATCTTCCATGGCCATCTTGATTTGGTTATAACCCGCATATCCATCCATGAAGGATAGTAATGCGTGGTCTGCAGTATTGTCCACTAATATGTCGATGTGAGGTAGAGGAAAGTCATCTTTTGGACTTGCTTTGTTCAAGTCCCTAAAGTCAACACAAACACGGATTCTCCCATCCTTTTTGGGTACGGGTACTATGTTGGCTACCCAGTCAGAATACTCGGAAACTTTGATGAACCCGGCTTTGAATTGCTTATCAACTTCTTCTTTAATCTTTAGAGCCCATTCTGTTCTCATTCGTCGAAGCTTCTGTTTCACAGGTTTGAAACCTGGCTTAATCGGAATCCTATGTTCGGCAATATCCCTGTCGATCCCTGGCATGTCTTTGTAGGACCAAGCGAAAACGTCTTTGAATTCATTTAGGAGGTCTATGAAATCGGCCCTTTCGGTAGAGCTCAAGGTAGTCCCTATCCTAAGTTCTTGGGGTTCTAGTTCGGTTCCTACGTTGATGGGTTCGGTGTCCTCTATTACTGGTCCCCCTTCCCCTTCCTGTAGTATTTCTTTGGCTACGTAGGGAGGTATTTCGGTTAAGTCTGGGTCTTGGTCATCCTCAGTATCATCATAAACAGAATTGCACTCGAAAGAACACAGAGAGTAAGCAGAACCTGATTTATTCATATTAAAATTTGAGTAAAGTTGAAAGAAAGAAGCCAACTGATCCATGGTCAGTGGCGGCAAAGGGACAGTGGTTGGGGCATTTCCCGAACTACTGTGACTACTCGAGGCTAAGCTAGGAGAAACGAAGGGAGTGGGGATGACAACAGGAGTAGACTCTCTAATGACTTCTCTAGACTCCGACTCTGACTCCGACTCCGACTCGAACTCATCGTCTTCTGGTTCTCCTTTGAACATCTCTCCTTCTCCAGTGGTGAGCTTGAAGAGTCTTCCTTGGTTGTTGGTCCATTTGATTGATTTTCTCCATCCTTTCTGCTGCTTTGTGTCGGTTTCTGTGATCAATGCGGTAGGGTTGAAGCGATCGTCCTGAAGTATCATAGTAATGATCTCATCCTGCGCGGCCCTAATGAATCTGTCTTCTCCAAATAATAGGCTAGCAGCTTGTTCGTCTAAGCAAGGTGCTTGACGGGTTTTGACGGTAGGAACCGTTTCTGGAGGAATGAAGTAGCAATCGTGAAAGATCTCGATTCCGGCTAACTTCCTCTCAAGGTAATGCCAAGGTTCGGGAAATCCATGAAAGAGCTCCGAACTTCCTTCTTGAACAAAGTATCCATTTAAGGTAGGGAGATAGGGTCTCATTTGGACTCCTACGTGCTTGCGGTTTTGGACTTGGGCCAGCATTTCGAGGACTTCCTCTTTTGTGGGTTTGTACCCTAGTCCAAGTGGTATCCTCGTTGAGTTGCCTTTCTTGTGTGGTGCGAAGGTATTCTTCCGAATTGGGTTCAAAGGCATTCCAGGGAAGTATCCCTGGGACTTGAGTATGTGGTTGACCACTAAGTTGGAGTAGGGATTGTAGTATAGAGGTGCCAACTCACTTTCTATGACATTTACACTTTGGAAGCCCCCAAGTTCGTATACGGGATCCGCAAGGACTTGATTGTTTGATTGTTTCTCGATTATTGCCTTGATGGGTGACGAAGTGATCGTCACTACTTTGCCATTTAGTGGGATCTTGATCTTTTGGTGAAGGGTGGATGTTACCGCTTTGGAAGCGTGGATCCAAGGCCTTCCCAGAAGTATATTGAATGAAGCTTCGATGTCCACTATTTGGAAGTTAACTTTTCGTTCGATTGGTCCCGTGGCTATGGTTAGGCTAGCAAGTCCAACCACTTTTCGTCGTGTACCGTCATATGCACGTACACCTTGATTGGTGGGAGTCCAATCCGACTCTTTCATGCCTAGCTTGTATGCCGTTTTGAGGGGTATGACGTTGACCGCGGAGCCATCATCTACCAAGGTCATTGGCACATTATTCTTTAGACAAATGACAGTGATGTATAGAGCAAGGTTGTGACTAGCGCCAAAAGGTGGCAAGTCTTCGTCTGAGAAAGTAATAGGATTACTTAGCTTCGGTGATTCTTGGAAGACCAAGTTGACTACATCTACAGGAGTGGAGTTATGTGCTACACTTAGCTTGGCCAAAGCTTGCAGTAAAGCTTGGCGATGTGGGAATGAGCTTGCTATTAATTGCCGACCGAAAAGATCAGCCTTGGTCTTTTGTAATTGCTTGAGCAAATGATCAGTGGGGTCATCTTCGTTGTCATTTGGTGTGATGACGTTGGTTGGACCGTTTTGAGTAGTGTTTTGATATGGGCGACCCGAACGAGTTAGGTGATCCACATCTTGGTCTTTGCCATTTTGGACTATTTCCTTGACTACGGAGTTTTCAATGAGATACTCGTCTTCATCATTATCGGCCCAAACCCCATTGATTGCAGCTAGTTCCCTCATTCTCATGATGTCACTTTCTAGTCGTATGATTTGATCGACTAGTTTATCAACCACGGTGACTACTTCTTGCATAGTGGCATTTTGAGAGAAGATTAGTGGCGCGTGTTCTTCGGGTATTGCGTTGGGATTGCGTAAGATTGTTACCATGCTCTCTAGCTCCCAAACTTGCCTATCTACACTCCTCGCCCATGTGATGAAGTCGGAAATGGTGGGGGAGATAGTAGAGTAGAACCCCTCTTTCTCAATTGCATGAATTTCATTTTTGGTGGGAGAAATGAGGTGTGAGCAATATAAGGTAGATTCATCACTTGTAATCACTAGAACTCCAAGAGGATTCTGAGTGTTGTTGGGTTTACCTCCTGGTGGTATTGGTAGTCGACCATCTTCGATCATATCTTGAAGCACGTGTTTCAACTTGTAGCATTTTTCCGTGTCGTGCCCTTTGCCCCTATGGTATTCACAGTATGAATTTTCATCCCAGAACTTGGACTTCTTTTCGGGTTCGGGAGTAGGTCCAATGGGTTGGAGTTTACCTTGCTTCATTAGCCTCTTTAGAGCGTTGGAGTAAGTATCCCCAAGGTTTGTGAACTTCCTTGGTGGGTTAGTTTTCTTGGATGGCTCGAGAAGGTTAACCTCATCGGTCTTGCTAGTAGAGCCGTATGAACGACTTGTGGACCCTTGATATCCTCTACCTACCGTTTTGGACAAGAGTCCTTTACGGATGTCATCTTCAATTCGTGTCCCTAGTACAGTTAAGTCCTTGAAAGTCTTGATGTTTTGATATCTCAAATGGTTGGCATATATGGGCTTGAGATTATCCACAAACGTTTCCACAAGAGTAGCCTCATCCGGGCGTTCAACTAGTTGAGTACTAGTCTTCCTCCACCTACTTAGGAAGTCGGTGAATCCTTCTTTGTCATTTTGGGTAAGAACCTCTAGAGTACGCATGTTGACTTGGATCTCGGCATTATCCGCATATTGTTTCGAGAACTCGATTGCGGCGTCCTCCCAAGTAGCGACCTTCTTGTGATCTAAAGTGTAGAACCATTGCTTCGGGATGGTGTCAAGAGATGAAGGAAAGATCCTTAAGAACATCTCGGGTTTGATGCCTTTGATAGACATGTAATCCTTGAAGGCACGGATGTGGTTCAAAGGGTTCTCGTGTCCCTTGAACTTAGGGATATCCGTCATGCTAAAGTTGGTTGGCAATTTGGAATTGACGGCTTCATACTTGCGATTGTTTTCCCTATAAATGTCATCCCCCTTAAGGTACATCAATTGCTCCTCTAGGTATTGGAGTCTTTTCTCAGCTGCAGTCGTCCCTATGATAGGATTCTCATCTTTAGACTCGTCATCGGAGAAACGTAGTACTTCACCTTTAGGGGGAGGCAACCTTCCCTCTACATCAAAGATACGGCCTTCGATAAGTTCAAGGCGGTCATAGGTTTGTTCTTGAGTGATTTGCATTTGGGCTAGCGCGGCTAGGATTTGATCATTACTCTCTTGAATTTGCTGGAGATTTGTTTCATCACCTGATCCGGGCATCTTGGAAACTGGATAAGAGATCGGCGACGAATCAAAACACGATCGACCATTCTATCACACTTGCTAAAAGAGGAAAAGTTTTGACTCGTGAAGTGGGTGTGTGTGTAATACTCCGTATTTATGAGTCTTGGGGTACTCTATCGAGTAGGCCTTACTCTGTCGAGTAAGGGAGTTTTGCGAAATAAAATAGTTTCTGACCTGTTGGGTACTCGATCGAGTAACTAGGGTACTCGATCGAGTAAGGGGGTACTCGATCGAGTAGCCTTGGGTACTCGATCGAGTAGCCGGTTTACGGGGAGTTTTTCTCGGGTTTTGTTAATTATGCGATTAAGATATATAACCTTCCGTCATTGTTTCTAAATCACTTTTGCAAAACCTAATTTACTGTTTAAGAGAGAAGGCAAGTTTGTTCTTAATCCTAATCGCATTGTTGACAAATCCCGGAGCTAGAGGTGTCGGATTTCATTGTTCTTGGCATCATAGTGTTCCTTGCGTCAAGGGTAAGTCCTACATACCAATTTTATAGTATTTCGTTAGGTTTAATTAAACCCTAATTTTGGGATTGGGGGTTTTTATGATTTGTTAAGGTTAGATTGTGATTATGTGATTATGTGATAGGAGTAGGATTTGTAAAGGAGAGGTTTTGAGACAGCTGCTAGATCGTCTGATGATTAAGTTGCTTTCCAGGTAGGATTTCCTACTCAGTATTAGTCCCATAATGGGATGATTGTTGATGTGTTGAGATTGATTGTTTAATATCGTAATTGTGTTGTGACGGTGGTTGATTGTGATTATTGATTAATATCATAATTGTGTTGTGACGGTTGTGATTGTGATTGTTGTCTCTGGTTCTCGAGATGCGTTCTCGGCTGAGTGGAGTCACTTGCGGGAGTGGCTTCACGCCCTAGTTTCGCCCTTCGTGGAACCCGCCACGGAAGGGGATATGCACATTAATGGACAGGGTTATCGCTCGGTATGATGAGCGGGGCTTAGGTGGGAACGGCAGTGCGGTCCCCCACGGCGGGCTGGTCCAAAGGACGATCGATGATTGAGATGATTGGAGTTGGTTGGTTGTGTATGTGTGACAATTAAGTCATCTCTGTTTATCTTATTGTTGATATATTGAATTGTGTGATTAGTACGACCCGTTTAAATGTTTTAAAAATGTGGTGATCCATTCGGGGTGGTGAGCGCTTATTGAGCGGTATGAGCCGATGCGTATGGGATAATCGGGAGGAGTCACCACGATGCCGTTTAGAAGTCTTCCGCTGTGTTTGATAGTTTTATAGTCTTTTGATAGTAGATAGTTTTGGAGAACTTGTATCTCTTTATCAGTTTTGGTTTTTGGCATGTAATCACTTTAAACGTTAATTATTATTTAAATATGTTTCTTTATTGTCTTATGATAATCATTGCCTCGGGTAACCGAGATGGTAGCATTTCCATGCCTTAAGTGGTCCTGGTAAGGCACTTGGAGTATGGGGTTGTTACAAATGGTATCAGAGCGACGATCCTGAAACCTGTAACCAATGAACCTAATGAATCTAGGGAGTCAAATTAAAATGAACCCGGGGTAAAAGTTGTAGGAGCTAATGCAAAGGCTTGGGAGACGTCCTAAAGTCGCGAACTCGCCCTACAATTTTGAACCGGTCACCATGGGATATGAGTCGGGATCGCTATGTGTTTATCTTGTGAATTGTGTAACAATATGGTGGTGTGTGGCATGAATAAGGGTGATTTTGTATGATGTTGGTTGAAAGCATGTTGGATGATACTTGGTTTACCATGTTGATTGGAATAGTTGGAAAAGTATGTGAGAATGACGAATGATGTGGTGGAAAAAGGAAATAGTTTATATGTGATGAATAATGATGTGTAGGATGAATGATTTATAATGAGGCAATCCTAATAACATGTGGTTAGGGGGGGTGTGATAAGATTTGTTTTCATAGTTTTGTTTGCGTAAAGCTATATATTAAGTTCGTATAAATGTCTACTATCGTATCATATGCGCTTGTTAGATGAAGTATGTGATTGAACTAGATGAATTGATTGGAAAAGATGAAGTGGCAATTTCGTAAGGATATGAATTTCTTGATTATGGAAGTGTTTATGTGATGAAGTGGATTACTAATGTTGTTGTATTAGCAACATGGAAATAGGATTTGTAGTGTATGGCTGTGGTTTGTGTTATGAAAAGTTATGAAAATTTAAAACATGCGGGTAATACATGATTGAAAGTCGAATGTTATATGAGCATGATAGATGGTAATGTTTGGCTTTTGGTAAGTAGTAACATGAGGAATAAAGGTTCAATGATATGTGTTTTGTATAACAAATTGGATGAAAAGCATGATGGTTGTTTATAACGTGGCACTTGATAACACGAAGTAGATTATTTTGTTGATTGTATGAGGAGTCGCGCAGATTTGAATGCGTAGTTGTAATCATAATGTTGAAATAATAATGAATGCATAGTACGTTGGGGTATGTGAGATAACATGCGGGTAGTATTCACGAGTCTGCATGACTCGATCGAGTGGGTTTGATTCGATCGAGTGAGTATTTGTCGTTATTTTGACCAGAATCGTGTTTTTGGGCACTCGATCGAGTACCTCGGGCACTCGATCGAGTATGGGGTCACTCGATCGAGTAGCCTGGCTACTCGGTCGAGTAAGTCAGAGATCAGAAGGTCTGTTTGGGTTCTGGAGTCGGGGCACTCGATCGAGCATGTTGGGCACTCGATCGAGTAGCCTCAACTCGATCGAGTAGGTTCTGGTACTCGATCGAGTGGGGTCTGTGCAGGTCACATGTGTGTTTCGGGTCATATGTTTACCTTTTGACATTCGTTGCATATTATGTTTAATTCAAAGTCGTTATTTTACTTCTTTATGCATTGTTTTATATGTGTGTTGATCCTGATGCGTAAGTTACCCAATCTTATGGTGTAGTGAGTGGCACCTGTGGTGAGTAGGAGTTCGGTGGGAGGACATGAGTTCTATGTGTTGTGATAAATAGTGGAAAAAGAAAAGGGAGATTGGTATGGCTTAATTGAGGCATAGAGCGTGTTTTGTGAGACGAGATGAGTGACATGTTTGTATGTTGAGTAATGAAAATGTAAGTGAATGTGGGCAAGGGATGATGGAAGTTTAAGGAACGTGAGAATGAAAGTATTAAAAGAAAGGATGTGGATAGTAGCAACCTGAGATGTATAACGGATTATGGAGGGAGATGGTTAGAAATAGTGTTGAGTAAGAATATATGTAATGAAAGGTCGTTTTAGAGGAATTGAGAAGAGTGGTATATAGTGAACTTAATGGAGACATGTCGCGACGTGGATTTGCAGATAGTGAGTGAGTTTGGAAGATTTGGTTTATTAAAAGGTGAAACTAATGTGTGATTTCCTTGGGCAATTAACGGTATAAAAAGAGAATTTTGATTCCTAGAGATGTAAAAAGGGAGATGCAATTGTTTAAACAGTGAACGTGGATTTTATGGATAGATTAGTGGCAAGTGTGAGTGATAGCATAATAAGAGAAGATCCATGGTAAGAAGGAGTGAGGTGATATCGATATAAAATAATGGGATTTGGGTTTTAGAGCGATGAGAAGGTAACTGGTTTACTAAAGAGTTAGGTAGAAGAAATAAGGAGTTGAACTATTAATTGGTATTATTGAGTGTAAAGAGAAAGGAAGGATAAAAGTAAGCTAAGGAAAATGTTCCCCGGAGTTATGTGATATAAAGGTAAGGAATCATCGAAATGTGTGATAGTATCACGAGGATGTTAGCTAATGGTTATATAGAAGTTTCAGGACAACATGATTGATAATGAGTTTCGAGGAACTAAGGGAGTAAGAAGTTGGTGGAGTATTGGAACGATACGAGATATTTGGTGGAGAGTTGGATGACAATACAAATAAGATAGTATTGGGAATAATGTTGAGGTAATTTTGTTGATGGGTTTGATGTTCGTTGTTTGGGATGTTAACCAAAGATAAGAAAGAAATCGTGATGTTTAGAGATGAGTGAAGAGGATTGATGTCCGGACAGTGGTAGTGTTATGGTTTTTGACTAGTGGTTAAGAGTGACGGTATGTTAGAGAGATGGTAATTCTAAAGAGGCTGATTTTGTAGAGACTGAATTGATAAGTATGGTTGTGAGGAAGTATAAGACATAGTCTTGGGAGGCGGTTTCTCATAATGAGTGTTAGCTGTATGGTTATGTAGGGCAGAAGGTGTTGGGTATGCGAATGGAAGAATGTGATGAGGGGCATAAGAGTTAAGCTCGGGCGACAGGTAACCTTTATCGAGTGGTAACTTACGTGGTCAGGATTGACTAGTTGGTTGTGATTACGGGTCTATGATATGTGTAAATGTTTGTGTGAGGTTCTGACCTCACAAGAAGTGGTATGGAGTGATAATTATAAAGTTGTTTTATGAATGTTCTGTAATATATATGTTGGACACGGTAAGTTAATTGAATGATATCCAAAAAGGTAATAATTTGATTAATTTGACATGGCTAGTTATAATTTTATGTGTATTAATAACACATGTGTATTCCGTGAAATGGTAGAGATGATGTTCATGAGATGCTTATCTGTTTATTCATATAATATGTTGCGTTGTGATTGAGTAAAGTGGATTTGAGTAAGTTTTCTTGTCCGAAAGGTTATTTCCGAGTCAGTATTTATGGAATTGTATGTAGTTGTGATGTCTATCGATGTGGTTGTGGTGCCTCGGGTGGTGATCCGGGCACGATATTTAGTGTTGTGATGCGGGTATTTTCGCACTACGGTGTGGCTGTTGGTGGCGGTGTTGTGATGCCGTCACCGGTTGTGGAGGAGTAGGCGGGATGATTATGATTCGAGTTTCGAAAGTACATACCAGTTATACATAGTTTGTTGTTTTGTTTGATGTTGCTCCCTGCGAGTTTCGGTTTCGAGATAGACATTGTCTTGTTTATTGATGTTTTCTTTACCAGGTTAAGTTGGGAATGAGGGTATAGTATGATATGAAATAGAGTCGTATATGTTTTCGTTGTTGTCATGCTATAGTGATGTTCTATTGATGGGACACGGTTGTGAGAGGTTGTTACAGTAATTTTGATCTTGTTCTAAATAAGGCTTTAGTGGACATGATAATGGCAAGTGATTCGTAGAACATGTGTGGTAATGATCTGATATATGCAGGTGGTTCATAATCCTTTGTTGAGACAGTGAGTGTAGGGTGTTGAATAATAAGTGTCGTGTTAAGTTAGGTATGAGTCTTGCGGTAATGAATGAAAGAACTTGAGGATCTAGTGTGAGAGTACGTAACAAGTGTGGATCGTGAGTTATGCTTTTGATGATGGGAGTTTCATATAGTTTATATAGAGAGGTATGTCATGTTGCGGTAATGTGGAAAGTTGAAGTTTTGGGTTAAAATAAATATTTTGAGGTATAGGTTAGGTGGTGTGACGAGTGAATTGAAGTATGAGAATTGTTTAAGCAAGAGAGCCTTGGATACATGCATGACGAGTGTTTAGAGTATAGGTGGTTATCTATGACATGTGATGATGATGAGAATAATGAGAAGATATAACTAAGGATATAGTATTAGTAGGTTACGAGGACGTAACATTTATCTTAAGAGGAGTAGGATGCGATAAAAGAGATTTTGATGATTGTTCACATGGTAGTATATTTGAAAGTAGAGTGTTGGTGTAGCATAAGATATGGATTTGTATATGTTGTGGTTGATAGTGTCAAAAGGTCACGGACGTGCTTGTAGTAGTTTGATGTTAGGAATGCGAGAATACTTCGATAGTGTTGACAGTTGGATGATGAGGTTATGAGTGTGAGTAAACTTCGAGGACGAAGTTCCTTTTAAGGGTGGTAGAATGTAACATTCCGTTTGATGTCTATGAGTGTTTTGATTTTGGATTTGATAGTGGATGATATTATGGAGCTAGCAGCGTTAGAGGATGGTAGTTGGTTATGTATGGAGTGGGTGTCGTGAGAGATATATATGTGGTGGATACGATATCGTGAGTCATGTTAGGGAAGTAAACATAGTTGGTGGAGTGGGTGTTAAAAGTTCATGTTTTATGTTTGGTCGAGTTCTTGAGTTCTTAGTTATGTTGTTGTGTCTTGGTCGAGCTAGTATGGTTGTTTTTTATGTATGGGTTGAACTTCGGGGACGAAGTTCTTTTTAAGGAGGGAAGACTGTAATACTCCGTATTTATGAGTCTTGGGGTACTCTATCGAGTAGGCCTTACTCTGTCGAGTAAGGGAGTTTTGCGAAATAAAATAGTTTCGACTGTTGGGTACTCGATCGAGTAACTAGGGTACTCGATCGAGTAAGGGGGGTACTCGATCGAGTAGCCTTGGGTACTCGATCGAGTAGCCGGTTTACGGGGAGTTTTTCTCGGGTTTTGTTAATTATGCGATTAAGATATATAACCTTCCGTCATTGTTTCTAAATCACTTTTGCAAAACCTAATTTACTGTTTAAGAGAGAAGGCAAGTTTGTTCTTAATCCTAATCGCATTGTTGACAAATCCCGGAGCTAGAGGTGTCGAATTTCATTGTTCTTGGCATCATAGTGTTCCTTGCGTCAAGGGTAAGTCCTACATACCAATTTTATAGTATTTCGTTAGGTTTAATTAAACCCTAATTTTGGGATTGGGGGTTTTTATGATTTGTTAAGGTTAGATTGTGATTATGTGATTATGTGATAGGAGAAGGATTTGTAAAGGAGAGGTTTTGAGACAATTTTTAGATCGTCCTCGATGATTAAGTTGCTTTCCAGGTAGGATTTCCTACTCAGTATTAGTCCCATAATGGGATGATTGTTGATGTGTTGAGATTGATTGTTTAATATCGTAATTGTGTTGTGACGGTGGTTGATTGTGATTATTGATTAATAATATCGTAATTGTGTTGTGACGGTTGTGATTGTGATTGTTGTCTCTGGTTCTCGAGATGCGTTCTCGGCTGAGTGGAGTCACTTGCGGGAGTGGCTTCACGCCCTAGTTTCGCCCTTCGTGGAACCCGCCACGGAAGGGGATATGCACATTAATGGACAGGGTTATCGCTCGATATGATGAGCGGGGCTTAGGTGGGAACGGCAGTGCGGTCCCCCATCGCGCGGCTGGTCCAAAGTGGACGATCGATGATTGAGATGATTGGAGTTGGTTGGTTGTGTATGTGTGACAGTTAAGCTGTCTGTTTATCTTATTGTTGATATATTGAATTGTGTGATTAGTACTGACCCCGTTTAAATGTTTTAAAAACTGTGGTGATCCATTCGGGGGTGGTGAGCAGTTATTGAGCAGGTATGAGCTGATGCATATGGGATAACTGGGAGGAGTCACCACGATGCAGTTTAGAAGTCTTCCGCTGTGTTTGATAGTTTTATAGTCTTTTGATAGTAGATAGTTTTGGAGAACTTGTATCTCTTTATCAGTTTTGGTTTTTGGCATGTAATCACTTTAAACGTTAATTATTATTTAAATATGTTTCTTTATTGTCTTATGATAATCATTGCCTCGGGTAACCGAGATGGTAGCATTTCCATGCCTTAAGTGGTCCTGGTAAGGCACTTGGAGTATGGGGGTGTTACAGTGTGCCACTTGTGTTGAGTGAGTTTTGAAGAAAGACAAGGTCTTTGAAAATGTGTGTCCTAGTCAACTGTAGTGTAGTTGTAGGAGTGGACTCGAAGTGAGGTTTTGAAATGGGCTTGTGGCCCGAATTTTGACACGACAAACGGACAGAGTTTTGACCGGATTTGCGCTAATTGAAGGCCTTTTTCGAAATTCTTGTTTTGAAAGAAAGGATTTTGATTTTTGAAAATTCGTCATGGTTTTGTTTAGAAATGGTGATCACGTATGGTTTACACATTTATACAAGCATTATAACGGGATGCTGAGTGCATTTAGAAGGGTTTTGGTTTAAAGGGTGGGTTGCCATACCGAACCATCAAACTCGAAGTCTGTGGAGAGGCTCGTGCCAAACAAGAGTAAGGCCGATTCCTAGTCCATTTCCTCAAGTAGTGAAGGCCCTTGATACAAACAAGAGTAAGCATCATGGTATGGATGACGTCAATCGCTATCCATCCTTAGGCCCAAATAAGAATTAGGACCGTTTAGACGGGACGATTGGTCGAATGGGTTGGGTTGGGCCTAGGAAGGCCGAATTAAACGATCTAGGAAGACCGAGTTATGAAAACTTACCCAATTTCTATCAAGTGTTTCACACATTTCATTATAATGTTACTCGGCATAAAAGGTGTATACCCTTTCTTGGAAAAGAAATTCATGCCAAGAACATTTCCTGATCTATCAACCAAGGGTCCACCGATACCCCACTGAAATTAACGTGTAACTCAAATTAAACACAAAGCACAAAAAATAATAATTTCAGTTGTTAAAACTTGAAAGTAAGGGGAAGGGAAACAAAAGGTAAGGAAAGAATTCCTTTTGAAGTAGTTCATTGTTTGGTTTATACTAGATTACTAGGTAAGGGAATTAAAAAATAAACCCAAATTATAACCACCACCACCACACGCTTGCTGCCGCCACTAACAACCACCTGTGTCCCTTTGCCGGCGTCCCACTTAGTCCCTTCGCTGGAGTCATTGGCCGACGATGCCATCCCTACATCACCATCAGTCCTCACTCATTTCGATATCCACCAATAATCAACCAACCCATAAAAAGCACAACAAAACAAATATAAAAACCTCCCCCACCCACGAAGGGTGGTGTTTTCGTGGGTTGGGGAGGTTGTTGCTGTGTTTTTATGGGGTTGGTTGGTGGATTTTGAATAAGGGGTGGGTGTGGTTGTGGACTAGTAGACTGAGGAAGTCAGAGCGACGGCGGGGACAAGGATGGTTATGTGTGGTGATCAGAAAAGACACCTCACACACAACTGAAAATTAATGGAAAATTAAGAACATATTTAGAAGAAAAAAGTGATCGGAAAAGACACCTCACACACAACGGTGTGTGACTTGAAAGAAATACCCCACATGTAATGGTATGGTTATGTGTGGTGGAACAATGACTTGAACAAGTGTAACACACAATACGTTACACGGAATAGACACGCCATTGAAAGTGGCGTGTTCTTGTTTGACTTGGTTTTTAATACTGTTGTACACACACGGAATATGCAATTACCCGTGTGTCCTTCAAAAGACATGCCACCGGCAATTGCGTGTTTATTTTATAATTGCTACATGAAATTTCCATTACTAGGATAAACACATCATTAACAAAGTCGTGTTTATTCATGTCTTCCACGAGATTACGTGGACATCAGTTTCATAAATACTTTCAAAATCGACCCAAAATAATAAATAATTTTTGTAAGCATTATTTCAAAAGAGATATTTCAAAACTATTGGTAACATGTAAATTATGCATTTGGTATTAAAAAACAATATGAAATTATTTGCTTTAGAAAAAAATAGGAAACACAAGAAATAATACTACCTCAGAGATGTTGCAACTAGATGACATAAGGTCATCACATTCTAAATGATCCCCTCTAACATTGGTCGTCCCGGAGGATGCCATGAGCCTATAGTGGTAGTCGCGACCCACAAGACGACACTAGAGTACCTGACTTTCGGAGATCAGTAATGAAGCGTGCAGTAGTAGTCTCATCTAGTTCTTGCTGTTGTTTAGCACGGAGGAGTACAATGTTGTGGTCCACATTAATGTGCGTAATATCAGCATCTACACCTTGTTTGTTACAAAGAAAAATAGTAACCTGCAATAAAAGAAACTAAAACATTTAGACCTAATAAATTGATTTTTTTTTTTTTGAAAATCTAGCATACTTAACATTAATAAAAGCAGTCATAGTTTTTTACAAATCAAACACATTTCTTATCACACTAGTTTATCGATTTCATAGACTACAACACATAATTGAACTATAGAAATGAAATTATGAACAAATCTCTTTAAACATTTCTCACTTACTTCTTTAAATATCTTGTTTAAATTGGGAAAAATGGATAAAATTTTGCAAAAGACCAAATAAAGTGTGACGTTTTAAAGTAGAAGAATTAAGTAGTAAGGTTAGACCAAAAAACTTTCACATAAAGGCCTAAAAGTGACAGAGGGAGAGTTACAAAATTTGAGGACTTGTATGTATAAAATAAAAGAAAGAAAATGAAAGATAACCTTAGAAGGGGTTTTAGATCGATCTCCTAGGATATAACAGGAAGTTAAGATGAATTTCTCTCCATTATGCTCCAAAATGATCCCGGAGCTATGGTATGGTCTGAACCCTGCAAATAACAAGAGATTTTCTTTCTTTATGTGTAATATATGAGTTCTAAATAAAACTACTTATATCGTATCTCGAATGTATGTAATTGTGTCAACAACATTAAAGCATTAAAGCAATACTAGATTACTAGCGGTATAAATCCGTTCCAAAGAATGTAAATAGTTAACAAACCTAAAGGTCCTAAACCATAACAAGAAATGCCAACAATAGAAGATGAAACTGAACAGGCTAGCTTTCTCAACTCCCGGCTTGACGGGTCATCTCGCTTGTGGACAGCGGGCCGCCCACGGGGCGCTTGGTGAGAAGCGAAAACAAGCGTTTGCATTTTGTATGGAGTCGCCACCAATTTTTATGGGAAATTGGAACCGTTCGAATACCTCATGTCATGTCAAGACATAAAGTAGTGACATGAACACTAAGCAATCGTTACCCTTAGCATTCTATGTCTAGAATGACTCTCGTGGATGCCAATGAACACGGGTGCTCACGGAGATCTGGAGTAAGGGGTGAGGGTACGTATTAGGAAGCTCTTTTGATCGAACACCTAATCCCGCCCGCCTCGATAGCGGCCTCTACTAATGATTAGGGAAGTTATTCGTACTCGATATATCGTCGATTGTATGCATGCAATGCAACATCCAAGTTTTGATCCTAGCATGTGAGAATTTAGCTAAGTGGGTTGACAAATAATTAGCATACAATTAAGTCGAAGTTGGAATTAATGCTCAATTACATGTGAAAGCATACAAGAAATAGGATAAATACAATAAAAGAAAATTACAATAATGAAAATTACAATAATTACATTTGGAAAGGCGATTTATGTCGAAAATACCTTTAAAACGGATAATTTGATAAAAGAATAAAAGGATGAAATTAGCGAACAAGAATTAGCGTGATAATACGGATATTAGTTAGTTAATTACGTAAGCTAATTAAACTATGTCAAAGCAGAAACGGAGTTCGTGACGAAACTCGGCCAGAACAAAGCGCAGAGAGCTGCGTCCCTTTGAATAAGCGCGCGAGACGCTGCGTCATTCTTCTTCGGCTCGATTAAATTTGTGTGAAGCCGTAATTGCGAGCCGTTAATGTCGATTGATGATTTTAATGGTTGATTGATAATATTTACTCGGATGAAAGTGATTAGCAGGTTATTTAACATATGAATGAGTCATAAAAACAGTAAAACATGAATGAGACGGAAGTAGACGAATTAATTACATGATTAATGATCGATAAACGAATTAAACTAACTAAACAAATTAATTGGACTAAATATGATGAATTAGTGACGAATATATGAATAAACAGATGGAATGTATCAAAGACGAATTCCAGAAACCCAATATGGACGAATTGAATCTCTAAAACCCGGAATGAATTTAATGGCGAAAACCCGCAAATATTGGATTATTAGGGATTTAAGTCGGATTTAACAATGAATTAAACATGTGAATGAATGATGAATAATATACATATGAATTATTGATGATGATTATGTGAATGAATTAAAGAGAAACATACGAAAACAAATAAGAAAGACGCAATTACGAGGACGAGGAAGAAGAAAAGAAGCGAATCTGCGCGGCCTCACGAAGAGGCGCGGCGCAGAATGCGCTCCTTCAAGAGGCGCGAGCGATTCTTTGCGTCTTTTCTCGACTGTTTGTCTACTGAAAATCCGTAAAAAGAGGTTTTAAAGACGGTTTTAGAAATCGGTTTTAATGGTATTTTCAACGTAAACCTTACATGAGTGATACGATAAATAAATACAATAAATAAAAGAGAGATTATACACCCTCAGACTTACATGTTGACGAAACGAGAAGGACTAAGATATCGATTAGTGATGCTCGACGCGAATGCAAAGAAAGTGCCCTCGTAAGAGGAAAACGATTAAGTTGATTGATTAAATTGATTATTGGTGTAGTTGGTCAAATTGGTCGGTCATGCAACGGAGAGGTCGGTACCGGAAGGATCCGAGCTTACGTGGTCGAATGTTCAAGCACGTAGGCGCCAATTAGTAAGAACAAAGTCTAGAATGCAAAGGGAGAAGAGAAGGGCGGACACTCGCGTGAGAAATATGAGGAGCGAAGGCTCCTATTTATACTAATCACACGACGGAATAGGGTTTCGGAGACTCTTTGGAAGTGAATCTCGGAAAGATATGAAAAAGATACGTGGAACATGCGAGAGAAGGGCACGGGAAGAGGCGCAGCGACCCAGCGTCTCTCTTGGAAGAGGCGCGGCACTGCTTCTTGCGTCTATTCCCGGAGGTTTCCTCCCAAGAAGAAAGATTTCCGTGTTTGAGTTATGGTAGGACGGAAATAATTCGATCTTCCTTAATATTTAACATGAATATTACGGGATATTATTTGCCAAAAGATAAAACTTGTAAAATATGGAATAGAAATATCCGGAACATTCCAGAACATTCCGACTCGGGATTTAACAGTTATCAGAAAATGGAGACGGTTTTTGACCCGGACTCCGAATGTACTCTAATTACTGCCAAAACGACCGTATCAGGACGTAGATGACAACTATGAGGTCGACATTAATATTTGAGCAATCACTTGACGATAATCTTACGAACTGTCACAAATCGTTCCGCGAATCAAACATGCGGCCCAATCATCAACGGGTGGTTTGCGGGAGGTGCAGAAACGAGGTGTCTACACTGCTTCGTTTGTAACTTCATACAAGCCATGAAATTGACCAACTATAAAATAAAAAAAAAGAACATACACTGACATATCTGGCAAATATTAAATGGAGAATGAACGAAAAAAGAGAGTGTAGAACATACGCAAATATGTATCAACATCTTCACGAGTAGGCCGTTGGTGGGATTCTATGGCTGCAAATAAATTAGAACCAATGAATATAGAAAATAACAAATAACAAATAATCAAATACACTAGAGAGAAAAATTAAGGGTTTTTCTATGTCACAACTGCGTTTCTCCTAAAACTACATTGTAACCTAGTAATTTAAAATATATCAATGCTACGCCTCAATTGTACAATTAGCCACTAAATCAATAGCACCATTAGCTGATCATCTATTCTTCTTGTTCCACCCTTTAGGCCTCCATCCACAACCACAAAGACACCATTAACTCTGCCTTCAAGCTTTACTTATCCCTATATAGCTACAAATTCTTAAACCTAACTATATTTCTCAGCAATTTGTACCAAGTAAAACAGTTTCTTATCATTTTATTGCCCGTCTTATGCGAATACGTGTACTCTGATTGACTACTTGAGCCCGCTTTCATGTGTCAAGTTGTTTTTTGTGCTCCATGTGTTCCAGAAAATGAAAGTGGATTAGTACAATTAAACTTTAGAAAACTTTTCCGGGCTCCGATTTTTTATCATTTTATCACAAGTGTTAATAGCAATGCCTAGATGATAAAAAAATCCCAATTTTTTTTTGGTGGGGTTGAACTGTAATGTATCACCAAATGTATGATCACGAACTGAAAAAATGGGTAACCAAATATGCAATTTCACAAATTCGTATCCGTTACAAGCTATGACGAGTGATATTTGACCCATTACAAGATTGTGACAGATATATCCGACTGCAAATGTTCACCTCAAAACAGTATTAATAACAATTTCACCAAATTAAAGGTGACAAATTTGCAATTTTTAGTTTTTACAGTTTTCCCAGGAACTTCACAACACAAATTCAATAATTGACAGTGTTAAAATGGTTAAGAAAAACTGGAAAAATTAAAGAACTTACGAGGAGTGCTTGGACCTCCAAATACATAACGCGGATTCTTGTCTAACATAATTCCTGAAAAACAATAATAGAAAATATAATAATTCGAAATTCAAAACCCTAATAAACAATCAATGATTCAATAGTATAACATAATTCAAAATTAAAACCCTAAATCGAAATTCAGAACCCTAATAAACAATCAGTGATTCAATAGTATAGCATAATTCAAAATCAAAACCCCAATTAACAACAATCATAAAAAGGGGGGGGGGGGGGGGGGAGAATATTACCGTTTCAGAATTTTGAGCGGGGTTTTGTGTTGGGGTCGCTTACTTGCTTGTATCCCAAGGCTTGGGGAAGATTATAAGGAGTGTTGCGACACGAGTACTTCGTTTAGGTATTGGTGTTGTCGCATACAATCGGGTCGGGTCAGATTTAAATCGGGTTAATTTGAATTGAGATTTCGAATTTGTCCCACATCTCGGATCTAGTTGAGTCATTTCACGTTTCGAATCAATTTCAGAATTCAAGTTGTCTATCATTTCGGATTTGGGTTACTTTGGGACGGGACGAGTCAGGACATTTTTGGATATAGGTCATTTAGTGTCAGACTGTCGAGTCAATGTCAAAACACTTTAATTAATTAATATTAAATATTAATTTGATTAACAAATATTATTTTACAAAATTAGTTATTCATTATGGAACGTTGCAACTAGTGAACCCTTTATTTTGATTTATACTCCCTCCTATTTTAGGGTTTTCTTCCCCGTATTTGTGAGCACGGGTATTAAGGCAAGGGATAAAATAAAAGTAAAAGAGTTGGGTGGGGACGTGGGGTTGGCGATAAGAGAGAGGAATGAATAATTAGGAGTTAATATAAGGAATTGTGGGGTCAAAACATTAAGAAAAGTAATAAAATGTGGGTAAAAGAGTTGGGTGGGGTTTGGTGATATGGGAGATAGATGAATAAAATAAGAGTAAAAAGTTTCCAAAATAAGAAAGTGAATAAAGCCTGAATAATCCGTTTTAGGAAATAGGGAAGAAAAGAGTGAATAGAAGGGAGTATAATATTAGTATGAATGGATACTTCTAATTACAAGCCATTTTGAATCACTTTGGATCGTTTCGTATCATGTACGATTTGGGTAGTTTTGGGTCGGATCAACATTGGGTCAATCAAAGTTTCGGTCTAGTTTGGATCGAGTTGGTTCAATTTGGATTAGGTACTTCCGGGTCACTCTGGGTCTTGGGTCAGCCTTTTCAGGTCGGGTCAACTTTGCGAAGTCTATCCGTCCATTGGCAAACGGGTCAGTCGGGCCATTTCAGATCGAGTCAGTTCGGATGCATCACATTTTCGAGTTATTCGGTCCGGTCAGGTCGAGAATGTGATCTGAAATCTAAATTGACCTGATCTAACTTGAACATAACCCAAGTTTTGTTGACTCGTAACTAACCCTACCAAAAATCACCCAACCTAAAAATTAGACCTGGCAAAATCAACCTGATCCGATTGACCCGACCCGAAAAGGTTAACCTGAGTCCCGAAATCGACTCGAGCTGCCATATCCGAACGACACCCGCTGCCTGAATTAACCCGACCCGACCCGAAAATGACCCGAGCTTTCATGGACTTGTAACAGACCCGACCCAAAATGCCCGACCCGAAACCACTCAACCCGAAAATGACCCGACAAAATATAACTCTAATTGACCCCAAAAGATTTGAAATGCCTTTTTCTCTCTTAATCATTGACCCCAAAAGATTTGAAATAACGCTTGACCCGAAACAGACCCGACCAACAAACCCGAAATAACCCGGCCCGACACGAGCTAACCCGAACTAGCCCGGCCCGAATTGGCCCGACCCGAACCCGACCCGTTAACCCGATTTACCAGGTCTACTAAAAATGACCCGACAAAACATAACTCTAATTGAGTAATTGAACCAAAATGAATTCAATCACTTTCTCTCTTAATCATTAATCGAAACATGGCCCGACTCAAAATAATTTGTCCCATTGTGGAGTCGGGCAGCATATCGTAGTAGGTCCGAAATTCAAAATGGGTCGGCCTAGACCCGATTGACCCGACCCGAAAAAGTTGTCAGAGGCCCGAAATCGATCCGAACTACCGCACTCGAAGCCCGAATTGACTACCTGACCCAAAAATGACTCGAGCTTTCATGGACCCGTAACAACCCCGACCCGGAATGACCCGATCTGAAACAAACCAATCCGAAAATGAACCGACAAAACATAACTTTAATTAACCCCAAAAGACTTGAAATGCCTTTTTCTCTCTTAATCTTTAACCCGAAAATGACCTGGCCCGAAACAACTCGACCCGCTTGACCCGAAAATAACCCAACAAACTTACCCGAAACTAGGGCCGAGCAAAAAATATCCGATCCGATTTTTTTTCCGAATCCGATCCGAAATCCGAATAAAAAAATCCGAATATATGGATACCATTTAAATTGGATATCCGATCCGGTTTTTTCCGAATAAACTGGATCGGATGTGGATTGTGATTTTCTTAAAACCGGATATCCGAATCCGATCCGAATTTTAAAAAATTATATATATATATAAAAAAAAAGCAAAATTTATGTTTAGTTTATGTGGTTTTTAGACTAGTTTTGAAATTTGTAATAAAGACTTGTTATTTATGAAATTAAGACTTGTAATTTATGCGATCGAGACTTGTAATTTATGCGATCAAGACTTATAATTTATACGATCGAAGACGTTACCTTTTTTAGTGGGTTGCAAAATGCGAAATGGACCGAAATTGCCTTTAGTTTTAGTCTGCCAATAGCCCAATACCACCACCCCCGGTGTAATTTTTAATGTAAATTTAAATCTGGATCGAATCCGGTTTCCGAAATCTGGATCTCCGAATTTTCGGATTCCAGATTTTCGGATATCCGAAATATTCGGATCGGATGTGGATCAGGAAAAATGATAATTTTAAATTCGGATATCCGAACCGGTTTTAAAATCCGGATCGGATATCCGGTTTTGCTCAGCCCTACCCGAAACAACCCTAAAACCCAAAAGGACCCGACCCGACCCAAACTAACCCGATAATGTGACAAAGCCAAGTTAACCCGGCCCGAACTCGACCCGTTAACCCGTTTCGCTAGGTCTAGCTTCGGCTGTTATAGTTCTAGACTTCTAGTCAATTCCAAGTCTTGGGTTAGGCTTTCGGAGCGGGTTAATTTCGAGGACTTAAAAAGTCAATTGAAATTGAAATGGAAAGCAAAAGGAGGGGAAAACCGTTAAAAATGGCGGAGATCTCCTACTCCCACTGAAATCTCAAATATCACCAGCTTCATCAATCAACAATTCAATGTCAACATCGCTCATACGATACGCAATCACATCAAGAATCCTAATCGTAACCCTAATAATCGTATGGAGATCAATCTTTTCACCATACGATACATCCGCATCTCTAAACCCTAATTGTCTATCACCATCCCCTTCCGATTCATCACCACATTCAGTTATTTTCCCCGGTATCGGTTCCGCTATCGAAACAAGTGTTGTTTGGGATTCCGTTTACTTCCTTCGTATTGCTCAATGTGGTTACGAGTATGAGCAGACCTACGCCTTTTTGCCTCTCCTTCCTGTTTTAATCTTCCTTGTTTCTAATTCAGGTTCGTGTTTTTGTCGTAAGTAGCGGTCATTCGATGCAATTCGCTTACGCAATTTTCATTTCGAGTTATCGTAAATTATTCTGTCAGACTGACAGACTGTTGTAGTATACGGTTCTATGATGCTTGTATATACCTCATTGATTTTGTTGTGTTTTGAATATCAAGATAGTTTTTCGGCCGCTTATTCCGGTGATTGGATATAGAGCTGTGCTAGCATTGTCTGGATATGTTATCAACAACCTGGCTTTTGTCCTTGCTGCACTCTACTTCTACAGGTGATTTCCGGTGACTGTCTTTTGCCGCGATTGTAATTGGAATTTGTTTGTACAGTTTACTGGTGTCAGAGTATGCAAAATTTGTGTATTACTCCCTCTGTTCCGGTCATTTGTTGTCCTTTTCTATTTTTGGGTGTCTCGGTCATTTGTTATCCTTTCTATTTTAGGAATGCATTTGATGAACAATTTGCTCATTCACACTCAATTTAGTCCACATGTCATTTAGTAATTGGCTCTTTCCTCTTTTCTTGGTCTTTGTGCCAAAACGAAAGGACAACAAATGACCGGGACGGAGGGAGTAATATTTACTGGTGATTGTCCGATGATTGTCTTATGCCGCGATTGTAATTATATAGCTCATTGTCCGAGTATGCAAAAATTGTGTATCAATATCGAGTGGTAGGACTGATGCCGTAATGAAACATGACTCTAAGATAAGAGAATAGTGTATCTTAGTGCGGATTAAGGTCTTTCTGCTGAGGATGTAAATGTAAATATCTACGAGTAATACATTCCCGTCTTCTACTAGTATGTTTTTGAACTATGTGATCGTGACCTTGCTACAGTAGCTGTTTGACTTAAGTTCTTCACGTTGCCACGGCAGTATCTGTGTGCTTGTTCTCCTTGCACACTCGGAATTGACTTGCTGACATTACCTAGACTTTGAGTTCTACGTTATTGGCGTGGTTTACCTTTAATTTTAACTACTTAACTGCATTCAAGGTTTTGCATTCCCAGGATATTTCAGTTTCCTATCATTAACAAAATACCTTGACTTGATCAGTTAATCAGAGCAGAATATTGCGTGTTTCTGGCTTTTATTAAATTCAGACCCGACATAACATTTTCTACTGAACTCTTTATCTTGTACGGAGAGTTCCACTATTAATGCATTTTAGTGTTTAATTTGTACATCAATGTTGCCTGATACTGTGTTTTCTCATGTTTTCATTGTGTGATCTTCTAATAGGCTCTCGATTGCTATTTTAAAGGATAAAGATGCATCGCTGAGGGCATCAATTCTGTTCTGCTTTAACCCAGCTTCGATATTCTACTCATCAATGTAACAGTTATCGTCCCTTGTTGAATTCAAAAATTATACTCTTGGCCTCTTGGGATTAATGTAGTCTACGTAGCTATACTACGTGTGCCTGATAGTGTCTAGTAATATGCAGATATACAGAAAGCTTGTATGCTTTATGTTCGATTGGTGGTGTCTATTACTTGATTTCTGGAGCAAACAATACTTCGGTTCTTCTTCTTTCACTATCTAGTTTTGCACGATCAAATGGAGTAATTAATGCTGGATATTGTGGTTTCAAGATGTTGCATCAGGCTTATCATGCTGTTTATGTGAAGAAGCGCTCTCTTGTAAGTCCTCGCCATCTTTTACGTCTGGTCTTCTGGTGTTGTTGTGGCTTGAAATGAGATTAACATGTGCATATTTCTTGTCTTCAGTTGGCTGTGAAAGTTCTTTTAGCTGGTGTTTTTCGATGTATCTGCATCTGCCTTCCCTTTCTTGCCTTTCAAGCGTATGGTTACTACAACCTTTGTCATGGGCTCAATACTGATGAAATGAGGCCTTGGTGCAGGACAAAGGTTCCTTTGTTGTACAGTTTTATCCAAAGTCAGTACTGGTATGGCCAACTGCTTTGCCTATAGCGCCTGTTATTTCTGTTTATTTTTATGCTTCCTAATATTCCAGTGCATACTGGATGCTACTCTGTTCTAGTCAGTTAGATTCTAAAGCCATCTTTAATGTCTGATAAGCCCTTGGTTGAAAGGATTCCATCTTCTCTCATTTCATTTGTTCGGATCAATCTCTTACACTATTCTCTCCTTTAGTTACCCTGAGACTAAAATATGAGCTGAAATGTTTCCTGAGTGCCTAAGACATACCTTTGTCAGTTTGTTTGAGTGATCATAATCAGTGCTTTCAATTGTCTCCACATGTGCAACTCTATTTCGGAATTGTTTATATTTGAGCTTCTAGTTTTTAACAAGCACAAATCTCTCTTTGCTCCAGGGGTGTTGGCTTTTTGCGGTATTTCCAACTTAAGCAGAGTCCCAACTTTCTGCTAGCGTCACCTGTTCTGTCCTTGGCATTTTGCTCCATCTTTTCTTATTTAAAGTTTGAGCCTGAGAAATTCTTTTCGCTTGGTTTTGGAATTGCATCAAAGGAAAACAATTCAGCTAACGAGCCTTTCTCCAGAGGTGAAGAGCAGAGGTTTGACGATCACCGTGCTGCAAAGCAAGGTACTATCTTACTGGAGAAGTGTATACGTGTAATTATCTGGAATATGATTTTTGATTGGAGTCTTGGACCATTGTTATTGTCGATATATTTTTTCTCTGGGTTAACTAGTTTAACTGGAAATCTTGGGTGACACATTATTCATATGAACAATGAACAAATGGGGTCTTCCATCTATTGTACAGTTGTTATTGAAGTGCCTCTTTTTTCAGTTTACTTATGGCTGACAGTGCCCCATTTTAACCCAGTATGAACAAATATGTGATAGATTTGAGACGTCGGCAGCAGAGCGCCAAACCGCGAGTAAAATCCAGTAGTGCAGCAGAAAAGGAGGTGTCAGTTAAAGGAGGATACTATACAATGGAGATGCTTCCTTTCATATATCACTTAAGCTTCATGGCGGCTACAGCTTTGTTTGTGATGCATGTTCAGGTAACTCAATAACTCATCATTCCGATTTTTGATGCTTAGTATTTTAATGCAGTTAGGGGAACACTGATGACGTGGGTGTTTAAAACGCCACAGGTATCTACTCGGTTCTTATCAGCAAGCCCTCCGTTATATTGGTATGCTTCATATCTGATGGGCTGTATAGAAAGGAGGAGATGGGCGTATCTAATATGGGCATATGCTGCCTCGTATATTTTCCTGGGCAGTCTGCTATTTTCAAACTTCTATCCTTTTACCTGACAACCCTGCTATACTGCTGTTGCTCTTATATCATCATCAAATGTCGTCTTTATTCCAGCAAATGACGAGTAGACGGATTTTTTCATGGTTGGGTCATCTTGTCATACCTCCTGCTTATTACCTCATAGACCGCCTCCTCCAAGATTGCTTCCCAAGTAAGACCCTCTTATTCAATGCCTAATGTATACATTAACTTGCATGTAGAGATAATCTCGTAGCCTTGTTTTACTACACTCTTCAGTAGATCATCAGAAAACATTTCTAATTTTGTTTGGAAAATGTTTTTCCCCCTAGATTGGTGAACCCGGTAGACGACACTAGCAAATTATGGTTTACATAGCTAGTCATTGCAGGGTGAACTCCAACTAGTGTAGTAGATAGTAAAGGTTTTTCTTATACGGAGTATGATTTTGCCATCTTGTACCTTTGCCCTGCCCCACCAGAAGTATAGACAGTGGTGACTGGACACTTGAGGTTGACGCTCCGTAGGTCGTAGTCGATTAATTGGTCATAATACGAATGATAAGTTAAAATGTTTGACGTAGTTACACTGTAGAAGAGCTTTGCTTCATTTTTACAACATACTTGTTTCGTAAATCTTTATTTATTTTCTTTTACTTTGTTTATTTACGTTTTCGTAAATCTTTATTTATTTTCTTTTACTTTGTTTATTTACGTTTACCATATCTTTATTTCGTGAACATGAAACTAGATGTGAATGTCATGATAGAGAAGTTGGTATTAATTATGTGTCACAAATCCCTTTTTAGATAAGAATAATGCAAATTGAATCTGTTACGAAACAAACTAATTGACTTCAAAATTCTATCATCCAAATGCACACGCACACTTTTTCTTATCTCAAAAATAATTATGAACACACGACAAATCATTAACCCTACTTTTTCTTCTAAATGACACTTTCCATCTCGTTCATTTGTTTACCTTTGATTAAAATATCTCTCACAAATAATAATAAAGGAAAACAAATAATTGTGACGGTAAAAGTACTACCTAGTATGTACAAAGTATTACTTCCGTCTCATTTATTTGTTTACCTTTAATTAAAATATCTCTCACAAAAATTAATAAAGGTAATCAAATAATTGTGACGGTAAAAGGACTACCTAGTATGTAGAAAGTATTACTTCCGTCTTATTTATTTGTTTACCTTTAATTAAAATATCTCTAACAAAAATTAATAAAGGTAAACAAATAATTGTGATGGTAAAAGTACTACCTAGTATGTACAAAGTATTACTTTCGTCTCATTTATTTGTTTAACTTTAATTAAAATATCTCTCACAAAAATTAATAAAGATAAACAAATAATTGAGACTGAAAAAGTACAACCTAGTATGTACAAATATTCAACCCCATAACTACAATCCAATCCAATAAAGTAAGACAATACTTGCTTGTAATCTTCTTCCTTAACCCATCTTGAGTTTCCTTTTCATCACATCATCCTTCTAAATTAACACCATCATCAACTTAACTACTCTTTTAATTTAAAAGTTGTTTCAGGATAAAATAACTATATATTTATCTTAAAATATTTACAAGTCTAATTTTTTTTTCTTTTTTTTTTTATAGAAATATGAAGAAAAGAATTCAAGTTTCATACTCTACCCTATGAACTTGAAAATCTACCTTTCCATATGATCAATAACCTTATTATTACCGAAACCTTGCGTTTCGGCGAAGTTACTAATTTTCTTCTGTGCTTCGACGTCGTCCTCCTCCTCATCAGTGGACGACGACAACATAGCTCTGTACTCAACGGTACGATTCCCGTAAACTATCATCATAAACATGTAAGATGCGGCTGCGAAGACTGCCAGCAAGATCAGGAACCAACTGAACTGAATATTAACCAAGGCCTTGGCTCGGTGAAGAGACTCTTCCCCGTCACATCGCACCACTTTATGCCCTTCCTCTAAGTGCATAAAGCACCCTTTCGCGATCAACCCGGGTGTCCAAAGTGCGAACCCCATCACCATGAGCCACACCCCCTGGAACATTATACTCAGGGAACGTACAAAAGCGACAACAAAGCTTGCAGCACCGCGGCCAATCCCCAGCAGCGTGGTGGCGAGAGAGACGAACACGACGAGCTGGAGGAGCCAGTGGTATTGCCCCTCCACACCCATGTGATCGGTTGAATGGAGGTGGAACAACAATAGCTGCTGCGCAAATGCAAGCGCGCCCATGAACTGCAGGACGTCCTGTTGTGCTGGAACAGGACGCGTGGCCCATTTGTCAAGGACGAGGGCGAAGAAGGCGTACACTAAGAATGTTAGCGATATTGACGAGTGTTCAAAGTTGTGAAGGTGGTTTGATGGAATGGTGCCATCTGAGTCGAAAGGCTGGTGCTTCTCTGGGCCAATGAAGAGCTCCATGGCAACTGAGAGACTGCAGCCAGTTATTATAAGGTACAACTCGAGTCGTCTAAGTAGACCATGGTCCGATGGGAACCATGGTCGAGACTTGTACATCGACGGACCCTTAAGGGCTAGTAGTCGTAGATTTTGGTACAAGTGCCATAACCCGATAACAAAAAATCCGAAACCCGGTCCCACATGTCCAATAAGAGTACCCATGCACTACTATATTCAAGTGATTTAAGTTTTATTTTTTGGCAGTGGCAAAGCCAAGATTTTAAACTCGGGAACGAGAAATGTCAGTTTAAGGTATAGGAGTTGAAGGAGAGGTGTGTATATGGGGGAAATTGGGGTAGTAGAGGGGGAATATATAAGGAGGGAAAGGTTGAAATTGAAATTAGACTTCAAATATGTCTAGAGACTTCTCAAGGAATTGTAAATAGAGTATAAATTGGGGTGTTTGAAACTTTGAAGGGTTAACTTAGTTGACCATTTTAGAAGTAATAGAAACATTTTTTTTGTGTTGTTATTACTTGTACAGTTGGTAAGTCTACGTACATCCGACCCTCCCTTACCCCGTAATTTACGGGAGCCATTGAGGTACTGAGGTATTATTGTTGTTGTTATTATTATTACTTGTACAGTTGGTCCTTTTTGTAGTTGGTCACAAATTGTGACGGGAAATGTAACCATTTATATTTTATGATAAAAAGTAATCATTTATAAATTCATATTTATCAGATAATGATTACAAATTCATCATAAAATAATCACATTTATCTGTCACAAGCTTGTGACGACCTGACGGGTCACAAATGAGAATCTTTGTGACTTGTATGTATGGCTATGTGCATATGTCATATGAGGTATGGTGGCTTGGAGAACAAGTTTTGTTTTTATTTGCTAGCTAGCAAATTTTGATTCAAGGTTGACTAATGCTACCTTGATCTTCATGGCTACAACAACATCCTTTTTCTAGAAATATAATAAACAATTGGTCTCCCTTGTGACGGGTTACCATTTGTGGCGGATATTTTGTGAGATAAAATGGTAACAAAATAGGTTAGTGGAGAAAGGGGACCACATGAATAGTGTTGCAGAGAGAGAAAAAGTGGGTACATTGTGAGGTAAAGTGGTATCCGTCACAAGCTTGTGACGGATATGTCATGTCTTCAATGAGAATTTGTGTATAATAAATCAGCACACAAAGCAATTAATCCTTTTTTAATGTGTTCTCGTGAATAAGGGAACATCTTTCTAGAAAATGTATTGAAATAATAAGATAAGAGTGGATTTGTACGAGTTCGAATTTTCTGTTAAAAAAAGTTAAATAGTCTCATTGTTTTCACGAGATTAATAAAATATAATCGATTTTTCATTAATTTAGGAAAATTTGTGTCTACTCTTTGAAATGGTTTATAAGTGTTACTCCCTCCTAGTCTGATTGTTGGTTCTCTTTCTTTTGGGCATCAAAATTAAAGAAATGGATTTGGACCACACAAAATATCATACCCTGAATTTGGACCACAAAAAACTTACCAAAAAAGGAAAGGGGAACCAACACCCGACTAGCATGGAAAAGGAAAGAGGAACCAACAATCAAACTAGGAGGGAGTATTAATTAATACAGTAATAAATAATTATTAATTTTTTTGGTACAAAGTCAATAAATTTGCCTTGTTGGTGCGCTTTATGCGAAGATAAGCGGAAATACTAAGTACATATCTGGTCACATCTCATGTCTTATCAGGGGCGAACCTAGAAATAAAATTTTGGAGTAGCAAACTTTTCTGATGTTATTTTATACTTATGTTAAGGTGCATATTTAAAAAATTTGGGGTAGCAAAAGTCGATAATCTTAACCATTTTCTAGAGATTTGGGGTAGCGAATGCTACCCTTTGCTACTATGTAGGTTCCCCCCTGTGTCTTATGTCTCAAAATTTGACAATTTTATGCGTCTAATTATGTTTTGGCATTCATTCTTGTGGGTCACTAATTACTCATAAAGTCCCCTAATTACACGAGCCACAAGAGGATGAGGATGGAAGTAGTTTTCTTATTATTCATTAGTGGAAAATAAGTCTCAGATTCGAATTACCCCATCGATGATACTCCTATAAGACTATCGTTATGACTCATTTGACACCAAAAGAAAATTATTATTTTTTAAACTAACGATATATGTGTGACTCGCACATCAACTCCACCGATTATATTGACTCACTAACTCAATAGTTAGTCTTGCTAAAGACGGGTCGGAGCAAGTAACGGGTAATGTCACTCACAAAACGGATAGAGGGGACAAGGTGGGGCACCCCCATGTGCTTCCCTCTCTCCTCTATTTGGGTCATTTGTGAGAAGAAATGGTATCCGTCACTCCAAAATGACGGATACGTACCGTCTTCAATGAGATTTTGCGCTAACTCAATAGGACAATCGATAATCGTAATAATTTTATTTGCGTCTTTTATAGGTCAAGCTCTCAATATATTATTATACGAGTAATTTACATTTTTGAATGAGAATATATTTGGTTTATGGATATCATCTATATAGACTTTACATGCTAAATCCAGCACACCATTTTACTAAATCCCGCACATTTTTCCCCCTTATTTCGATTGTATCCCTCTCATTTCTCACACCCACAAAGATAAAAAAAAAATGAAAAATCTAAAAAATAAACACCTCTCATTCTCCCTTTCGCCCCCCTACCAATTGCTCCATCATCAATTAAATCAATAGAGTTCGATATTTGCAGCAACCTCCAACGCATCAAGATTTAATTGGTAAATTAAGGTTTTGCCATTTTAATTAATCCACCTAATAACAATCCATCTAGCCTCACATACTATTTAATCAAATTTGCCAAGTTAGAAGTGAATTTAGGTCAGCAACTTGCTACTCATCATATCACGGCCCATGGCTGCCACAAATTTGATGACCGACCATATCTTCCGATCAATCTACTCCGGCCTGTTCGACGACGCCACAGGCCACAACTACCCCTACGTTAATATTAATCCAACATCAATCCAAACCTTAATTGTAAAAAACCCTTTTAAAAAAACATTATTATACTGTATTAATTAAAAGACCGTACTAATAAAATTATTGATAGAAATGGAGAAATACGTGTGGTATTTGCGAATTACGATCTATAATTGTCGAGTTGTTAATGAATTGGTTAGGTTTGTGAGAAAGAAGAGGGATAATTCTTTTTAGGTCTTTTTTTATGATAAAGGGTAATTATGGAAAATTAGAGACAAATGTGTGAGATTAAGTAAAAGATGTGCGAGATTTAACAATTGCTATATTTGGATTAAAATGTAAGAAATAACACTATTTCTAGAATCCTTTAATACGTAATACGTAATCCATGTCTTAATTTTGTGATCTTATCCTAAATAATTTATAAGCTAGCCTCCAGCCGTTAGCCGTTGTCACGTTGACCAGTTACAGTTGGTTTGATCAAGAGATTGAGTTGTTGGTCAATAGCGTAAGCGATGAGGTGAGGTGCTTAATGCGTACGAAATATATTGACACTATTTCGATCATTTGTTTACGTTTGATTAAAATACCTCTTATAAATTATGAAAAATGTAAACAAATGACTGTGACAAAGAGAGTATTATTTATAAACGATTGATAACTCGTACTTTCTTTGTCCCGGTCATTTGTTTACCTATTACATTTTGGTGTCTCAGTCAATTGTTTACCATTCTATTTAGGAATGCTTTTAATGAACAATTTGATCCTCCTCACTTAATTTGGTCCATTATCAAATAATTGATCATCTACTTTTTCATTGGTCTTTATGCCAAAACCAAAGGTAAACAAATGACCTCAACGAAGAGAGTAATTTTTTGTAATATATACGAAGAATATAGTTATGCAGGATTTTGTTTAATTTGTCTTTATAAGTAGCATAAGAAGAACATCAAACTCATAAATCTTTTTATAATGTGAACCTTGCAATATTTGTATTGTCAAGTGTGTAAAAATTAAATTGTGTTTGGATATGATTGAAGGGAGTATGATTTAATTGGGATAAATAATAATAATAATAATAATTGTATTGTATTGTATTGTGAAAAACTAAAAATTGATGTAGACCAAAGCGTTTTAGTAAATTTTAGACATATTTTTTTTTATCTCTGAACGTAATTTTGTTTTATAATAAACAGGAAATGATGGATAGATAATGAAAAAGGAGGAAAAAAAGAAAAAAAAAAGTCAAAATACCTGGGTGTTATTTGATCTCACGCTACCAACCTCAACATAAACGTGTGAAATCTTATATTTCTATTTTTCACATATAATCGCATTCTACAAGTAAGAAACTATGGATTTGTGGAATTGTGATTTGTGGAATTGTGGGTAGTTGCGCAACCCCACTCTTAAAACCATGATTAATGGAATTTCCTATAAATATTTGACAAATTCTCCTTTTAAGGCGATCTCACATAATAACATAATAAGAGTATTGTGAGACCTCTCAATCTTTCATATAAGAAAAGTTCATATACAAATCGTAGTTCCTCTATTATAATTTATTATAACCAAACAACTCGTATAAAATTTACGTGAATTGCTAATTTATGTGAATTTATTTTTTCATGAGAACCTCATCTTCCTACGATTAACCAAACAAGCACTAATCACTATATATTGTACTCCCTCCTATTCACAATAAACTTCTCATTTCATTTTGACACAAAAATTAAGGAAACACACTACCCACCATATAAATAAATTTGGACCACACAAATATACTGCCCCACCATACAATTAAATTTGGACCACACAAATGTAGAAAATTATTAAAAAAGACTCGTAGATTGTTTTGTAAGATGGTCTTATCAATAAGATCAATCCAATAACAACCAACCTCATCAAATTACTTAATTACTCCCTCCGTCTCGAAGCAAAGGTAAATAAATGACCGAACTGGGATTAAACACAATTCATACAGTCAGGCCAGCTAGGATACATATTTTTGTAAGACCAATACAATATATGAGAGGCATGGAATTCGATCCCATGATATATTATCATATACCTCCGTCTTAATCACTTTAATTGTTTAGTTACTACTGAATAAATTTGGAAAGACAGGTTTACACATGCAGAAAAAAGGTAAATGAATAAAATTGTTACCGATGACACGCAAATAATATAGTAACTGAGTAACTATATATATACCTCTGTCTTAACCCACTTCGTCTTGCTTAAAACGGCCACTATCCGTCTTAAGCTTAAGACGGATAGTGACTCTCTCACACAAATGCAAGTGGGAGGCAAGTGGGTGTATCCATTTTCCACCCACTTGCCTCCCACTTGCATTTGTGTGAGAGGCCACTATCCGTCTTAAGCTTAAGACGAATAGTGGTCGTTTTAAATGAGAATTTGTGGTCTTAACCACTTTGATTGTTAACCACTTTAATTGTACTCCCTCCGTCCCGGTCATTTGTTGTCCTTTGGTTTTGGCACAAAGACCAAGGAAAGGGGGAAGGGGCCAATTACTAAATGACAAGTGGAATAAATTGAGTGTAAATGATCAAATTACTCTTCAAGTTCATTCTTAAAATAGAAAGGATAACAATTGACTGAGACACCCAAAAATGGAAAAGGACAACAAATAACCAGGACAGAGGGAATAATTATTAAGACCTGTTCACTACAACATATATATACCTTCGTCTTAACCACTCTGATGGTTAAGACCTGTTCACTACAATAATACAGTAACTGAATAACAATGATCAACAACAGTACAGCCTTAAAAGTCAAATGAGTAGAATTGTTACCAATGACATGCAAATAATGAACTTTAATGGAAATATTTTAAGCATAATCACTATCAATTAGTCCCATTATAGACGGATATATTCGTTTAAAGTGAAAGACGGGTCAAATATGCTTAAAGTGGTGACATTTTTGGGCCCCACTATACAACTTATTGTTGTCTTACGCTTAAAGTGGGTGGATATTTGATCCGTCTATACCTATAGACTGATATCTCCCGTCTATAATGAAAATTTGTGAATCACTTTTTACATTTTTTAAAGAATCAACAAAATGTCATGCATAACCTTTTATAATCTAACTGGCTCGAATCTGGACTGAACTCATACAAAAAAAATAAACAATGTCATGCCTTAGCCAAGTCACATTTTTGTGACTGAACTTGGAGATGATCTCCCATGAATTCCGCTTCAAATTCGCAATTAACGTCGAAATCGACTGTGTTTGTCCATAACCAAGTCTTCATTCTAACTGGAATGTTGAGTGACAAGTTCATATTCACTGGATTGTTACTACCTTTTGTGTTCTTAGACTTTTTGTTACTGTCCGGCGATACGTCTAAGTCTTTAGGCAAACCTCCCTTAGATGACCCTACGAGATTAATGTCGATTGAGTCGGATATTCCGGGACCTTGATTGCCCAATGCCGGAAAATGGCCATTGCCTATCTGTTTACCTTTGTACGAAAGCGTAACACTTCCTTGATTATAGCCAAGATCATTCACATTGTTTGGATTTGTTGTCTCCATGGATATCTAGTCCATATTTACACATAAATCTGATCAAATTTTTCCCATTTTTCAAACAATAATTCTTGTATAAAACCGTTTACGTCTGTTATTGTACAACCAGACTTTCGGATCAGATATCCGATCCAAAAAATCAAAATTTTACTATCCGATATCTGATCCGAAAATAAAGAGAGCATGTTATGTAATAATGATGGTGGATGGTGGATGGTGTTGATGGAGGCATGACATTGTTGTCATGATAGAATATGGGAGAACCAAAGGAGTAAAAGAAGGATATGATTTTGACTTCTGAACTTTGCGTCTGGATTTATCTTAGATTTATAGGGGTTAGGTGCAGTGGTGGAGCTTGGGGGGCTAGCAGGGGCGGTTGTCCCCGGTGGTTGAGTTTTTCGGAGTTTTTAGTTAAATTTTTCAAAAAAAAATCGAGTGTGCCTTATATTATTACCCATCCGTCCCTCCTAAAATTTTCCGCCCCCAAGCTCAAATCCTCGCTCCGCCATTGGTTAGATGGAAGAAAAGTTTCGATATTTACAACAACACATGAACTTTAGAGAGACGGTCTCTCACTAGCGTTATTGAGAGACCTCTCACATAAAGTTTTTGTGTTGTTTAGTAGGTCTCGTCAAAGACCCTCTCACTAAATTAGTGGGAGACATAACATGGAAAATAGAAATTAGGTATCCCTTCATTATGTAAGAGGTCTCTTAAT
Source organism: Silene latifolia (assembly GCF_048544455.1). Lineage (NCBI taxonomy): Eukaryota > Viridiplantae > Streptophyta > Magnoliopsida > Caryophyllales > Caryophyllaceae > Silene > Silene latifolia. Next base: position 341,295,887 of record NC_133537.1, on the reverse strand, counting down.
AAAGTTATTTTTCGGTGGTTGTTTGGTGGATTTGGCGGGGGAGGAAGTGCGAATTTTTATAGAGCTGAGGATATTCCCCATAAATCACTTAACCCCACATGCACATGGGAAGTAGCCCAAAAAATGTTATCAAAAATGAAAATAAATAACTATTCAATGATACACCTCAAAATGAAAATAGATAAATATTAATCAGAACAGAGGGAGTAGTTGATTAGTTGCCTAGTTGCCTAGTTGGTCACAATGGAAGTTTGGGAACCAATTGTCTTGCTAAATTTGTAATCATTTTTACTTTTTAATACCTTCTTTTATAAGCATCAAATTACATGTGAATTGTCTGACTCTATTTTCTCTCACTGTCAAAAAAAAAAAAAAAAAAATTACATGTGAATCTTATACTACACTATACTGTATATAGTTAGTAGTAGTTGGTACCACAGTTTGTAATCATTTTTTGATACTTTTTTTTTCCCTATATAATTATTACACTAGTTGTTTTATTACATTTTGGATAAGAATAAGGCAAGATAATATCATTATATCGAATATAATGACTAAAGAAGACATATAAATTATCGTATTATGATGGTGAAAAATAACTAATAATTATAACCGGAGTTCTAAAAGATTAACATTGTTATGTTATTTTGTGATATGTCTTTGTTTTTAGCCTTCTATTCTAGTACCTCTTCTTTTTATTTTTGTTCCTTCCATTTGATTTTTAGAGGTCTAACATTTTAAATTTTGCCCATATACTTACAAAAAAATTACAGAGTATATTTTATTTATCCCATAATATTTACGTAGTTATATTTTTTGTTGAAATACACTTCATAAAACTATATTTTCAATAAAAATAATACTCTAACATAACGTTTAATTGCTACTCACAAAAAAACATCGTCAACTTATTATTAAGAAAACTCTGGTAAAGTAAATATCGGGAACAAATATAAGAAGAGGGATACGAAGTAAATAAGCAACCTTAATTATATGGGCTTAATTAGAGGGATACACTCATATATACACCCAAAGTGTAATATCATAACAATTCACTTGGACAGAAGCAGTAATAAACTCGCAATAATACCCTCTTTATGAAATGATTTGAATACTCGCTCCGTATAAAAGAAGTGAGTGTATTAGAGAATTACGGAATAATTGCAAAATTTACCAAAATGTTAAGGACGCTATCTCACCTATCTTTTATTAAAATCTCTCACAATCTCTTTTTATTTTCAACTCTAACTAAGACGGTTTTAAATAAAAAAAAAATTGTGCCTATTCCAATTATATTTCCCTCCTTTTTTAAAAAAAAAAAAAAATTATATTTCCCTCCTTAGTCCTTATAAAAACACCCGTCTACCATCCCAATTTCCACTATACACATTACACACCCCTCTTAATCCAACTCCATATCTAAACTGCTAAACATATCAAATGGGTTCACTAATCGGCCATGTGGCACCGGGTCTCGGGTTCTTGGTGATCGGGTTATGGCACTTGTACAACAATCTAAGACTACTAGCCCTTAAGGGTCCATCATTGTACAAGTCTAGACCATGGTTCCCTTCAGACCGGAACCATGGTCTACCTAGACTACTCGAGTTATACCTCATAATATCCGGCTGCACCCTCGCAGTGTCGATGGAGCTCTTCATTAGCCCGGCAAAGCACCAACCCTTGGACTCAGACGGCACCATTCCATCATACCACCTCCACAACTTCGAGCACTCGTCCATTTCCCTATCCTTTATAGCTTACGCCCTCTCCGCCCTTGCTCTCGACCAATGGGCCTCGGCCTCTCATCGTCGTATTCCAGCACAACATGATGTCCTGTATTTTATAGCCGCGCTTTCATTTGCTCAAGAGTTCTTGATGTTTCACCTCCATTCATCCGATCACATGGGAGTTGAAGGGCAGTATCACTGGCTCCTCCAGCTAGTCATATTTGTTTCCCTAAGCACATCAATTCTCGGGTTTGGCCGAGGCAATGGAAGTTTTTCCGTTGCTTTTGTACGCTCACTGAGCATAGTATTCCAGGGTGTCTGGTTTGTGATCATTGGGTTTGCACTTTGGACACCTGGGTTGATCCCCAAAGGGTGTTTCATGCACGTCGTAGACGGCCGTACAGTTGTGGGTTGTCATGGGGAAGAGTCTCTTAACCGAGCCAAGGCGTTGGTTAATATTCTCTTTAGCTGGATTTTGGTCTTACTGGCTCTCTTCGCTGCGTCGTTTTACCTTTTTATCATGATTGTTTATGGGAATGCTACCGTCAAGTATAGTGCTGTATCGGAGGAGGAGGATGACGACGAAGACGACATTGAAACTCCGAAAAAAACTTATAATACCTGCGCCGGAACGCAAGGTTTCGTTAGTAACAAGGTCTAATGGGAAAGCCCTAATTTGAAGGCCTAATTTATCATGAAATGCCGTTATTGTTCTCAAATATTTTCTCTGTCCCGGTTGTTTGTTTTCCTTCATTTGCTTTTGGCACCAACGCTTGTTGTTTTTAAAATGTGTGATTTACGCTAAAATGGACTTGCTCCTTTTGCTTTTGTTCCTCCTACTATGATTTTTTATTTGGTAAAATAAGTTAAAAACTAAAAAGGTAGCTGATAGTAGTGCAGAACAAAAAATTCGATTATCCAAACTGATCCGATAGCCGATCCGAAAGTTAAGTTTGGTTTGGATATCTGATCCGAAATCTTTGGTTTTGGTTTGGATATGGATATTAGAATTAAAACATTTGGATATCCGATCCGATCCGAAACTATAGTTTTCTAGTATAATTTCGAGAAAATAAAATTTTATTTGATACAACAACTTAATTAATGTTTAAAATATTAGAGAAATATCTAGGTGGTACTTAAATTTTATGTCGAGAAAATTGGAATAAGAATACTAAAGAAAATCATCATGTAAGACTATGAATATAATCGTGTTTCAAACTTAATTTTAAAGTAAATTCTAAAGTATGGATATCCGCATCCGATCCGATTATTTTGGATACCCGAACATTGGACATCCGAAACATTTGGTTTGGATATTGGATATCTAACTTCAGAATTTTTAATATGGATATCCGATCCGAACTAACACTTTGGATCAAATACCCAATCCGTACTCTGCCGTAGCTGATAGCAAAAAATAAAAGGTACCTAAAAGTTATAAAAGCAATAGTAATCGTCAAACTTTTTTAAAAGTTTTTTTCTTCGACACATTAACGTCACCTCACTTAATAACAAACACAAATTTTATAAACTAATCTTAACAATGATAAACGTTTTTCCGTTTAAAATCATGAAGAGCATAGTTAAATGGATCTTTATGAGCAATTAGTCTCACTATAGACAGATATATCCGTCTAAAATAAAAAACAGGTCAAATATGTTTAAAGTGAGTGGATATTTAACCTGTCTATAACTATAGACGTATATCTCCTGTCTATAATAGAATTTGTGCTTTATGAGATCCACCATTATCACCCAATATTAATTTAAATTCTTCTACTCCATTGCATTTCAAGTTCAAATGAGATGTCCCACAACTTTTGACAAAGGAGTACCAACACTGGTTGAAGTTGTTCATCATTTATATGAACCCCACTACAAACGTGCATTGCTAATGCCCTAATTAAACTAACTGAAAATATATCCATAAGGATATAAGTTGATAAACTAGCTGATAATATTAAAACTGGTTGGTAAATTAGTTGAAAATTGAAAAGGTAGTTATAATATGGTAAAATTATATAAAAGCATATAATAAGTATTTAGTTTATTTTACAAGTTTTTGCTTAAATGGGGTTCAAACCCAAACTATTTAACAAAATAAGGCGGGTTTCAAACTATTTAGCAAAAATGGGTGGGTTCACGTCATCATTTCCGCACTTATCTTTTTTTTAAAAAAAAAAAAATCGACATATCTCGCGGTCCAGGACAGCGAGAAACTACAGAGGGCAAAAGGCAGAAACAAGCCAGAATGCGATTTACAATGAGCTTGCACTATCTCGCTGTCTTAGATAGCGAGATAGGTGTTTTCTTAATTTATCGCTGTCTAAGATAGCGAGATAGTGAGGCACACAACATACAAACATTCTGCATGTTTCTGCTTAGGTATGTCTTCACTTTATCGCTATCGCTACATTATCGCGGTCTGAGATAGCAAGGAGGCTTGGATTAGCGAATATAGATGCGGGAACGACAAATGCTTTAAATTCGCCTAATCATTTCCGGGTCAAGTTTTGGTTTCAGAATCGTCGAACGCAAATGAAGGTAATCTATACTGCTATGCACCTCGAACCTACTAGTGTAAAACTTCTAAAATAAACTAATATAATTGTAACTGAACCGTCTTATAAGTCTTGTATATATAAGGCAGTTTTACACTAATATTATAAATGTTAAAAGGTACTCTGTATCTATTTTACAATATATTGAAACCGTCTTATAAGTAGTTAAGTACTTAGCTTGCGCATTCCTATAATGATCATTTGCATGTTTACTTTTATAAATGGGTTTTTCTAACATGTGATAACAATAATCAACAACCAAGAACTCGTTCTAACTCCATAAATAGAATCGTTACCGATGACAAATAACAAACTTTAATGAAATTTTTAGCACAATCACTATTTACATTTTAAAACGTTAAACGTACCACAAAAGAATCAACAAAATGTCATGCATTATCCTTTATAATAATCTACCCGGCTCGAATCTGGATTGAATTCATACAAAAAAATACACATTATCTTGCCTTAGCCAAGTCACATTTTTGTTACTGAACTTTGAGATGATCTCCGTTGAATTTCGCCTCAAACTCGCAATTAACATCGAACTCGACGGTGTTTGTCCATAACCAAGTCTTCACTCTAACTGGAATGTTGAGTGACAGATTCATATTGATTACTACCTTTTGTGTTCTTAGACTTTTTGGTATTGTCTGATACATCTAAGGTTTAGATTATCAGTCAAACTCTCCCAAGTCTTAGGACTCTGCCACATCAGCTTTCCGCTAACTTATATTATTTTTTTATTGTTTAGACTCATCTCAAACCCACCTCAAACTTTATACATTATCCGTCAGACTTACCTCGGACTCTACTTTTTCACTCCACTTTTTTTTTAACAAAAAGAAAGGACACATATTATCAACTCATTGGATAATTTTTCTTTAAGGTGGGGTCAAGACTTACCCAAAATCTTAAGTTGAGTCTTGTATTTCCAAGACTCAACTTAAGATTTTGTCAAGAGTAGGGTAGATTATTGGTAGTCTTGTCTCAAGACTTACCAACGTCTTGTGTCAAGACTACCAATAATCTTACCCTAAGTCTTTAGGCAAACCTTCCTCGGACGATCCTACGAGATTAATGTCTTCTGAATACAATCATTTTCAAGACTCATTCTTTTCATCAGGTGGTTAATTATATAATTAGTATAATTACATCATTATTTACGTGTAACTAATACCTTCATTTTAAGATTATCAAGTTACATGTGAATATGTGATCTCATGATAGATAAATTAGTACTACTGTACTAGACTACTAGGGTAGGTGTTTCTAGTACCTTTTTCGGTACACAAACTATAGAATATAAGACGGTTTTTAGGTTTTACTATTAGAAAATTCATCTGCATTGTTAAAAAGTTATTCATTTATTAGCATGAGTTGTTTATTTACACAATGGGAAGAAGATAGGTCAAACAAAATTTTAAATGAATAAATTTCTTCACTTATAAATAGTGATAAAAATGCAAATGATAATAATAATTGACTGGAACGAAAGAAGTATTAAAAAGAGAAAAGAATCTATCAAAAAATGATAATTCTTAAATTATTTGTTAAATCAATTGACTGGACAAACCTCGAGAAGATGAGAAAGATCGAATGTGAAAGGAGTTATACTAGTACTTGTACAAGTACTCCCTCTTATTCTTCATATTCTTCCCCTTTGTTGGGGGCACAAGAATTAAGGTAGAGAATAAAATATGAATTGTGAATTGGGTGGGGTTTGGTTATAGGAGAGAGGAATTAATAAAATAAGGAATTGTGAGTTGGGTGGGGTTTGGTGATAGGAGAGAGAAATGAATAATTATGAATTAAATAAGGAATTGTGAGTTGGGTGGGGTTTGGTGATAGGGGAGAGGAATGAATAAAATAAGATTAAAAGTTTCCAAAAAAGGAAAGGGGAAGAAAACCTGAATAATCCGTTTTAGGAAATAGGGAAGAAAATAGAGAATAGGAGGGAGTATTATTTTTTAAATTGCACTTGTCTTTGTTAAACCAAAAAATTTACGAGTGCAAAAAAAAAATGAAAGAATAAGTAGTGAACTATTGGGCACTTGCAAAAATAATATTTCCTCTATTTCAGTCATTTGTTGTCCTTTTATATATTAGGGCGTCTCAGTTAATTGTCGCCCTTTCTATTTTAAGAATGAATTTGATAAGCAATTTAATCATTTACACTCAATTTGCTCCACTTGTTGTTTAGTAATTGGTCCCCTCCTCTTTTCTTGGTTTTGTGCTAAAGCCAAATAACAACAATTGACCGAAACGAAAGGAGTATTTCTTATAACAAAAATTCTATCGTCCTCCCGGAGGACGGTACTCCTCACACACAAACACAATCCACCCAAATGGAATATTATAATTGCTTGTTTGTGAGGAATACCGTCCTCCGAAAGGACGGTAGAATTACTCTTCTTATAATATCCTATAATTATGAAGTGATTTCAATATAGAAAAATAAGTGAAACCCTAAATCATCACCTTCCCTAAATAAACTTTTTTCCATATACATTTGCCTCCTTTTTTTTTTTTTTTTTTTTGATGACGAGGGGGTTGAATCCCCCTGGGCCCATGCATTCCCGCACCACCACATGGACCATGTAAGCCACCCCATTCGGGGGCTGCAGTGGCCAAGTGATCATCGCGCCCCAGCTGGTAGTCGAACTCGAACTCGGGACCTCTCAACTCCTGCATTTCTGCAAGCTTTAAGGTTTAACCCGGTTACCACTGGACTAACACCACTTGGTTATTTGCCTCCTTTATATAAACACCTCTTTACTACCCCAATTTCCATCCTGCAAAACCCCATCATCCAACTCCATATAAGAACTTAACCATCTACAAAAACATAAGAAATGGGTTCTCTAATCGGTCATGTGGCTCCGGGTTTCGGGTTCATCCTAATCGGGTTATGGCACATGTACAACCACCTAAGACTACTAGCCCTTAAGGGTCCCTCATCATACAAGTCTAGACTATGGTTCCCTTCGAACCAAGGTCGTCTACCTCGACGACTCGAGTTATACCTCATAATAACCGGCTTCACCCTCTCAGTTACCATGGAGCTCTTCATTAACCCGGCGAAGCACCAACCCTTGGACTCAGATGGCACCATTCCGTCAGACCACCTTCACAACTTCGAACACTCACCAATCTACTTAACCTTCATAATTTTCGCCCTCTTCGCCCTAATTCTCGACAAATGGGCCTCTCGTCCACTTCCAGCGCAAGACGACATCCTGCTCATTCTGGCCGGGTTTTGTTTTGCTCAGGAGCTCTTGATGTTTCACCTCCACTCAATCGACCACATGGGAGTTGAGGGACAATACCATTGGCTCCTCCAGCTCGTCGTGTTTGTGTCGTTAGTCACGACTATTCTAGGGTTTGGACGCGGTGGTGCTGGAAGCTTTGTTGTAGCGTTTGTACGCTCCTTAAGCATAGTGTTCCAGGGTGTGTGGTTTGTGATCATGGGGTTTGCACTTTGGACACCCGGCTTTATCGCGAAAGGGTGTTCCATACACGTCGAGGATAATGGACATAAAGAGATCCGATGTGAAGGTGAGGAGTCGCTTAACCGAGCCAAGGCGTTGGTTAATATTTTATTTAGCTGGAATTTGATCTTGCTCGTTGTTTTTGCTGCGTCGTTTTACATGTTTATGATGATTGTTTTTGGGAATCGTAGCGTCAAGTATAGTGTCTTGTCGTTGTCGACGAATGAGCAGGAGGAGGAGGACGAGGAGGAGGTCGAAGACGACGTTGAAGCGCACAAGAAAATTAATAACTTGGCCGGAACGCAAGGTTTCGTTGATATTTAAATTCCTTGGTTCAAGGACTTCTTTTACATCTCGATCTCGATCATTTGTTTACATATTTCATTTCAAGATATTTTTTCTTTTGTTAAGTTGGATTTTTTTTTTTTTTGGTAATTTGTGTATCCAAATGTTGTAATATATATTGTAAATACCACAAATAATCTTTTTTCTCCTTATCTTTGTGACAAATAATGCAACACAAGTATTATCCTACACCCAGTTGTATTACAACCGCCTTAAAGTTGGTTCCTAAGATACAGCATAGAAAAGTCACAATATTAAGAAGCAAAGTCCAAGAATGAATTGAAGAAGGGGTAAAATGACTGAATGAATACGAGCGGTGGCTAATACCCGAGGCATAAAAGAAGCATTTTCTACGGGATCCCGAAACCACCAGCCACCCCGACCTAAATCATGATGAGCCCACCAACTTCCTGGCAAGATGCCTACGGTTAAAAAGCACTGACATGTCAAGATCCAAATTCTAAGAGCTTCCTGGTCCTGGTCAGAGACCACTGTGTTCGCGCCGGCGGTCCAACAAAGAGGCAATGTAGCGGTCTCTTTGTATATAGGAGTATAGGACTAAGTAGAGTATGTATAATCTATTAACGGCAAATGCAAACGTAAAAAACTGACTGAAATGGAGGAAGTATTAAATATTAACTGATTAGAAAAATTTCTGTATTCTTCCGGAGGACCGTACTCTTTACACTTAAAATCAATCCACCAAATGAAATATTATAAAGGCTTAGGTGTAAGGAGTTCCGTCCTCCCAGAGGACACAAGAATTTTTCATATGACTAACCTTCTTTCCGCGCAAACAAGATACCGTCAAAGATATTTTGTAATCGTAACCAAAACAATACCTTAAATGGACATCGAAAATAGAAATTGAAAAGGTGAATAAATGATCGAGATCAAAATTAGAAAATAGGACAAATTTATATCACCAAATATTGAATAGTTGAGAATTGAGATATAGATATAAGATAATAGAATATAACTAAAACCATTATTACTTATCCTCATGGTTAATATATACATCTCTTTTTTAGAAAATTAAACCTACACACAAAGCAATTAATCCCATTTTATTGTGTACTACTCTGTATAAACTTGTATAAAACCGTCTTATAGGTACTTGCATTCCTATGATAGTATGATTAATTGCATGTTTACTTTTAATTGATGACAACAATCAAAAACAAAAGTACTTTAATGGAATCTTTAGCACAATCACTATTTACATTTTAAAACGTTAAAACATACCACAAAAGAATCAACAAAATGTCATGCATTATCCTTTATAATAATCTACTCGGCTCGAATCTGGACTGAATTCATACAAAAAAAAAATAAACAATGTCATGCCTTAGCGATGTCACATTTTTGTGACTGAACTTTGAAATGATCTCCGATGAATTCCGTCTCAAACTCGCAATTTACGTCGAAATCGACTACGTTTGTCCATAACCAAGTCTTCATTCTAACTGGAACATTGAGTGACAGGTTCATATTGATCACTGGATTACTACCTTTTGTGTTCTTAGACTTTTTGTTACTGTCCGGCGATACGTCTAAGTCTTTAGGCAAACCTCCCTTAGACGATCCTACGAGATTAATGTCGACTGAGTCGGATATCCCGGGACCTTGGTTGCCCAATGCCGGAAAATGGCCATTGCCTATTTGTTTTCCTTTGTACGAAAGCGTAACACTTCCTTGATTATAGCCGAGATCATTCACACTGTTTGGATTTGTTGTCTCCATTGATACCTAATCCATATTTACACACAGTTTTCCAATTAAGACGAGAACAATGTCGCCATTTTATAATAGAAAGTTAACAATTAACGATAAAAAGTTATAATTAAAATTGTCGCTTTTTGATAATAAACCGATGGTAGTTTTTTATCAGGAAATGTTCAAATTTTATCGTAAAATAGTTACATTTTATCTGTCGTACTTTTGGTAAATTCAGCCATCTGAAATGAGAATTTGCGTTTGATATCAGAGAAAAAGGATGGTACATCAGATGTACTACCTTACACTCAATGAGTTTTTGAGTTTTTGTGTATTCTTGAGTTGTATAGAGTTTATAAATTACATTTTAGTTTTATGACGTCAAAAATCAAATTTTTCTGAACTGTAATTTTTTTGAGTTATAATGTAACTTTTTTAAATTAATGTTTAAGTAAATAAACTCAAAATACTTTATAATAAAACTCAAAAATTTTAAATTAAAACTCAAAAACTTTATCTTAATGCTCAAAAACTATATCATCTGATGTATTACATCAGATGTATAATTCACTTACTGTTGGTATCATGTTTCATTTAGACCAAACAAAATCGTTGTCAAAAAAAAAAATTGACCAAACAAATAGGATATAAATGAAACACTATAAGATAACCTGCCTGCATCTCAGTCATTTGTTTCGAAAAAAAAAAGAAATAAATGATTGGGACAAAGACACTAATATCATTCAAAATTCGAGAAAATTACCAGGAATCCAGGAGACGGAGTTTTCTTCGACGAAGACTTGGGTGATTGCTTAACAAGATGTTTAATCGAAAAGGAAGGAGGCTTAGGGCTCAACGTAAACTTATGAACGCAAACAATAACGCTTATAATAAAAGCGAGAACAAAAAATATCGACAAGAACCAAAATGCGCAACGACGAGTACCACCCTTGTCTTTTACAACGGTGTTGCACTGTCGTTGCACATACTCGGCATTCTCTGGAGGCGGAACCCGATATATTTGATCTCTCGGAATTTGTACAATGTACGTTTCATGAGGTACCCTAGGGGCCGTAGAGCCATCGGACGAGACTATTTGCATAAATTGAGTATTATTATTATTATTATTATTTTTGTTTTGTGTAAAATTATTAATATCATCTTCAGCATCAGCAAATAAGCCCTCGTCTTCACCGTGATGGTGGTCGTCGTGGTGGTTGGAGTGGGTGGTCCGCTCCGCCATTGACGAAATGGGGAGCGGGCTACGGAGATTAGAGGAGTGGGAATTTGGATTTTAATTAATTTACGTAATTAATGGAGAAAAACAAGGGAGATTGTATTTTAGTGTTAGATATTTTGTGTAAAAAAATGTTGTAAATTTTTTGTGTTGGAAAAATGAGAGATTAAGGGAAATTTGGTTGTTAAATTTCCTAAATATAAGATTTTGTTTTGTTGTCATTTTTTTTCCAATTTTTTCTCTTAATATATGCTTTCTTTAGGTATTTGTTTGTGTGTTGACTCTACCTTGGACACAATTATGAGTGTTAGACAATCAACCTTAAATAGGCACATTATCATTCATTTCTTAACCTAATAAACAAGTTACATACCGAAAATGTCTTAATCGAGTGATTAAATATATGCACATAATCATTCATTTCTTAACCTAATAAACAAATTACATACCGAAAATGCCTTAATTGAGTGATTAAAATGGAGGTATAGTAGACATTAGGTCCTAGGTTCAAACCTTCCACCGTTAACAAAACTAAATGCTGATATCATCTCGTTTTCCTTATTCATTTAAATCTCGTAATGTGTGACGGTCTTCCACTTAAGCTTGTTCTTTTGAACTTAACGCCACTCCTTTTAAGTTCAATTTAACTCTTACAAATTTCATTCAGAAAAAATAAACTCTTACATGTTCAGCTTAAAAAAAAATTAACCTTTTATAAATTCCGTTCAGTTCAGTTCACTAAAATTATGTCCAAAAGAACACGACCTATGTCATCGACAAATCCATTATAATCGAAGCAACCAAAATTGGACAAAACATCCTGAAAGAAAAACCCAACTCATTCTGAATTTACTTGGTAACAAGCCCAACAGAGTTATATGGGTCGGCCTAGTACAAGGATCACAAGCTAACCTTATCTAAACCCAACAATTGAAATCATATATTTTAATTGGTGTTGTAATTAGAGGTGTTCAAATGCGGGCCTGGGCCGGATATGGGCTGCGCTCACGTTTAACTTTTGGCCTATGGATAAGCGGGTTAGCGGGTTCGGGACGGGTTAGTGGGCTGGGCCTTTGTATTTTTCTTAAAATGTCTTGTCCGTACCCGCTTTTTTAGCGGGCGGGATGGGTCGGGTTTAATGGACGGGACGACCTATGAACAGCTCTAGTTGTAATATAGAGTGTGAGATGATGATAACGAAACTAAATACGGGTATTATCTCATTTCCCATGTTCGTTTGAAGCTTTTAAATGTGTGACGATCTTCCACTTAAGTAGTTTGCAAATTGATATGAGTAGGGGTGTTTACCACTCCGAAACCGGACCTTACCGGTTGAATATAGACCGGATAACCTTTCACTCCAAAATCGAAGATTGGACCAATTAGGCTGAGACTTGGACCAAACAGAACCATATCCCACATATTTATGGACCCGAGCACTTAACCGGACCAAACCACTTTATAAACACGTCTTATTAGCAACTAAAATTTACACATCATCATGAAAGAAAACCCAACTCATTCACAATCTACTTGGTTAAAAGTAGACCTGGTAAAACTGAACCGACCTGTGATCCGAAAGTTCTTGGATAGATCCAAACTGATCTTATAGACCCAAAGTGATCCGATCAAGAAGTGATCTGACTCGAAATGACCTGATTTACCCAAAATGAGTTAATTAAGGGAAAATCATACCCAAAATGACCCAATTAACCCAAAATGGGTTAATTAAGGCAAAATCATACCCGAAATGACCCAAACGATCCGTCCCAACATAACCCAATCCGAAATGCCCTAACCCGAAATTGACCCGATAAATTGTTGACTCGAAAATAACCCGGCTCGAAGTGACCAACCCAAATGACCCATTTACCCGGACTTACAAGCCCAACATGTAGTTAATTAGGGCCTATTTAAGCCCAAAAATTGTTCCACAAGCCCAAGAAGTATATGCGTCGGCCAAACACAAAGATCACAAAGCTAAACCTTATCTACTTCAAGTGTTGTCTGTCCTTAATTTCACCAATATTCTCGTTAATGGTCGGTGGTACGTGGCAGTTTATCATTGGTTCAGAATTGTACCAGATTTCTACATGAATCTGGACCTTTGAAATTCACAATGCTCCTTAAAGTATCTTGATAGGATCGCAAAGTGGAACACTCGCGATCTAATTTAAAGCAAAACTCTTGTTTTTTTTTCTTTATTTTTATTGTATTGTAGCTCAATGCTCCACACGCCAATAAAGAGCGTGATTACACGGTCCGTTATTTATACTCCGTATATTTTTTATGTAAAATGAGTCATAAAGATAATATATTGACGGTATTCAGCACAATCGAGAGTACCAACTATTAAAACTTTACCAGCTTAGTTAGCTTACATTTACATTAGCTAACACAAATTCGAGCTAATTTTATATATCGTTGTTTCATTGGTAATTTTTGAAACCGATAAGGATCAAATATGTAATATTGTTAGTGTAATAATTTGTTTTGAACTAATATATTGATTGCGTTGTAACTCAATTACTTGTTATTTTTTTAACGAGGTTGTCTCACTGTAAAACAGTCTTAATTACTTATATTATAGAATGAGCTAAGGTTAGTTTCATGACGAGTTTATCACTTAATTTTCGCGTAAATAAATTGTAATTTTCAGTCTTTATATGGATGATGGATCTATTAGTAAAAAAAAGTAACCTAAATAATGACTTGGCATAGTTGAAAAATGACTCATTACCACACATTAACAATGACCTACAAATATAGACTAATCATATGATTATTTATTTCTCTTGTCACTAATCACTTGCTAAGTGTGTGGTTCTAATATAATCTAGAGACATCAAACATCCACGCATTACTATAAGAGCGTATGAATATAAGACACACCATCCAACATTATGTCACCGTCCAATTCAACATTTCCCATTAAAAAAATAAAAAATAAATAAAAAAGTCCCATTATTTATTTGTCCTATAAAGTCTACAATAATAGAAGTTGGCATCACTCTAGATATCATACGTACAAAAACCTCTCAAATCAAACTTCCATTACCACACATTTTTCATAAATCTCGCAATAAATAGATTCAAACCAGGTAAAACAACATATTACGAGCTAATATTAATATCTCAATTTCATAATTTCATAATAATAACATATTCAAACCAGGTAAAACAACATATTACGAGGGATATGGCAAGGTACGATAACAATTGGTACACACAATATTTATCGCCACCACCGGTCCAATTATGTTTTTTCATAACGGTTTTATTATTATTTTTAGGGTTTACATGGTACGTAAACTATGAATCCATGTTCGAGGATTTAATGGATCAAATTAAACTCTTCCTTATGATATTCCCTGTGTTACTACTAGTAGCACTCCATTGGCTTTCGAGTGGCGAAAATGAGCGAAAATTGTTCATCCCTTTCCCGGAACAAGACACCATTCATCGCGCCGGTGGTTCGCCGTGGGGTGTTGGTTTATTACTAGTGTTTCTCATGTTTATGATTTCTTATCATACTTCTATTAGGGAGAGTTGGTGGCCTTTGCTCTCTAAGTAATTAATTATCATCTTAACATGATAATTAGTTAATTCGAGCAAATTTCTTAGCCAGCAGCATATTCCTGAGAGCAGACGCGGCAAGGGGATTACTCACTGGATACTGTTATCGATGGTGGACTGCCCGGTGTAAGTAAAAAAATAAATATGATGATAATTAATCATGACTTTCATGATTATTGAGTTGGTAATTTGTGTAATTAGTATATTTGTAAAAATTAGATTTATGGGGTTTTGTACTTTTGTGTTAAGGTTTTGTGTTTTATGTCATGAGGACATAATATGTATGCATGAGCTTAGCTAGCTTTAAAGTGATTCGATTTTGTACGGTTTTTGTATCGATGTTGTCTACAAAAACTTCTCTATATATGTAAGATAAGTTTTTGAGCATATAATCAGACATTTGATGTTATATGTTTAATGTTTCACCTCATAACAAATTAAGCGTCTGGTACAAAACTCGTTACAATTGAAGCGTCTGGTACAAAACTCGTACTCCCTCCGTCCCGGTCAATTGTTGTCCTTTGGTTTTGGCACAAAGACCAAGAAAAGAGGAAGGGGTCAATTACTAAATAACAAGTGGAACAAATTGAGTGTGAATGATCAAATTGTTCATCAAGTTCATTCTTAAAATAGAAAGGACAACAACTCACTGAGACACCCCAATATGGAAAAGGACAACAAATGACCGGGACAGAGGGAGTATTAACCAAGTTATTTGTTATGAAACGAGAGATCATCTTTTAAGACAAGGAATTCAATAGGCATCAACACGAATACATTTCAAACTTTCCTTTTGGTTTATTATGAAGGCGATAAAAAATAGTAAAATCCCGTTTTCAATCCTGACACAGTAATTTCTTTACCAATAATTAAAAAACTCGAAAGATTACAAGTAAATGTAAACAAATGAATGGGACGGAAGGATCATTATCGAGTGACATCTTCGGTACTTAATTCCTAAGAATTGAAACTAGAACACCCACTGATTAAGTAAAGTGTATGGCTACTTTTACAGTAAATTTTAATGTTCCATTTCTTCACTGGGACAAAAGAAAAGGTTGACAATAAAGTGAAGGTCTGATCTAAAGTTAAAAGAATCACAGCATTTGTCCAAAAGCAATTTGTTATTTATCAATTATGAAATAGAATACATTAGTAGTAGACGTGGTAAAACGGGTCAACATGTCGGGTTCAGTCGGGTCAATTCGGGTCTCTCATTGAGTTCGGGTTAATTCGGGTCGGGCGGATCTTTTCGGGTTTCGAGTCTATTCCGGGTTTGTTGTCGGCTCTATTTCGGGTCAAGCGAGTCGGGTTATTTCAGGTGGGTCATTTTCGGGTCAACGAATAATAGTGAAAGTCATTTCAAGTCTCTTTGGTTCAATTAGAGTTATATTTTGCCGGGTCATTTTCAAGTTGGTGATTTCGGATCGGGTCATTTTCGCGTCGGGTCGGTTAGGGTCAAGAAAACTCGAGGCGGGTCACATTCGGGTTATGTAGTTCAGGTCACTTTGGGTCTCGGGTCAGTCTTTTCGGGTCGAATTACTTTTGCCAGGTCTATACATTACTCTCCCGAATAAACAGTATCACACTGTAAGACAATCTCATCCATTTGTATAAAAATCACTCTTTTATTAAGCAATAAATAAATGGATTTTTATAGCAAAAGAATTGTCTCACGGTGTGAGAGTTTTAAGACCGTCTTACGACTTGTGTGTAAACTCAGTTGTGATAGACTAAAAATAAGTTTGGAATAGCAACAATTAATGAGTTTATACACCTCTCAGAATTACAGAAACAATGACAATAATTTAACAGAAACAATTTTTAGGCTTTCAATGTTTTTGACTGATTAATACTTCGATCAATTGGTTACACAGCATCTTCAACAGTGGGAGCGAGTCTGACGGGAAAACCAGCCGGGAGGACCATAAGAGGTTGATTGTCGATCAACCCTTGGCTTGCGGAGGCAAGTGAATATCCCAAGGCACGTGCCACTGGGACTGCTACAGCATTTCCGACTTGAATATACCTCTCTTTCACAGGGCCCTTTAACTGATAGTAGTCCGGAAATCCTTGTAATCGAGCATTCTCCCTAATCGTGAGGACCCTATCTTGCGCGGGATGGCAGATTTTTTGGTTATGAGGTTCAGCCCTCGTAACCACGGTTGGTACCGTCTCGTCATACCATAACCTCCCAAATGGCCTGAACAGCAATATTGTTTTAGAAATCCAAGCACACACAGAAAAACAAAAATATACTAAAAGAAAATATACTAAGGGTGTGTTTGGATAGGAAAAAAAGGTGGGAAAGGGAGGGGAGTGGGAAGGAGGGAAGGGAAAGGAAGGGAAGGGGAGGGAGAATGAAGGAGGTGATTTTCCCTCCAAATCTTGCCTATGTTGGTAGGGAAATAATTTGCCTTGTAGGAGGGAAATGGAGGGATCCGTTTTCCCTCCCCTCCAAATCCTTCCACCTTCATTTTGCTAACCAAACGATAGATTTCTCATCCTTCCAATTCCCTCCCCTCCATTTTCCTCCAAATCCCTCAATCCAAACACATCCTTAGGGTGTGTCTGGATAGGGAAAGTGGAGGGAAATGAAGGGGAGAGGGAAGGAAGGAATAGAATGGGAGGTAAGGGAAGGGGAAGGGAAATTGGATGTGGGTGTTTGGATACAATTCCTTCCAAATCTTGCATATTGTGAAGAGATTTTGATTTGCCTTGGAGAAGGGAAAATAAATCTCTCCCTCTCCATTTCCCTCTACCCTTATTTGATATCTAAACAAAGGATTTTAAATCTCCTACACTCCCTCCCTTTCTTTTCCCTTCAAATCCCTCAATCCAAACATACCCCAAGGCCTTGTTTGGATAGGAAAAAAGGAGGGAAAGGAAAGGGAGGGGGAAGGAGGGAAGAGGAGGGGAGGGAGAACGAAGGAGATGATTTTTCCTCCAAATCTTGCTTATGTTGGTAGGGAAATAATTTGCCTTGTAGGAGGGAAATGGAGGGATCCATTTTCCCTCACCTCCAGATCCCTCTACCTTCATTTTGCTAACCAAACAACGGATTTCTCATCCTTCCAATTCCCTCCCCTCCCTTTTCCTCCAAATCCCTCAATCCAAACACACCCTAAAAGATAGCTGTCGAGATTGACATGGATCGCTTACTTGGATGAGGTTCCACCAACAAAGCTCATGGCATAATCCGGAACCTGTTCAAAGGAAGAAATAAAGTACGATTTAAATCTTGGCAATCGGCAACAGATTGTGTCAAGCTCTCGTAAATAAAAGTAACAGAACTTACTAATGGTTTCCCGGAAGGCAATAGCACCCTTTCTACGTCAGGGTCCCATTCAACCTTCTTATCTTGCCGCACGCGAACACCAGGGAAGTCTCTGAAATTTGCACCCTGAAAAAAAGCCTCGCCTTATTTAACTATTCCGTATAAGATTACTCAATATAGTTAAAAACGGAAAGTATTGACGCTTGACAGAAACTCATACCTTACGCTTAGGTACCCTGCAAACCCTTTGATAATCGTCAATATTCAGTTGTAGTGGACGGTGATCATATAATGTGGTAATCATTTCCGTCCCACCACCGATCATGGCTACAACAAGAAATTGACTCAGTTTTTAACAACCAAATGACTGAAAGAATAGCGAGCATTAGTCCTCAAGTGTTCATAGAAATGAACTTACCGTCTTTTGTCATTCTGATGAAACGTTGGAAATCAGTTTTTGGTTCATCACGATAAAGGATCTGATCACGAGTCTCATCGTTATTAACCTGCAATTCAGGCAAAACAATAGTTGTCTCAGCCAAATTCAAATCTAGACTACAGAAACAGCAAAAATGATGCAGAGCACTCGGAAATCAAAAGTAACATAAATTGGGAAAGCCATCCTATACTGAAAATGAACATATTCTTACAGGTGGGAGATCAGAGATGGCATCACCAAGGAAAAGCTTGTTCTCCAAATGATTAGCGTGGCCTTCAACATGTGCAACGGCATTCATCTGAAATGAGTAAAGTCGATCATCAATTGCCTAAATAGGTGAACTTTAAAAAAAAATGAATGCATAGACTGATAAATATGAGTAACCTCAAATTCAACTGGAGTAACGCCTCTGTAAACAACATCGTGTGTAGGCAACGGGTACTGAGGCAATTTCTGTACAGGGAAAATCCAAGAATCAAAATTTCTTGAACATTTAATTAATATGAATATCAATCTACATTGCATACAGAAACATACCTCAGAAGGCCGTGCACCCCAAAGGAACACACGCATGCGAAATTGGGGTAGACCATAGTAACCGGCTGCCATCATTCCTATGCGGGCTTGATAATTCATATCAACCATCTTTCCTAAAGCATATCTACCACAAAACCCATTGGAAAACTTAAGTAGATCGACCACGTTTTCCATTAAAACATACTTGGGCTTTAAATAATCGACAACATCCATATAACTGAGCAGTTGCTTGTTCTTAGGGTCTTCAAGAGGGCTCTCCTTATTTCGAAACCTGTTGAACCCACTTAATCCTTGGCAAGGTGGTCCTCCACAAATCACATCAACATCACCCTACAATCAATCAAAGAATAAAAATGTAAAGAATTGTAATCTGATACTTGAAAATCACTAGGATTCATTAACCATTGCAGGAAAGGACATACCGGTAAAGGCAATACCCTCTCTTGAAATCCCTTTCTCACAAATTCTCCAATGCTCTTCCAGCAGTTTCTGTGTTTAAAAATAAATTTATTAGAACAAAATGAAAATGTTGATTGCACAATTGTATGCCTCTACAAAGTTCAGGTTCATACCCTAGCCCGTCAACAGGTTCCCAAGTATCATAATCCGGACCATAACCCTTCCAGTGCACCTATATTGTTTGGTAAAATCACAGGTTTAGCAATAAGGACTATTATATCAACCATGTGTGGCTGTTTAACAGAATAAAAGTTCAAGCAGATTCAAGGATACCTTCAAATATAGGCCAGCCTTATTATTATCCTTGGGGTCACCGTAACAAATGCCAACAATTTGCTCCACTTCATACACTTCTTCATTGTCTCCGTCTTCTTCTTCAGATTCGTCTTCCGCATCATCTTCCCCATCCTCAACTCTCATAGCATCAACTATTTCGTGAGTATCACCGCTCTCAATCAACTTGTAGCTTGCACATAACCTCTTCCACTCTTTCAGTAGAGTCAAAAAGTCATCGACTGTTTCATTCCTTACCTGATTGTATTGAATAAAACTAGCAACTGATGAGCACTAAATTGAAACAACAAAATAACGCATCAAAGAAACGTATTCAAGGCATGTGTCTGTACCTCAGTCTCTGGATGATTGAGTTTAAGACTCTCACAAGCATACTTGTTGATGTCCACTGCCCATTTCTATCAGAACAAAAAGTAAAAATAAATATTTAGTGGGATTGAAAATAGTAAAACCTGAAGTAGCATAAATAAATTCAGCGCGTAGTGACTTACAGTGACAAGGTTGATGCCTTGCATGTTAGCACCCAAGCACAACCCCGTTGACATCGCACCACAACCAGAGTAGAGGTCTAACAACCGCATCTCAGGACGTGATACCTCGTCTACTTGATTCACTTCATCAATTCCGGCTTTCGTCTCATCCAGTCCACTAGATAAAGAAGAATGTGAATCGTCTGGCACCGGAACAGCTTCTGCAAACATGCTTAAAGTTATCTCATAGCAACAAATCAGCAGAACCCATTGGATAACAGTGTGAAGGTAGAGGAAGTCATACCATCTGTTGGGACAATGAAAGTAGAGTACGGCACCAAGTATTTCATATCATAGTAATAATCACACTCTGGGATTGCAGATTGCTTAGCAACAATGTCAAACTGGAATAAAAAAAACGAAAATACACCAATATCAGATATATGTAAGAGCATTTTATCAGCCAGAAAAAAATCAATGTTTAAAATAAATAAAGTAGAGTCGTAGGACTTACATTAGGTTTCACCCTAACTATCTTAATCTTCTCTATAAGACAGTCTAATGGATTATCATCTTGGATATCGGAAGGAAAAATGCGCTTCCCTTCCCTCAAAGTAAAGGCTTCTTTGATAACCTGACAAATAGCAAGGCAAATGAAGCATAAAGATTAATGAAAAAGAGCATGATACAAAACACTGAAACAGTTGTGAAGAAAGCTTCATGAAATTCACTCACTGTGTCCTTGGATCTGTAAGACCATTGTGCCCTGAAGTAGGGCAGCCCATCTACACCTTCAAATAGCTCCAGTATCTTACAGATATATGGTGGCATATTTTCTTCCGACTGCAAGATCAAATGACACATTAGCGCATTAGTGTTAAAGAAGGAGGTAGTCTGCTAGTTTCCATAAGAAACACAAATTCATAAAAATCTATACAACAGCCAAAATGCAAATGTCCTGAATTATTCAGGATTTCAGTTTGTACAAAGATTCACCGACACTAAGTCAGGACGTTGTATCTATCGACTTAATAGGTTGAAAACATATCATGGCACTTCTGACATAAAGAATGCAAAGGTCAAAATCATGTAAATCTGTGCAACACTAAAATAAGAATGCCATTCATGAGCTAGTTATACAAAGAATCATCAATTCAAAACCGGGTTGTCAAATCAGTTATTGATCTACTTAGTAATTTGGAAACATATCAGGACATTTCCAACTTAAAGAATGCAATCATCAAAATCATGTAAGCCTAAGCAACACCAAAATTAGAATGACATTAAAAAATCTAGTTGTAGAAAGATTCATCAATGCCAAATCCGGTTATCCAAAATCCAAATCAAGTTATTGATCAACTTATTAAGTTAGAAAGAATGCAATCATCAAAATCATGAAAATCTACGCATCATCAAAATAAGAATGTCATTAAAACTCTAGTTATACAAAGATTCATCAATGCAAAATCAGGTTGTTTGAATCCAAGTTATTGATCTACATATCAAGTTGGAAAAATATCATAACATTTCCAACAAAAAGACTGCAACACACAAATGTGACATTGGATATTCAATTTAAGTGTAAGCATAAGTATGCATACGAGGTAACTAACTCTGAACTGTAGAAATATGAAATCTTTCGAGTTAAACAGTATTCAAAACTACGGACAACAACATAAAACTATAAAGCTCAGTGATCAGTACTCAAACTCGTCAACAATTACACCTGAATCTTGCAACAGATGGCAGGCTGTATGAACAAAAAACAATATTTTTGAAATTAATTGTGAAATTTGACGATTACCGCAACATGAGCATCATCATTCAGTTCAAAAATGTGTCCATCAACCTCGGCCTTCAAATAGTGGCGTTTAGCCAGCACAATGTCATCATCTCCCCCCGAACTGCCAAAATTCAGAATCAATATCAGAAAAAAGAACTTCTCATAGGTTTAGATACATTCATGTTTCAAAATTAAATCAAACAGGCAAAAAGGTAACAACTTTAGCAAGACTACTTACGTTTTCAAGCTCTTTCCCCGCGAATCCTGTTGCAACGAAATGCAGTATAAATTAGCAACAGATTATAATGGGGAAAATATAAAGTAAATACTCTAATCCACAATAATTCTATCTTTAAGATGCCTAATACACAATATCAAAATACTAATCTCAGGTTCATGTCATCTTATTCGATTATTTAACCCTCTACATTGCATTAATTCATCAGAAAATGTCACATCCAGTCAAATATTCCTACATTGATGAATAAAATCAAAAAAATGGAAACGATGGTAACTTTCATCATTCCAAATTTCCAATTGATATTATCTCAACTTTATGTCATCTTATTCGATTAATTAACCTTCCACATTACATTAATTCATCAAAAACCGTCACAAATCGAGCCAAATTTTCCTACATTGATGAATAAATTCCAAAAAATTGCAAAAAAATAATACTTTGGTCGTTCCAATTGATAGTTTACACAATATTTTGTAAAACGTAAACAATCAAATGAAACAAAGACTTCATTTTTAGAAATCATCGCAAGCAATCCTTCAAAACTAACCCCTAAAGAAAATAAGTGAGCAGAATTCCAATTGATAGTCTATAAACAATCTATGGCAAGCAATCCTTCAAAACTAACCCCTAAACAAAAAAGTGAGCAGAATTCCAATTGATATAGTCTAGGCGATATTTTGTAAAACGTAAACAATCAAATAATACAAAGACTACATTTTTAGAAACATCACAAACAATCCTTCAAAACTAACCCCTAAAGAAAATAAGTGAGCAGAAATCTAATTGATAGACTACCGGATATTTTGCAAAACGTAAACAATCAAATGAAATAAAGACTACATTTTTAGAAATCATCGCAAGCAATCCTTCAAAACTAACTCCTACAGAAAATAAGTGAGCAGAATTCCAATTGATAGTCTACACGATATTTTGTAAAATCGTAAACAATCCTTCAAAACTAACCCCTAAGAAAACGAGTAAGCAGAAATTTAAAAAAATGTAACCCGTAACAAATGACTGAGACGTAGCAATTTGTAAAACGTAAACAATTAAATGAAACAAACAAAGACCACAGCTTCAAAACCTAAACAAAAAGCGGAATTTTGAGAAAAGTAAACAAATGACTGAGACGGAAAGAGTAATAACCGTATCAGGATAACGATGAGGCCAGCGTTCCCTAGCAACATCATCAGAAACCGGATCTCCGAGAAACCGACAATTAAGATCTTCCTCTTTTTTAACATTTTTCCTCGAAATCCTCCTCGGTTCAATCGGCGAAGATTCTTCTTCCTTAACCACATCAGCAGCAGCAGCAGTAGCAGAATCTGCTACTGCTACTCCCATCATAATCTCATCCGCTTCCGCCTCCATCGCCGCTTCTAAACTCGGAGTACTAACATCCATAACTTCCTCAGCATTTTCGACAGCAGGGGAAGTAACGGTCTTTCGTTTCTTAGAACTGGCGGATCGGGTGGATGTGGATGCGGATGCGGTGGATGGGGATCCGGTTTTCGATGTTTTTCGCTTCGCCATTGGGTCGGAAACGGACCGGACCGGGAGAGTTGAGAGAGTGTGTGTGTGGGGGAAGTGGAAGAGAGAGGGGCGGCGATAATGAAGGAAGTGGAAAAGGTGAGAGTGTGAGGGTTGGTAATTTATAGAGGAGTGGGGATAATTGGGGATTTGGGGGGAAGTATGGAATATTGTATATTGAACTAAGCGGGAAAGTATTTTCGCGATTATTTGGTGGGATATTTGTATGTTTGAATCGATTGCCTAGACTTCTAGGTTTCTAGCCATCATATCATAGGAAATCATAGTTTAAATTCAAATTGTTATTTCGGTCCGATGAGCTTTGAACCTGAGACTCTCGAAATATTATTATGTATTTTAAGATATTTTAGCTGACTCAATATCGATTGGTACTTTTTCTAATAGTGTTCCGATAATTACTCTTTACGGAGTTTGTTTTTGTAAATCAAAGATAGATAAATGATGTTAGACGGTTGGTTTAAGAGAAATTATTGAATCGTATAAGGAGCGGAATATGTGTTGTGTTTGTACTTAAGTTGTACTTAAGCTGTATAATTGACTCGGTTTGTAAGGATATTAATTTGTTAGTGTTTCGTTTGATACTTTTTACAGAGTACGTTTCTGCAAATCGATGAGACATAAACGGTGCTAAGATGACGGTTTCATCGAGTAAGTAAGAGTGACAGTGTTGAGTCATATATGGAATCTTGTATCGATGTTTTTGATGTGTATATTTGGGAAGTATTGAACGAGTAATTGGAGATTTGTGTTTTTTTTTTCTAAATAATTATCAAAGATTTAATGAGATCGGTTACTTAGTGAGTTTATTTGACTTCATAATGTCGATAACGGTTACCGTTATAGTTGCGTAGATAGATATCTCGTGCAGGTGTTATACTTTGTATATGTCATGAATTAAATTCCAATTTATATGGATAACCTCGTCGAAGTTATTGTCGATTCAACGTTACAAGTTGTGTGCATTAGAGGTGGAAATGGATGAGTTGGGGTCAGGTAAACCTTCATCCATCATTCATCTATCTTTGTTGTGGAAAATCTTGTTTTTTGTGCCCTAATTTTTATAATTCTTTCTTCAGTAATAACTAGAAACTCCTTAATAATTTTCTTTTTCCGGTCTTTATTCACAAGGATAACGTAGAACACAAATTCTTATTTAAAAAATGTGTACTTAAGGGTGTTCATTGACCTTGGTCCTGGACCGAACCGGACCAGAACAAACTCTTTGAACTGAAGACCAGATAAGGGTTAAATGGTGGACCGAGGACCAACCATATTAGTATTAGTCTGGCCTTGTCTGGACTAGACTAGAAAAACGCGTGGACCCAACCGAATATGATTATCATCGACATGATGTAGTATATAAAATTAGAACTTAAGAAGTTCGTAACAAACAAAATAAACAACATTTTCTTCTTACTGTATTTAAGCACAAAATTACATATTGTATCTTATAATATATGTAAAGAAAATAATAAAAAATCCTCTATTTACTAAATGAATAGGTGAAACTCTAAATTTTCCCGCCTAAAAATATTTCCTAAAATAAGGTTTAGTTTTTTTAACATATTTTATACGTATGGTGAGCTATAATACACATAATCTTTTAGATTTATATATTTTTGTCATTTAGTATTTAACATTTTATACAAATTTATCTGCAGTCTTTTCATGATATAAAAAAGAATTCATTTTTTTTGTTTAAAGAATCATACGATAAAATTCATTGATTTTTTATGATAAAAACTTGCGGCTAAATATATATTATCAGTAAAATTTTATAAAATTACACTATTAATCTCTCGATAAAAGAAAAACTTTCATTGAAATACTCATTTCATGCTTGATACGATTTTGATTTTGAATTTTCAGATCAAAATATAACGATGAGAAACGTAAAAATAAAAAAGATTAGTTAATTTAAATTTCAAAAATAATACACTAAAATGGTAAAGTCTATATATATTGTGCATATAGTGCACGAGATCTAAACTAGTTAAATCAATAATGTTACAATTTTAAAGATTAGTTTGTTATTTAAGTTAAGTTTATGGTTCAGTCCACGGTCCATTCGATTTGGTCCAAGAGCGAAGACCAAAGTAAAGTGAATAGGTATATCGTGGATCAGACTAAATGGTCCAGTCCGGTTTGGAATTTGGTCCGAACCATATAGTGAGCAAACATAGGTGTATCCGTCTTAAGATTAGGACGACTTGAGCAATATGGATAAGACAAAAGCATAATTTATAAGGATTATCAACAGATTTGTCTTATATGCTAAAGTGAAATGATATTTGACCTGTTTTATTATTAAAACGGATATTTTTGTCTTTCGCGAAAAGTAAGGAAAACTAATTAAACCTAGTTTCATTTACTCATAAGAAAAATCTTCACAACCGTATGGCATTGTGGAAAAATAAAAAAATAAAAATAATATTCCTTTCATTTTCATATTCTTCCCATTTTTATAGAGGTCCAACTCGACTATAAATATATTGGACAATAATTTCTGTAATACATAAAACTAAAATATTTACATTTATTATTAAGTCATCTTTGACAAAATATTATTTTCGACAAAAAGACGTACTCACATTCACCTATCGGAAGTTAGTCTTGCTTAAAATGACACTATCCGTCTAAAGCTTAAAATAGATCAAATATCCCCGACATATAAGGGATAGGACAAACTTTTTACCTTTTACAGAGTACCTCTTACAGCCCATTTTACTTTTGTCCTATTAGGCAGTGTTTTATTTGGCTGAAAAAAGCTTAGCTGAACTTTGCTAATAATGTTGAACTAAACTGAATGAAGCTGAACTAAACTGAAGTAAGAGTTAATTTGTGAAAACTGAAAAGATTTGCTGAACCTGAACGGAACTGGTCTGAATAACACTTAATTGGATTGAAATAAGCTAAAATTAAATCCAAAAAACAAGGTCAATTCCACATAAATATACCCGTTTTAAATTTAAAACAGATACTCCCTCCCAGTCACTATAATGTTCCCTCTTTCCCAAAACGGATTATTCAAGTAATGTTCCCCTTTCTATTTTTAGAAACTTTTACTCTTATTTTATTCATTCCTCTCTCCTATCACCAAACCCCACACAACTCTTTTACTCCTATTTTATTACTTTCCTTTATGTTTTGGCCCACAATTCTTTATTTAACTACTAATAATTCATCCCTCTCTCCCATCACCAACCCCACACAACTCTTTTACTCCTATTTTAATACTTTTCCTTAAGTATCGTGCCATTATCAAAGGGGAACATTATAACGACTGAGAGGGAGTAGTACATATCTTAAACAAGAATTTGGGTCGGAAATTATGGTCAAACTATTATCCTGGACAGTTTGAAAAAGCAAATGGAAAAAAAAGGAAAGAAAATAAAAAACCATGATCTAATCTTATCTGATTAGCTTTCAAACTTTATTTCCAACCAAGGAAGAAAATGATATCGATAACATCCCTCTCGTTATCCTCCATCCCAACCTTCCTACTCCATCGTCCTTCAACTCACATACCAAAATGCACACTCACCACCACAAACACAAACACAAACCCGACTACCGAAACAATCGTTATTGGCGGAGGCCTCGCGGGTCTATCCGCGGCCACACACCTGCATTCCGCCAAAATCCCTTTCATCCTCCTCGAATCGTCCGATGACGTAGGCGGACGTGTCCGAACCGATACTCTCGACGGTTTCCTCCTTGATCGCGGTTTTCAAATATTTATCACTTCTTACCCTGAATGCCGCAAGCTTCTTGATTACTCTTCCTTGAACCTCAAGAAATTCTTCTCTGGTGCACGTATTTATTATAATAATCAGTTTTATACTGTTGCTGATCCGTTTCGGCATTTGATTCCGTCTTTAACTTCGTTAACTAATCCAATTGGCTCTGTTTTCGATAAATTGCGGATTTTTTTAACTACGGTTAGGGTTTTGAGCAAATCGAATGACGACATTTTTCGAGATGATGAAGTTACGGTGTTTGAGTATTTGAGGAGTAGTGGATTTTCGGTTGAGATTATTGATCGGTTTTTTCGACCGTTTTTTGGCGGGATTTTTTTCGATACGGAGCTCGAGACGACGTCGAGATTGTTTGAATTCGTGTTTAGGTGTCTTGCGTTGGGGGATAATACGCTTCCGGAGAAAGGCATTGGTGAAATTCCGAGGCAATTGGCGGATAAATTGCCGGGAAATTCGGTTAGGTTGAACACAAAGGTGGTTTCGGTGGAGGAGAATGGCGGCGGTGCGGTGGTTGTGAGGTTAGAAAACGGGGAGGAGTTGGTTAGCGAGGCCGGGGTGATTTTGGCGGTTGAGGAACCGGAAGTAAAAAGACTTTTGGCACGAGTTTTGACCGAGAATGTTGAAAAAGATAACAAACCGTGTCGTAGTACGGTTTGTTTGTATTTTTCAACCGACCGGGATAAAGTACCCACGGTTGATCCAATTTTGTACTTGAATGGGTCAGGTCGAGGTATAGTGAATAACATGTTCTTTGCTACTAATGTAGCCAAGTCATATGGTTCGCTCAATAAAGCATTAGTTTCGGTGACTTTAATTGGATTGTATGATGATGTGTCTGATCAGGAGTTAATTAGTCGTGTACTACAAGAATTATCGAGTTGGTTTGGGGAGAGTGTAGTTCGGGAGTGGAAGTACTTGAGGACTTATCGGATTCGATTTGCTCAACCGAACCAAAGCCCGCCAACAAATTTGATGAAGAGTCCAAGGGTTGGTTCGAGGTTGTACTTATGTGGTGATTATCAAACTAGTGCAACATTTGATGGGGCGTTGGCTTCGGGTCGACGGGTTGTTGAGGCTTTGCTTGAAGACAAAGCACTTAATCGTTTTTCTGTTAAGGCGTAAATTTATTTCATTAATAATATCAAGATGTAAATGATGTTTGTACAAGTAATAGTGACATTTTTATATTTATCGACAAATTGATTCCATACTTTTGGACTTAGAGATTTTAAAACAATTGCAATTTTTATGACCTTAACTAAAAATATACAATTTAAATGATTATGTCCTTAGTGTCACAATTGCTACTCCTTACAAATAACAACATACTCCGTATTGATTATGAGCTAAAAGGGTCATAAGCTTTTTTGTTAGCTAAAATGATCATGTGTTAAGGTATGCCTGCCCCTCCATACTTATGATCCTTCATGCCCGGGTGTAATTATTTGTGGTTACAACGTACATATGCTCTATCTAAACAGTGGATAAGTAGATTTAGTAAAGCTAACCCGAGTCGAATTATATAGATTGACTATACCTCACAAACATATCAAGTTGTGTTAAATTCGTATTCCTGTCACATACTCACATTTCAATAGGTCACAAACTCTTAAACACAATTCCAATCTCAACATATCAACCTAAACTTGTTAATTTCACGTCGAGTTACACACGTTTGTTTGTTTTCAACTCTCTTATATTAGGTTTTTCTTTCGCAACGACTTTGGTTTTGCTATGATGAATTAACTAGGTACAATTGAGAATTTGATTGATAAGGTTGCGCGTTGTGTCAGGAACAAAGGCAAACGAACGATCATGCGCGAGGAGTGCATACATGTTCCATACAACTCAATTTTTGTGTGTGTAAAGGTAGACTTTATAAAATTGATTTGATCCGACACCTAAACTAATGATTCAATCTTGACCTGTGACCCGAATATTTATCGTTGCAAACTACAGATTATCTATTATCCTTAAGTTACTTGGTAATAACATTGCTGAAAAGATGCGAAACCCGAAATGGTATAACTTGAATTATTGTAAACCCGAAATGACTCTACTCGAACTGACCCAACTCGCACCCAACCCGTTAACTCATTTACCGGGAATGTGAAGATAGATTGTTAGTATACAGGTAATAACATTTGAACCGAGATTATGTATACCACCCTAATTACTTTTACGCTATTTCTTATTGAAATCTTCGTACTTTACCATTTTTTAACTATTGGAACTTATAGAACACCATAAAAAACATACACAAAGCTCATTTAGCCTTTTGTAATGTTCATAAACAATAGAATGTACCGTTAGAAAAACAGTTAAGAACATCTCCGTTTCTTTTGTTCTCCGTTTTCTCTCAATCATCTTTATGGTCAACTACGGAGTACTTGGCTAAGTGGAAAAGTAATATTGAATGAAAAAATGAAGAGGTGCACCGTGCACACTACTTTCCTATTATAAGTTATTAAGTTGAGTTAGGCTAAGACGGGTTTGCACTAAGTAAAACAAATCCAAATACAACCTTATTAATTAATAAGTAAAACTAGTTATTAAAAAAACCTATTTACGATAAATTTATGTAAAACTGTTGTACATATATATTTGTGTTATAAGTCGGTAAGGCTTTGTTCTTTTGAACTTAATTTCAACACGCATTTTAGTTTAACTCAATTTTATTAAGTTCAATTCAATTTCTTTTAATTTAGTTTAACTCATCTTTTCGCAAATTAACTTTTAATTCGGTTTAACCCCATTAAATCTTATCTTTATTAATCCAGAAACATTTCAAACAATTTCATGCTTCCACGTCATCAATGTGCAGTTTCTTTTTTATTTTATTTTTCCGGAAATTGAGTTAGTGGTGGGGCCCACTGGTGTACAAATGCATTTATTTGATAAAACGTCCCGCGATTAAACACACTCGATAAAAGTCGATAATTAATTGTATTCTAATTAACTTTGTAAGATTTTGTTTACAGAAATTAATTTCATTGGGGCAATTAATTACATAATTAATTATAAAGTCCATAATTAAAATTAAATATATCGTCTATTTAAATAGACTGTATTAAAGCAATAAATTTAGGATGGAACTAAGAATATAAATACAAATGGACTTTAGGCTACAACTTTTGCCGGAAAAATAGTTAAGAAAAATAATTTACTTATTAGGGAAAAAAATACAAAAATTTGTATTTTACTTACAAAAACTATACACTTTTTAAATTCACTAAAATAATTATATTATCTTATCTTTATTAATCCAGAAGCATTTCAAGCAATTTCATGCTTCCACGCCATCAATGTGCATTTTTTTTCTTTCCGGAAATTTAGTTAGTGGTGGGCCCACTGGTGTACAAATGCATTTATTTGATAAAACGTCCCGCGATTAAACACACTCGATAAAAGTCGATAATTAATTGTATTCTAATTAACTTCGTAAGATTTTGTTTACAGAAATTAATTTCATTGAGGCAATTAATTACATAATTAATTGTAAAGTCCATAATTAAAATTAAATATATTGTCTATTTAAATAGACTGTATTAAGGCAATAAATTTTGGATGGAACTAAGAATATAAATACAAATGGACTTTAGGCTACAACTTTTGCTGGAAAAATAGTTAAGAAAAATATTTTACTTATTAGGGAAAAAAATACAAAAATTTGTATTTTACTTACAAAAACTATACACTTTTTAAATTCACTAAAATAATTATATTATTAAATTATTATATATCAAAAATTTAATTGTAACGCAAATATTATATTTCAAAAATCGTAACGCAACTATGTCACAATTTAATGAAATTGTTCCGGGTGTAATTCCAGAGCAAGTATCGTTACCACCCGTGGCTTGTAGAGTAATGTCTTTGGTTGGATTCTTCTTGTCCTTATCGTTCCTCTCGGCCTCTCCTGCAACAATGAACGAACTGAGGGCTTGGCTTTGTGCCAAGCGTACTCACTCCGACGCTCAAGTCAGTAAACTCAAAGGATTAAGTTGTGTTGCTTGGCTAGGTATGTATTGTAGAGAGATGAGGGAGATATTACCAGATGAATAGTGTATTTAGGTTAAGTTGTGGGATCCTTTCCTCAATGAAGGTTGAGGAGTATATATAGGCTTTCACCTTTTGTCACGTAGTGACCAAGTGGCCAAGTGGGCGATCGGTGGAAAGACCGTTCTACCCTCGGCCGATGGACCTACGGCAGGCCGTAGGGTCTTGGATGTGAGTACGCGGATATGTGCCCCGGTTTGGCGGGTTGCCATGCCGATACCACAGCTAGCGAGTAGATGGGTCGCATCGGCTAAGCGGTCTAAAGTCGTTGACTTCTTTGTGGATATCTTTGACCTCGTTCAATATGTTGACTTGGTCAGCGGTGCAGAATATGCCCCATCAATTTGCCCCCAGCGTAGTCTATGCCGTGGTATAGGCTCCGATGTATACTGAGCGTATATTCTGCGGAGTAAGTTTCGAAAATCTCTCTGTACCGGCGTCTTCTTGTTAGGCCGTACCATATACCATATCCCCCCTCCGCATGGATGCGTGAAGGGTATCCGATGTGGAAAAGAATCAAGACGCTTTGGCCGAGATCGGGTGAGGGTGCTTGGTTGACTTTGATATGCCCCGGCCGTGCTCCCTGGCTTGGTTGATCGGTGGCCGGCGGAGACTAGGTACCTACATATTTGTTTGCGGGAGATGAACAGTCGAAGAGATGTGGATAGGCGTGTTGAAGACGTTTGGTCACTGTTGCATTGATTGACATTCAACTGTTGCGACGATTGACATTCCGCGGTCGCATGCTTGACACGTGTGTGTTCGCTGATTGGTTGACGCTTCATGGGCTGTGCCCTGATTGGTCCTTCTTCATGGGCTTTTCTCTATAAATAGGGTAGTTATTCCGTGATTTTGGCCTCCATTTTATTTTCGAAAATTTTTCTCTAAAATCTTCATCTCTCCAAACTTTCAAGGGTTTTCTTCTTCTTAATCTTCGGAGTATTTGATCCGGCGTGTGTTTTTCTTTAAGGTAAACAAGCAAACTTTTTATTTTTTTCTTGCTAGTAATCTCTGTGAATCATGTCTTCTGCTGATGCTGGGGTTGGTACTTCTGCGGCGGGGAGTTCCCCGTCGCGTTTTGATGAGGAGGAGGTACTGGAGGCCGTTCCGCTAAGGTTTGGGGGCCCTAGGTCTCCTTCCCCCGCAGCTGAGATGCCTCTCCTGGAGGAGTTGGTAGATGGGGATGAGGATGAGGGGGCTCCTGGTGACGGTGGGAGGAGGGCTACTCCGGATCGTGGTGAGGGGGCTCCCGTTGGTGGTGGGAGGAGGGCTATTCCAGACCATGGTGAGGCCTGCACGACTGGCCTTGACCGTGCCTGGACAAATAAATTCGCAAGCAGCTCCGGGGAAACTCTTTTCGGAGATCACTTCTTCCTTGGTGAGGGGTATAAAATTGTTTACCCTCAGGAGGGTCAGGCGGTCTGCTGTCCTCCCCCGGGTCATATCGGCGTGTACATTAGGCAATTGGAGTACGGGCTCCGGTTTCCTTTGAACGAACACGTCGTGCCCATCATCAGAGCGATGAATCTTGCCGTGGCCCAACTGCATCCGTTGGCCGTGAGGACAATAATCGGCTTTGTGTGGCTCTGTCTCTATAAAGGGGAGGTCCCTACGGTCGACTTATTCCGCCGACTTCATAGTCTTCGGCCGTCGTTCGCCCGACGGGTGGGGTGGTACAGCGTGCAGACGGAGCCGGGATATGTCTCCGTAAACAAGCTTACTTCTTGTAAGGACTGGCAAGAGCGATGGGTGTATGTCAAAGTGCCGGATGACTACCCGTTGCCTCGGTCTTTTCAGGGCCCCGTTCATTTACGGTGTGAGACCCGGGAAGAGTATGAGAAATACGTCTCCCGGGGTAGCAAGGTTAAGATGGACGTCACTTTTGTCCCTCTTTCTGCGGATGAGAAGCGGGCAATGCAGCTATTTGATGCTGAGGAGGGATGGCTGCCCCCGACTCAGATTATTCTTCAAGACGAGATGCTATGCCGCGTCGGCCTCATACCGGCCCTCAACTGGGGTGAGTGGGGTCGGTGTGAGGCCCACCTTTGCTCGTTATGTTCCTTTTTCTGAGCTTTGTTTTTCCCTTTTTTTTTTGTGTAACTCTTGCTCGGTTTCTTGCAGATCGGTTTGGCCGGGATCTGTCTGAGAAGGACCTGAAGAGGCTGGGGCTTGATAAGGACGGGAAGGTTCTTATCCGTCATCCTGCGGCTGAAGCGAAGGATCGCCGATTGTCCCCTAACGAACTCATGGAAAGACAGACGAAGGCGTTGGATCAGGAGACGGCTCAGGCACGGGTTCTTGGTGGCGTGCCGAAGAGATCAAAGAGGGCGGCGTCCAAGTCGGGGGCTGCATCAATGGCAACTCCTTCTTCGGCCCCAGTGGCCGAAAAGGTTCATGTGGAGGTGATCAACATTTCTGAGGGGGAGGTGACCGTTGCTAAGGTCCCTTCTCCGAGGAAGAGGAAAGACCCACCGTCTGCTCCCACCATTGCCGGGGAGGAGCCTGCTTCCACCAGCACTCCAACTAAGAGGGTTCGAACTGGTACGGATTTAACCTGTGGTTCGGATTTAGCCGGCTCGTTGGGTATTCCCGACGACAGGCTTTCTGACGTGCCAACGCAAGGTGACATGGATGCTCTGTGTAAATTTTTTGTAGATCCATCGTCGGCGGCTGTCGTTCCCACTGAACGGCAAGCAGGGAAGCAGCCTGAGAAGGCAACTGGGAAGGCGACTGAGATGGCTGGTGACCAGAACGTCGTCGTGGACTCCTCTCCCCAGAAGGTTACTCCCGCCGAGCTCGTGGCGGAGGGCGAGAAGATATATGAGAGGCTGGGGAGATGGAGTCGTGCGCCGTGTCTCTTATCCAGGAGCAAGAAAAGGCTGCGGCCCGATCCGGGCCGGTGATTGCACGGCTCAAGATCGATCTCTCCGCTGCGAGGGGGAAGTCGGAAGGCCCAACTGGATCTTCGTGTTCTTTGAGGCGTGCGGAGGAGGCCGAGAAGCTGCCGAGGGCCGAGAGGGCCAAAGTTGAGGATGCTTGGATGGCGCCGCGCCAAGGTGATGGAGGAGCGGGATAGGTATAAAGGTGCCTATGACGCTGTGGTTGCCAAGAGGGACGAGTGGGAGGAGCGGTTTCACAAGCAGGCGGAGATGCTCAGCGACGTGCAGGCTATCCTTGCTCAAAAAGAGAAGGATATTGAAATGCTCCAAGATGATCTCCTTCCAAAAATGTGCGTCAAATTCCGGGACCAGGCCGAGGAGGCGGCCAGGGAGGCGATCAAAAGGTCTGTCCCCGACGGCTCCTTCCCGTGGGATAAATATGACCGATTCATGGATGAGATAGCCGAGGCTGCGGAGGCGCGCGGGCTGCCGAGAAGGCGGAGATTTGGCGAAGGCGGCTCGGGCAGTGAGGCCAAGGAGTTGCTTGAGATGGTCGGCCTTCCTCAACGCCGGCCATCGAAGATGTTGTTGCTGCGATGGGGGCAACAACGGGCATAGGGAGACGGGCGGTCGTCACCGGACTCACCCGGCGTCTCGGATAGCTTTAGGCTGTTCGGGGCCAATTATTGAGCCTTCTCTCCCCCGCCATCCTTTTGGCGCTTCAAATCCTAAGTCTGTAATCTTTTGCTTTTTTGTTTCTTTGCTTTTTGTAAAGCTTTGGTAGGTAGAGTTTAGGCTACCCTTACGGGGACGGCCGTCGTTTGTACTCTCCTTGCAGTCATCCTTAATAGAGCTATTTTGTCGGCCTTTGGCTTGGCTGGGGCTTTGATCACGATTCTTCGTTCGTCTTTTCGCGTTACTAATTGAGTGCGTTCGTTCTTACATCCGGCCCGACCGAGGCGGTTTGAATGCATGTCCCAACCGTGTTCAACGCCTTTAGCGTTCGTAACTGTGCAGGCATATTGACCGCTAGATTGGCGTCTCAATTGCACTGAGTATACGTTTCTTTTTTAGCGTATCGGCCGTCGTGTTCCCCGTCGCTCTCGGTTTTGACCGAGGTAATCGGGGTTGCGGCTTCGATAGCGTTAACTGTGTAGGCATATTGACCGCTAGATTTGCGTCTCAATTGCGCTGAGTATACGTTTCTTTTTTAGCGTATCGGCCGTCGTGTTCCCCGTCGCTCTCGGTTTTGACCGAGGTAATCGGGGTTGCGGCTTCGATAGCGTTAAATAATCGCGTGTAGGCATATTGACCGCTAGATTTGCGTCTCAATTGCGGCGAGTATACGTTTTTTTTTAGCGTATCGGCCGTCGTGTTCCCCGTCGCTCTCGGTTTTGACCGAGGTAATCGGGGTTGCGGCTTCGATAAGCGTTAAGAATCGCTAGTAGGCATATTGACCGCTAGATTTGCGTCTCAATTGCGCTGAGTATACGTTTTCTTTTTTAGCGTATCGGCCGTCGTGTTCCCCGTCGCTCTCGGTTTTGACCGAGGTAATCGGGGTTGCGGCTTCGATAGCGTTAAATAGCTAATGTAGGCATATTGACCGCTAGATTTGCGTCTCAATTGCGCTGAGTATACGTTTCTTTTTTAGCGTATCGGCCGTCGTGTTACCCGTCGCTCTCGGTTTTGACCGAGGTAATCGGGGTTGCGGCTTCGATAGCGTTAAGAATCGTGTAGGCATATTGACCGCTAGATTTGCGTCTCAATTGCGCGAGTATACGTCTCTCTTTTAGCGTATCGGCCGTCGTGTTCCCCGTCGCTCTCGGTTTTGACCGAGGTAATCGGGGTTGCGGCTTCGATAGCGTTTCTTTCCTCGTCTGGTGGCAAATTTCGGAGGAGGACAGACACTTCGATGGAGAACTTGGGCGCTTCATTTATATGTTATGATTGTGCGTTGGGGTGTCCACAATGGGTTTGGATACCTCCGCCGCTATACAAAGTATTTTCTCAAGTTGTCGGTGTTCCAATGGCTCATCAAGGGCACACCTCCCATGTCTGTCGGCCGGTATGTACCCGCCTCATCTCCTCAACCACTCTGTAGGGACCTTCCCGGTTGGCCGTCGGTTTGCGTGAATATTTCCTTTGTTGGTGGCCGCCGACTTCCTTAGGACTAGGTCTCCTATTTTTAAGTCCCTTTTGTGGACTCTTCGGTTGTAGGCTCTCTTCATCCGGTTCGATATACGGCCAAGTTCGGGCGTCTTTGTGTCGCGGCTTTCTTCGACCAGTCCGGGAAGCCCTTAGGCCTTCCTCGTTTTCAATTGGGTCGAAGGTGGTCGTTCGAATGTCGGCACTTGTTGCTTCGATCGGCGGGGCGGCAGGATCGCGGAGCCGTAGACTAGGTGGAAGGGGGTGTATCCCGTTGCTTCTTTTTCCGTGGTTCGAAGGGACCACAAGACGCCGGGTAGTTCATCGGCCCACCTTCCCTTAAGGTCTTCAACTGTCTTCTTCAAGCCGTTGAGGATGGTTTTGTTGGCGCCTCCGCCGCCCGCCCGTTACTCGTGGATGGCGGACGGAGGAGTACGCAAACTTGATGCCCACTCCTCTAACTGGTTCATTATCGTCGCTCCAAAATTCTCGACCGTGGTCAAATACCATAACTTGGGGCAATCCGAAGCGGGTTATAACGTTTTCCCAGTTACCTTTCGACGACGTGCTTTGTGGTCTTTCTTTGATCGCTACGGCCTCAACCCATTTGGTGAAGTAGTCAACGGCGACGATTAAGAATTTCCTTCCTCCCGGAGGTCTGTTGGGAACGGTCCTAGCATGTCCATCCCCATTGCGCGAAGGGAAGGGGACTAAGCACCTACCGTAAGTCTCGGAGGGAGCGTGTATCACCGGGCGTGCATCGACGGTTCGTGCACTTCTTGGTCTTCGTTCGGAATCTTGAAGCATGGTGGGCCGAGTAGCCAGCTCGGAGGGCTTTGTGGGCTAGTGTTCTTGCCCCCATGTGATGTCCACGAGATGCCCTCGTGAATTTCTCGATTAGCTCTGCGTCGGCCGGACCGACACACTTCAAGAGTGGTCTTATTACGGATCTCCTATACAGTTCCCCTTCGAATACCAGGTACCTTGCGGCGATCCTTTTTATTTTGGCCGAGGGATTGCGGCCCTCCGGCAATTCACCTGTAAGCTTGTATCTCATTATAGGGGTCATCCACGTTGTCTCGGTCTCTACGTTACCCACCATGCCGACGGTCTCAGTGATGCTTTTCGCATTCCTGATATCTACCAGCACGGTTCGGCTGACATTCTTGATGGTTGAGCTGGCCAGTTTAGAGAGAGCGTCGGCCCGGTTGTTTTCGGATCTGGGAACACACTGGATTTGGAAGGATTTCAATTTTGCTACGTCGGCTTTTACCCTCTCCAGGTACCTTACCATTCCGTCGTCCCGAGCCTCATACTCCCCTCTGATTTGGTTGGTAACCAACAGCGAGTCAGTCTTCAACACGATGTGTTCTGCTCCGGCAGCCCTAGCTAGCTCGACTCCGGTTATCACCGCCTCGTATTCGGACTCATTGTTCGAGGCCGAGAAGGTGAATTTCAGGGCGTACTCAAACTCGTCCCCGTTTGGGCTGATGATAAGGATGCCGGCTCCTGAGCTATTCGTCGTGGAGGAGCCGTCGGTGTAGACCTCCCATATGCCAGGGTTTGGCTCTTCCTGATATGTGCACTCGGCCAGGAAATCTGCGAGCGCTTGCCCCTTTATCGAAGGCCTTGGTTTGTACTGAATGCCGAAGCCAGAAAGTTCCACTGCCCATTTGATGAGCCTGCCGGATTGCTCGAATTTTTCCAAGGCTTTCTCCAACGGCTGATCGGTCAGGACCGTCACGGGGTGTGCGTCGAAGTAGGGTTTTAACTTCCTTGTGGCAATGACAACGGCAAAGGCTGCTTTTTCAATTAGTGGGTAATTTTTCTCGGCGGGCAACAGTGTATGGCTGACGAAGTAGATTGGGTGTTGCTGTTTGTCTTCTTCCCTGATGATCACGGCGCTGACCGTGGCCGATGTAACTGCTATGTATAGGTATAGCGTCTCCCCATGTCGGCACAGGACAGAGTTGGGAGAGTCGAAGGTGAGCTTTTAGTTGTTTGAAAGCTGTGCTCTGTTCCTCCCCCCAGGTGAAGTCTTTATTCCCCTTCAACACTTTGAAGAATGGGGTGCTCTTGTCGGCGGACCGGGAGATGAAACGGGCGAGAGCCGCCATCCTCCCGGTCGACATCATAACCTCTTTTCGATTCCTTGGTTCCGCAGTCTAGGATTGCTCGGACTTTGTCTGGGTTGGCATCTATGCCTCTGGCACTGACAAGTACACCAAGAAATTTACCTGCCCGGACACCGAAGTTGCATTTCATCGGGTTGAGCTTCATCTTGTATTTCCTTAGCGAACAAAATGTTTCGTGTAAGTCGGCCAGATGCTCGCTGTCGGATTTGCTTTTTACAATAGCATCGTCGACGTAAGCCTCAATGTTTCGCCCTTTTTGGTTTTGGAACACTTTGTCCACCAGCCTCGTGTACGTTGCTCCGGCGTTCTTCAAACCAAACGGCATCATTTTGTACATGTATGTGCCGTTGGCGGTGATAAATGCACATTTAGGCATGTCTTCTTCTTCCATAAACACTTGGTGATATCCCGAGAAGGCGTCCGATGAGGCTCGATGGTGTAGCCCGCCGTGGCGTCGATCAAACTATCTATTCGAGGCAAGGGATAACAATCTTTGGGGCATGCTTTATTAAGGTTTGTAAAGTCCACACACATTCTCCATGCCCCCGATGACTTCTTCACCATTACAACGTTGGCTAACCACTCGGGATAGGTACAAGGCATGATAAAACCTGCCTCTAGTAATTTATCTACTTCGGCTTTGATGGCGTCGTCCTTCTCGGCGGAGGAGTTCCTCATTCTTTGCTTGACTGGGCGAGCGGCGGGGAGCACGTTCAGCTTGTGAACAATCACCTCCCGGCTCACGCCTGGCATTTCGGCCGCCGAGTATGCGAAAACATCTTTATTTTTCCTCAGCAGATCCAGGAGGTCGGTTCTGAATTTTGGTTCCAGGTTGACACCGATGGTTATGGTGCGGCCTGGGTCAATCTCTACCTCCTCGGTCTCTGCTTTTCGACCATGCCGATGGTCCGGTCGTTCCGGATCCGGGGTGTCTTTGTCCGGAAGGTTTTTAGTTCGAAGCGACGGCTCTCACCCTCACCGAGATACCGATTGCCCCATAGTCCTGGGCTTCGCACTCGCCCTTGATCTGGTTGGTCACTAAAAGTGAGTCCGTCATCACTACGATACGCTCTGCTCCGGCGGCTTTAGCTAGCTTAACTCCGGTTATTACCGCCTCGTATTTGGATTCACTGTTCGAGGCCAATGAGGTAAGCTTCAGGGCGTGCTCAAACACGTCTCCGTTTGGGCTGATAATAACGATGTCGCCCTTCGAGCTATTAGCGTGAACCTCCCATAAATCGGGGTCTTCGTTTTTCGAGGTGAGCTTCTGCGCTTCCCCCCGGTCCGAGACATATATCAGTGTTAGGGCCCTGATGGATACCACAGCGTCGATCTCGCTCAAAGTGATCCGGCCTACGAGAACGTTGTGGGCGGACACGCCGTCGATGACTATGAATTCAGACATAACGCTTTTGGCTGTATTCCCCTCGCCAAACTTCACCGGCAATCTAACCGACCCCAGGGGTACCAGACCGTCCCCAGAAAAGCTGTACAATGGGTCGGTGCAGGGGTTCAGATCTTCGATCCTCAGTCCGAGGCCGAGAAAGCATTCTCTGTACATAACGTTTGTGTAGGCGCCCGTGTCAATCAGGCATCGCTTCACCAAATGGTTGGCTATGTCCAGGCGGACTGTAAGTGGGCTGCTATGAAAAGCGGCGACTCCATCGTAATCTGCTTGTCCAATGGTCATGTCGGGATCTTTGGAAGCGGGGTTCTTTGTGTTGGGCACAAAGTTGATGGCCGGATGAGGCTCATCCTGGGGCCGTTTGTGCTCATGAGCGGACCCGCTGCTTTTGCTGTCTCTGATGACGACGTTGACTACTCCTAACCGCTCAGCGGTGGACTTGCTGTTCGATCCGCCGGTGTCTGGTTTTCGGCCTTTGGCAACATATTTGCCGAGGCTCCCCTTTCGGATCAATTCCTCAATGGCATCCTTCAGGTGTCGGCAATCGTTGGTAAGGTGTCCGGTGTGGCCGTGGTACTTGCAGTACTGGCTCGTGTCACCGTCACTCCTCGGCCTAGGGGGTCTCTCCCATTTCTGGCCCTCGTTCTTACTCAAAGCGAAAACTTCGGCGGCTGATATAACCAGAGGGGTGTGATTTTCGTACTGTTTTTTGTAGTACGTTCCCGAGCTCCCCCGGGTATCCGCCGGGCTGTGTTTCCAGGCAGGCTTGTCTGACCGTGTCCTATCATTCTTACGGCGTCTTTCATCGGACCGTGACCTGTTGTTGCCACGGCGTCTTTCCCCTGGGCGCTCGGCTTCGCTGGGGCCTACCCAGGCCTTGTGATAGTCTTCTACTTTGATGGCCTGGTCGGCCAACTTCCTGGCGGCGTCCATGCTCAGGCCTCCGCACTTGATGAGCTCATTTTTTAAATCTCCCTTCGGGAGGCCCTTCATCAGCGCGAAGGCCGCCAGCTCGGGATTGATTTCTCGAATCTGCTGGACCTTTTCGTCAAACCTCTTCACGTAGCTCCGGAGAGACTCGCCCCCCTCCTGTCGGATAGTCAGGAGGTCAGATGTCTCTACGGCCCTTCTCTTGTTGCAGGAGTACTGGGCTAGGAAAGCGCCTTTCAGGTCGGCGTAATAATACACCGAGCCGTCAGGAAGCCCTTTGTACCAACTCTGAGCCATCCCATGCAAAGTTGTTGGGAAAATTCGGCACCAGACCTCGTCGGGCTGCTCCCATACCGACATGTAAGACTCGAAAGCCTCAGCGTGGTCGACTGGGTCGCCATCTCCTTTGTACGACGGGTGGCGGCTTGAGCTTGTTCGGCACCGGGACTCTAAGACGTAGGCGTTGAGGGGCTGTCTAACCATATGTCGAACGACACGCGGCGATCGGCTCCTTGCGTCCCTAACCTGGCTTCTTCCCACGTGACGGGAGGGGCTCCTTCTTCGACTCGGGCTTCTTCTCCAACTCTGCTGAGTCGGACTTCTCTGGCTCCTCCGGGGTGAGCCTCGTTCGTGTGGCGGGGACGCTGTCCTCCCACGAGTGCGGGAAGGACTTAGGTCTACCGCGCCCACTTTGGGCTCCCCCGGCGTCTTGACTGGGTCGGCTTCTCCTAGTGCTCCGTTCAAATTTTTCGGAGTCACATTTTGGGCCCTGGTCTCCCGGACAGTTTCCGCCGCTCTTGTCGGCGTGACAGTGTGAGCGGGCGTATTACTAATTAGGTCCAGGAGCATTTTCAGCTTTGCTATGTCAACCATACGTCCCATGATGGTGACCTGGTTGGCTGGCAGCGGCGTGTCGGGTATTGGTGGCATCCCGAACTCCGGTTGGATTACACCGCCGGTGGCGGGCTGTATGACTCCAGAATTGTTGAAAGTATCATCTTGGTAAAATGCGGTTTCGTCAGTTACGACTGCATCTTGTTGTTTCGACATTTTCTTAGCTTTTTGGGTGGGTTCTTGTTGGTTTTTTTTTTTTTTTTTTTTTTTTTTTGGGAATGAATGTGACTAGCTTCTAGTGTCGCTTCCCACAGACGGCGCCAATTGTTCCGGGTGTAATTCCAGAGCAAGTATCGTTACCACCCGTGGCTTGTAGAGTAATGTCTTTGGTTGGATTCTTCTTGTCCTTATCGTTCCTCTCGGCCTCCTCCAACAAATGAACGAACGAGGGCTTGGCTTTGTGCCAAGCGTACTCACTCCGACGCTCAAGTCAGTAAACTCAAAGGATTAAGTTGTGTTGCTTGGCTAGGTATGTATTGTAGAGAGATGAGGGAGATATTACCAGATGAATAGTGTATTTAGGTTAAGTTGTGGGATCCTTTCCTCAATGAAGGTTGAGGAGTATATATAGGCTTTCACCTTTTGTCACGTAGTGACCAAGTGGCCAAGTGGTGATCGGTGGAAAGACCGTTCTACCCTCAGCCGATGGACCTACGGCGGGCCGGCCGAGGGTCTTGGATGTGAGTACGCGGATATGTGCCCCTGCTGGCGGGTTGCCATGCCGATACCCTGGCTAGCAGGCCGATGGGCTGCATCGGCTAGGCGGTCTAAGTCGTTGACTTGCTGTGGATATCTTTGACCTCGTTCAATATGTTGACTT
The DNA here is from genome assembly GCF_048544455.1 of Silene latifolia. Classification (NCBI taxonomy): domain Eukaryota; kingdom Viridiplantae; phylum Streptophyta; class Magnoliopsida; order Caryophyllales; family Caryophyllaceae; genus Silene; species Silene latifolia. The sequence goes on along the minus strand of NC_133537.1, from coordinate 341,253,152 downwards.
GGTCAGCGGTGCAGAATATGCCCCATCAGAAATATTATGGTTTAAAAATATAACGCAATAAAAAAACAATTTTTAAAATATAATTTATTTTTAAAAAAATAGGTAATCCTCTCAAATCTATACAGAAAGTCGTTCCACCGAGGATTTACTTGGAGCAAAGGCGAGGTCGAAAAGTGGCAATGATAGGCTACCGAGTAATTTCTACTTCCATGTGCAATCTGCAAATAAATCCATAATAAAATTTCAAAATTTAAAAATCAGAAAATAACAACGACTGTCGACTGGTGACGTAATCAGAGAAGCCGTGAAAGAGCAATCTCCTCCGAAACCCGAATCTGCAATTAAGTATAAAAGTTACAATTCATAATAGGAATAACGAACATCCATGCAAAATAGAATATTAGTTTACATAACCAACATGTGAGTCAGGTCGGGTTAGACGCATGTGCAGTTTGGTTAGATTAGACCCATTAAACTAGGGTTAGGTCAGACTCATTGGGATCGAGTCGGGTCGGGTTAATTCACGTTTTTCGGGACAAGTAAAACCGAATATTATTTAATTTTATAAAACAAATTAAAAAATAACTTTTTTTAATGATTTCAATCAAATAAAATTAGAAGTAAAAACCCGAATATGCAATTAAGTATAAAAGTTACAATTCAGAATAGGAATAACGAACATCCATGCAAAATAGAATATTAGTTTACATAACCAACATGTGAGTCAGGTCGGGTCACAGCCATGTGGGTTGGGTCGGGTCGGGTCAGACGCATGTGCAATTGGGTTAGATTAGACCCATTAAACTAGGGTTAGGTCAGACTCATTGGGATCGAGTCGGGTCGGATTAATTCACGTTTTTCGGGACAAGTAAAACCGAATATTATTTAATTTTATAAAACAAATTAAAAAATAACTTTTTTTTAATGATTTTAATCAAATAAAATTAGAAGTAAAATATCCTATTTGTTTAAATGAATTAATTAAAAAGTCCACATGTGAAAAAATTCAATAATATCACCCTAGATCTATTTATTGTGTGCATTAAAATTAATAGAAAAATTAATACAAGTCGCAAAATTTGATATAAATTAAGAATCAACAATAATACATCAGATCTGAATATTGAGAGCATTAATCCATAAAATTTAAAAAAGTATAATTTTTTTTTTGTTTTAATTAAATTAACAATAAAATTAAAATGTGTATGTATATAATAGATATATGATTTTTTTTACTTGGTAAAAAAAGGCACAAATAGGATTATACATCCAGTTGTACCATAAGCAAGGTATAAGAATCCGAGCTTATATGTATTTTTTCTGAGCTAATTCAAAATTTATGGTTTTAATGTGTAAATAGACGAGTTCAATACTTTTTAATAAAGCTCATATTATTTAACATAAAGCTCGGATACTTTATCACAAAACTCAGATTCTACACCGTACAACATATACAACTGGTTGTATAATTCATGAATTGAAAAAAAGGACCCTCTCTATTTAGTAAAAAATAAGACCCTATTTTGAAGGAGTTATGTCTAAAATATACATTGCATGCCGGAATAGATCGTTATTTTCAACTAAAGTGATGGTAAATTTACAGATCCTTACTTGCATGTCATTCAAATATTAAAATTCATGTGAACAAATAATTAAAAAACGAAAAAGTTCAAAGATCTTAACACTAAGAATAATAATTACTCAGATCATTTTCAATCGTAAAATGGCATAAAATTTAAAAAAAAAACATCAAAAAATACAACTATATCCACTTTGCGTGTTATTAAGAATACAAATAGGCCGAGTATAAGATTTTACCGTCATCGTCTTCATCTCGATTTGATTGCACATCTTTTTTTTTTTCCTGCTTCATCTTTATCCCTTCATACATGGTTTGCGTTTTGTGAACAAAACCATGGAATACATCTGATTATATTGTTTAAAACAAAGTAATGATGTTTTTATGAGGATTTGTTGTGGGATGATACAAGAGCCGGATATTGAAGGGATGAGAAAAGAGGCCGACTAAGTTGACGATGGATGAATTGATCAGATTTGCGGAGTGTGTGAGTATGAGTGAGGCGGCGGAGATTGAGAGGATGAGTAGGGTTTGATTGAGAGGATGAGTGGATGACTGTTACGGAGAAGCGTTTGGCATATGAGCCTTTATATAAGACGAAAACGGAATGGGCATGATTAATGGATTGATTGTAGGTTCCTTTGTCAGAGCAATTCAAATAATCAGACCTCCGAACACGCATTTCCGCCCCAAAAATATTCATCTCAAAGCCATAATTTTTTACTTAAAACACTAAGTTGTCAAACTAAAAACGATAGTTATCAAACTAAAAATCACATCTTACAAAAATAGAGTAGAACTTTAAATGTAAAGAACTTAAAATCTGAAGTCTTCATTATAATACTTAAAATTTTCAAGATAAATTCATGAGTTTAAAAGATTAAACTTATTAAATTACAAGATTTGTGTGCAAAATTTGAAATAATTTAAAACCCAATTTTCAACTTAAATTCAAGGTTCTCTACATAAACCATGACTTTTCACTTGAAAACAAAATATAAGTTCTCAATATAAAAACACAAGTATTCAAGTTAAAACAATAGGTTGAAACTTGAAAGTATGATTGAAATTTAATTTTAAATTCTGGAATTTTAAGATCAATACAAATCCGGTAGTTGGCAGCACCGGCAGCGGCTAATCAACCTTCTTTAATCTTGGTTTTAATCGTTGGGTGGGAGTAGAGAAAGGGCATAGTAGGTGGCGACAACCGCAACAATGGTGAATTGGGACGGACATAACAATCGCGAATGAAGGCGACGAGGAGGTAGATTGTAAAGGGGGCAAATTAGGTGGTGATGGTGAGGACGTGGGCTGCAGAGGCGGCGCGAAATCGGCGTTGACAATGACGTGAGTTGGAGTTGTGGTTGAAGGGGTGGTTGGCAGTAGAACTCTGAAGTATGCTTATTGGATGTTTTTTGTTTTTCGTTTTTATATAACCATTTTTTATTGGGCTCTTCTCTTTTATTGGGCCCGTCCTATGCTATAGGACGGTCCTATAGGAGAGTTACTGCAGATTAAATCATGTTAGCATATTTCGTTTATTAATTTAATCGGGCTTTTTTACCAATATTAACATATATTCGGGTTATAATTTTTTTTTTTCATGCAAATCATCATTTAATTTTGATTATTATAGTTGATTCGAGCAACCAAATAAGACCGGTGATTGGTGACACAACTCAATACCCGTGCAATTTTGCACGGGTTGAAAACTAGTTTAGTTTAGTTCAAGTATTCCGTTAAAGAACATGGAACTCCTCTCCAAATATCTCAACCACAAAAAATATCTAAAAAGAACGACCACCTTAAAGAGGGAAAATCATAAAAATTAAAAAATGATTACATCTCAATTTCATTTTTCATTTCCCCCAAATTGATCCTCGTACAAACCCTAAAATCACACACACTTGACATCATTTGCATAAATCTCTCAACTTTCCGATTTAATACAATCTAATTCTTCCCCAATTTTCAATCGAAAATCCAAAATTAACGATGCTCTCGAATTACAACAATTCTTAGCAGTGACAATTCAAATAATGGTAAACACAGCTAAAAAAACCCCCAATTCAATTACCAATTGTATATGGAACAACAATTATGCCGGAGTTTCGAAAAGGTGAAAATCGTCGTCGTATTTCACCAGCAAAGAACCCTAGAAATCAGAATAAAGCTACTGTAGTTGCCGGGAATTGTATTCGTACACGCGCTGCCGCAGCTCGTGAAGCCGCCGCCGTTGCAGCTGTCCCCGCCGTCGCCGGAGATCGGGGAAGGAAAAGAGTAGAGGTGAAGAAGGGGAAGAGGAAGGTGAGTGAAGTTCCGGTGATTGTTATTTCGGAGGAAAAGAGTTCGTCGAAAGCGGCGGATTTCGACGAGGAGGAGGAAGAAGAGGAAGAGGAAGAGGAAGAGGAAGAGGAGGAAGATATGTTGGGGGATGATAGTGGTGGATTGAGTGCTAATAAGGTTACTGGTCATGATGATGATGGCGGTAAATCTCCGTTTCCTGAAAGGGTAAGAGAATAGAGATTGTGTTAATTTGTGTAGTTTTATACTTTTATTAGTTTATTTTGATTTGATTGTTTATTAGACTTTAGCGGAACCAGGATTTGTAGTTACTAGAGGCGAGAATTAGTAAATGCAATAAGGGAAACTAGAAAAAAATCGGAAATTTAGATTAAAGTTTCAATTTTGATGCTGTTTTGGAGGCATCCGCTACTACCAGCCCCCTCAGTTCTGCAATTGGGTTTAGTAATTGACTAATTGTGGTAGTTTGGTTAGGTTTGTTAGTATGGTTGTTTGATTTGATTGATTGTTAGGTTTGGCGGAACTAAGATTTGTAGTTAGGAGGGGCGAGAATTTTCCGGGATGAATTAGTGATGCAATAAGGAAATCCGGAAACTGTGTACAAGTAGAAAAAGTTAGCTCAAAGTAGCAATTTTTTTGGTTGTTTAGGGGTGATCGTCCCTATTAGCCTCATTAGTAATGGTGGTAGTTTGTGTAGGTTTATTAGTGTGCAATTCCATTTTTTTTTCCAAATTCTTTTATTTTACCCTTGTTTTCTCCCCCTTATCCTTAATTTTCACTTTTAAAGTACATGATCGCCCTCTATAAAACAAAAAAGGTATTATTTTCGCACAAAATTTGATAGTAAAATATGGATGTTCTGAAAAATCAGCGCGCCTCGTGTGCAGAAGGCGTGCGCCTTCGCCTCCCGCCTCAGTCCCTTGGGACTCCATCACCTCAGTGCGCTTTGCGCCTTCTCAAACTAAGATGTGGATATTGGTGAATTAGGTCAATGATATACGTGAATTTTGTATGGTTATTTCAGGTTCAAGTGGGGAGCTCTCCTGTGTATAGGGTGGAGAGGAAATTGGGGAAAGGTGGGTTTGGACAGGTGTTTGTCGGCCGGCGTTTGAGTGGCGGGAATGATCGGACTAGTGGTCCAGGGGCTACAGAGGTAATCTACTTTGTGTGTATAAATGATGCGAAACTATGATTGATATGTTAATTGGTTTATGCATTGCCTGTCAGTGTACGTGGCCATTTGGGTGGATTTTGATGTGTGTTAATGAAGATTGTGTATTTTTTGAAAGTGTCATTGCTGAACATCTTGAATAAAATATTATCAGTTTGACGGTCATTTCTGAGTTATTGGATGCCTTTGTGCTGTGATTGTGATATAACCGCAGTCTCTAGTTTATCAACATTACAAATGCGGGTGTGTTTGTTGATTGTCGACTTGAGTTAGATGCAAGGCTTTTACTAATTTGAGAATAAAAGTGGACATTGATGATTGATGTCAGGTTTGTTTGCTTGTTGTCAACGTGAGTGTTAAAAAATGTTGTGAAAGATACATCCCTATATGTGTGTCATACTTATCTGTGATTGACGTGGCTAGTGGCATGCCTTAATAGACATTATACTTGCTGAAAGGTATTACTGTCCAGCAACTCGAATTCAATGTTCTGAGCCTAATGTCTCACATTCGCGTCCACAGTGTTATTTATTGTAGTTTGCGTGTATTTTTGTGGATATTATTCATGCTCGCAACTTCTATTGCTCAGGAAGTTGGAATGAATACAAGATCTGTATTCAGAGTGCAAGATTCTAAACTGCTAGAGTTCTGTCTGTCTTCTGTTATTATAAGTCAATAGGTTGATTCATTACCCTTCATATAACATGTTCTTATTTCTGTTAAAGGTGGCTTTGAAGTTCGAGCATAAGAATAGCAAAGGGTGTAACTACGGTCCTCCGTACGAGTGGCAAGTGTACAAGTATGTGTCCCTGTGTTTTTTTTAATATGCTGTTTTCTTTTTAAAACAACAGTTCCGACTTCGAATGACTCCAATTATTAGACTCATAGTGACAAAAGTTTCTAAGAGTATACATTTCTCATTATGTCCTCACATATTGGGATATGTAATATCCAATTGAGTGTCTTAAAATGTGGAGAATAACATGAACATAACAGAAAAAGTACTAGGATTTATAGATTTATTGTTTTGTGGGTTTTAAGTGCTGTACTGTGCTTTGATTATGCTTGCAGCACCCTTGGTGGTAGTCATGGAGTACCCAAGGTGCATTACAAAGGAAAGCAAGGAGACTACTATGTTATGGTACCATCACTTTATCTTGCTCATGTAGGTTTGTTGGTATGATCAATGTTGACCTTACCAATACAAGTCCCTGTCTGCAGGTTATGGACATGCTTGGACCAAGCTTATGGGATGTATGGAATACTTCTGGCCAAACGTTAGTACTCTACATCTGTACACATGAAGAGTGCATCATTGCTTTTACTTTATATTAACATCATATTTAGGCCTTCAATGTTTAGAAATCTGTATTGCTGCTGCGTGGTAGAGTGTACATCATTATGCTTATGATGATGGTGTGAAACACTTGGATTTGTCTACTGAATTTAGTTGTTTTGGTAAAATGTTGGCCGTTTGGTTTCAATATTTGAGTATGGCTCATGTTTGATCAACTTTATTCTTTCCTACTCTCGGCAACCATCAAATGTGTTCAAATTTACTGTTAGTCAATATGGTACACTCATAGCTTCGTGGAGGGTGGTAGACTGGTAGTTCACGAGATTTCTAGCATTGTCGTCAGGTTAGTTTGTAATGATGATAAAAAAGTTATATGGCTAGCTAGAAGGAAAAGCTGTTTTATTGGCTTGAAATGACAGTTGCAATAACGTCATTCATTTATGCTTTGTGATGAGTGCCTGGAATTTTTCGGGATAATACATTTTGGGAACAGCAGTCTCTTCTATAAACCTCAGTTGGTTGGTGGGGATTGCTAATTGTAGAATGGAAGTTCGGTCTCAACCCAATCATTTTTACTGTATTGGGGGGTTTGCTTGGCTTCATGCTCTCAACATTCCAACACATTTTCTCATCAGCTCATGATGAGGAACAACTTTTTGTTTGAGAACATGAATATTAGTGAATTTTTTGTATGTTCTAGATACCAGGTTTGATTTTGAGTATTTCTATTTGAATCAATTCTTACTTTTGATGTGCCTGCAGGATGTCAGTTGAAATGGTCTCCTGTATTGCTGTTGAATCTTTATCAATCCTTGAGAAGATGCATGCTAGAGGGTACTGTGTTTGTAATATTTGCAAACAATAAAAAGCTGTTTCATTCCAATCCCATCTTGTCAGCGAATTTGATTCTGCTACTTGAGCTTGTGTGAGACAAGATAATTGATTATGTCATGTTTTATGTCGATGTCAGTTATGTACATGGAGACGTGAAACCAGAGAACTTTTTACTTGGTCAGCCATCCACTGCTCAGGAGAAGAAATTGTATCTTGTTGACCTTGGATTAGGTAATTTGTCATCTGTGGACACTCTTTTGATGATTTTTGTTCACAAGTATTTTTTTGATCTATTTAGCATTTTCAACTTGTTGCAGCGACCAAGTGGAGGGATACCTCAAGTGGGAAACATGTGGATTATGATCAGCGTCCTGATATGTTCAGGTTAGCAAAATTCGTTTTCACTCATATTTGTAATCAATGCATCATTGGTTGTTATTGAATTGTGTCGTCTTTTACACAATACCTCAATGTAAAAATGAACAGGGGAACCGTTCGTTATGCAAGTGTGCATGCCCATCTTGGTAGAACTGCAAGCAGAAGAGATGACTTAGAATCTCTTGCATATACACTTATTTTTCTTTTGAAAGGCAGATTGCCCTGGCAAGGCTATCAGGTATTTTTTGATTACTGTGGTTTTTAGTGCCTTAACGACCATTATTTATAAAAGGGCCGTTGCATAATTTTCATTATTGCTTTTCAGGGTGACAACAAATCTTTCCTGGTCTGTAAGAAAAAGATGGGAACATCTCCAGATGTGATGTGCTGTTTCTGTCCACCGCCTCTTAAACAATTTGTTGAAGAAATTGTGAATATGAAGTTTGATGAAGAGCCCAACTATTCCAAGCTAATATCTGTGTTTGATGGATTGATTGGACCAAACCCATCCATACGACCAATAAATACTGATGGTGCTCAGAAGGTATTATTGTTCCTAGACAGAGATTTGTCTTAATTTCTGTTTTTTTTGGCCAATGTTCGTTTATACTTACTATTTAAGTTATGTTAGATTATCTACCAAGTTGGACAAAAACGTGGAAGGTTAAACGTCGATGAAGATGATGATGGGCAGCAGAAGAAGAAGGTCCGACTAGGAGTTCCGGCTACGCAATGGGTTTCTGTTTATAATGCTCGGACACCTATGAAGCAGAGGTACATTTGTTTTATGGTTATAGTAATCCGGAATCTGTAATTAAGCATCTACACATACCTATTAATCTAAATCTAATTCTGTGTTCAATTTCTTTGTCCATGTTGTGGTTTCTCTGTTCTTTTTCTTTGTTAATTTATTGTCATTTATTAGAAAAGTTTAAGTTCATCCGTGTGGTGAACTGAAGATAGGCATACAAAACCTTAAAGTGCAAATTTTGGTGTTTTTATACATCTTGATAATCCTTCTATCCTTCATTCTGTGTAGGTACCATTACAATGTTGCTGATGCTAGATTGGAACAACACGTGGAGAGAGGGAACACTGATGGTTTACTCATAAGCTCTGTTTCTTCGTGCTCCAATCTTTGGGCTTTGATCATGGATGGTGGAACTGGCTTTAGCCACCAAATTTATGAGTTATCACCCCATTTCTTGCATAAGGTGGGTGCTGTTATGTGATGTATATTTTTCAAATTAAGCTTTTGTTAAGTTAATTATTTTCTGAACAGTTTGATGGTTGATATCTCTTAGGAGTGGATCATGGAACAATGGGAAAAGAATTTCTACATCAGTTCTGTTGCTGGAGCTACCAATGGAAGCTCTCTTGTGGTGATGTCTAAAGGTTTGCTATAGAAGCATACTTTTGATCTTGATGAAATTATAGTACTTCTCAGAGGCTCGCTTGGAATGGGAGTAACCGAGTAATTATTACTGGAGTAATAGAGCTTAAATGAACTAAAAAATGGAGGAAAGTGATGGAGGTTGGAGATAGAAATGGGGGAAGATAGTGTAATGGTCCCTCCATTAAGGGGGTAATAATTACCCACCTCCCCTAGGGGTGGGCACCGGTCCAAAACCGGACCGGACCGGAACCGGAATCGTCAAAATTCATGGTCCGGGACCGGATTACAAAAATTCCGGACCGGAAAAATTCCGGTCCAAGACCGGACCGGACCGGTTGGACCGGAATTACCCACCTTTTCAAATTCCGGTCCAAAAATTCCGGTCCATTGGACCGGATCGGACCAGTTGGACCGGAATAAAAATACAATTTTAAGAAAAAAATGCAAATAACAATAATTCCGGGCATTCCGGTTCAAACCGGTCCCGGACCGGACCGGACCGGACCGGAAACCGGAATCTTGGAAAATGGTGGACCGGAGACCGGATCGGAATTTTTAATTCCGGTTCCGGTCCACTAGATTCCGGTCCGGACCGGTCCATTTTTCCGGTTCGGACCAGATTATGCCCACCCCTACTCCTAAGTAATGCAATACCTTCATATGGAGGTTATAGTTCCTCCCTCACCTCCTCTTTCCACCCTCCACGACCACCAATCTCCTTCCATTTCTTCTTGTTTTAGCCTCTATTACTCCAGACCTCCAGTAGTAATTACTCTCGTTCCAAGCGAGCCCTCAGACTTAGTTGTTTCTGCCTGTGTTGCTATTACTTAATTAATTCATGTTGTCTCTAAATTTTTCTGTGTATAAATGTTAGTTAGTACTGTAGAAAGGAGGGTGCTGTGGTGTCTATGTTTGTTCTTGTTTGTGGTTTCTTGTAGATATGGTTACGAGCAAGGATTTGATTTTTGGACGTTTAAGGCTCAATCTTTATGTTTTCTCTCTAAGTAGAACTTCAAATATCTGAAAAATTTTCTTTTGATGTTTGCCGTGTTCTGTGGAGCGATTGAGATTTTTACCGTGTGATACTTGTAATGTATGAATGCTGGTGGACATAACCTATTTGCCGAGCACCTGATGTCTGAAGGTACACGTGACTTCTGTTGATCACCAGGTTGCCTGATGTATATGGTCTGATATCACTCAGTTACTGTAGCCACGTACTAGACTAGTTGTAGTACTAGGATCTTTCCAGATTCATTAAATGGATAATACTTCCCTCTTGAGGGATGAAATTGAGACTTAACACATGAAGCTAGCAAAAATGTGACATTTTATTATCTCTCTTCTGTTGTTCTTGGCTTAACTTTTTCCCTCACTGTCTTGGGCTTATCATGTAGAGCTTATGTTGCCTGATTGACTAGGCTTGTGTTTTTTTGGGTGCGTGTTTATGATATGCTGCCCTTGGTGCTAATGTTGTTAGATTTTAATAAAGTGACTTCTAAATGGGCTTGCTTTCTGATTGCTGTATCATTTTCTCCCTTAGAGTTGCAATGCGCTCGACAAACCTGCCTTGTGCCTTTTCTGTTTGCACTGAATCACTGTTTGAATTCCAATAACTTTGTAGGTACTCAGTACACTCAACAGTCATACAAAGTGAGTGATGCCTTCCCCTTCAAGTGGATAAATAAGAAGTGGAGGGAAGGTTTTCATGTCACATCTATGGCTACTGCTGGATCAAGATGGGGTGTTGTCATGTCTCGTAACGCTGGTTACAGTGATCAGGTTGATTTCTGGAACTTGGAAGTGACGTATCTTTACATGTTCGCATGTGATCTGTTCTTTCCTTTTATTCCCTGAGCAGATGACGGTTGCATATATTATTCACGTCACGCGACCCCAATCATCTTGGGGTTAAGTCTGTGGTCTATGTCACTTTTCCTTCCGTAAAAGAGTCAATTTTTCTGGCCGATTTTCTAAATTTCCTTCAAAAACAAATTTCGTTCTTATTTTGCCGCTACCCTAAATTTCTTTTATCTCCAATCCACCCAACCACCCACATCCCACTCAGTCACCCTAGGCGTCATTGCCTCCACCCCAGCCCAATATGTACTGTCAACCACCTACTCACCCCACACCCAAACCACTAGTGCTCCAGCACCAGCCGCCATAAACTCCTCCCATACTCGCAAATATCGAACCCCACCCTTCAAAACATCCTGCCTCATCCCCGATAAACTTTCCCCCACCCTTGAAAATCTACAAATGATGATTTTCAAGGGTTGGGGAGGGGATGCACCAGAGGATTGTTCTGGAGTGATGTTTGTTTTTGTTTGAGGTGGGAGGTGGTTTCCAAGGATTTGGGTGGTTGGTGGTCTGAGGCAATACAGGTTGGAGGTGTAACTCACCCTTTTTTCCCAGTCGGGATTGGCTTTTGGTAGTGTTTACTAACGGTGGTAGTTTTGAATTTATAAGTGTAGTTAATTTGAAAGATTTATAAGAGTAGTACCTGTTCAAAATTCAAAAATATAGTATATGATGTGTTTTGCTTGCATACTCCGTAATATTTTCATTGCTTCGTTCAATGTGAAAATATTTTTGTGGGGTATTCGGAATCTATTCCTCGGACCACATATTGTTGCATTAGTGATTGATCTGCTATTCTGTTTTTAATGCAAAGGTGATATGATCAGCTGCTAAGGTCCTCTTTTTTGGCGTTTCCGTCGTTTTCTCTGTAGGTCGTGGAACTAGATTTTCTCTATCCAAGTGAAGGTATTCACAAGCGCTGGGACAGTGGCTACCGAATAACATCAACTGCGGCTAATCTTGATCAAACCGCATTAGTCCTGAGTGTGCCAAAGCGCCGACCAGGTGATGAGACTCAAGAAACTTTGAGAACCTCACAATTTCCAAGCACCCATGTTAAGGTAAGTGTTTTCCCAATCCACATTCAGTCCCCGACCTTGAACGAATTTAAGGATCTAAATAATTAGTTTATTTTTTCTTCCTATTGGAGACATGATGAGTTGATGATCGTCTCATAAGTCATAAGATTATGGGAGACTTGAAATCGGTTCTGAAATGTTGTGGGTGGTGTGAATAATGCATGAATGAAACATTTCTGAACCCTTTTTTTTACGATGCAGGATAAATGGGCAAAAAATCTGTACCTGGCATGCTTGTGCTATGGAAGAACAGTGTCATAAACCTGTATTACATACGAAAGGTATCTAAATATCATGTAACATATCATGTAGCAGGTTGTAACCGATGATATGCAAAATCAGAACACAATATAGGCATTCCCTCGCCTTGTAGGCACAATCTTCATTTATGGAATAGAACCAATAGCTTAATTGCTCCCATAAGGGAGCTTTTGTTTCCCAGTAGTAATTCGGGAAAATGTTCCTGTAAAGTATTGTATTGCCATTTGTTGGCGCTCTTTGTCGAATATTTATGCAGTGGATTGATTTCAGATTATGTAGTGGATTAAACATCAACTGTGTCAAGTTGCCGCTTTTCATACTCCAGCAGTTGAGAACTGACGTTACTGGTCGGGGCACATTTTTCAATGGTAACAGTTTCATAAAATTAAACTGTGATGGTACACACTGATAGCCGTCCAATCTATTGGCATGGAATATCGGTGAGTACACATTGAAAATAATGACGTTTCAGAATGCAACCGATGGATTTGCTAAAACTATTCTGATTTCTTTTTTTTTTTTTTTTTTTTTTTTTTTTTTTTTTTTTTTTTGATTTCTGAGTAGACAGATAACTGAGATGTGTAATAATAATTTTAATAAAATAAAGCAGTTATTATTATTATTATTATTATTATTATTTATTTTATTTATTTTTATAAAAGGATGCACGCAGCTTTTATTAAAAGAAAAATAAAAGTTTACATGAAATTCTTCTTATTATTATTATTATTATTATTAAATTCTTTAAAATTTGTTGGAAATCAAGTACAGATTAAAACTGGGAAATAAAGACCGTCTGTGTAACAATGAGACCTGAGTTATCTGAAATTGAACCCAATAGATAGAAAAAATCCGAGGCCAAATTGACGATCATTGATGATCTGTTTTGATTCGATAATGACTTCCCTTGTTGATAAGGCGGACAATTAATAACACCGGCACAACATAACTTGATAGTTTTAACTTAAAAGCAAATATAGATAAACCTGACTCGATAATATTTTGAACAAAACCCGATCCAAATGAAACAAATTGAATCCATCTTAATAACGTCCCTACCAGATGCCGAACTTAACTAAAAACCGATGCTCCATATTAGCCTGTCAAAACCCGATTGTAATATGTCCGGATAAAAAAACCGACCCGAATGACTTGATCGCCACCTGCACCTATAGAGCCAAACGAAGAAAAAAAAAAAGAACTTTTGAGGAGTAGATAGATAAACGAACAGAGTAGTAAAGTTGGGAGACGGGTGGTGGTGATGCAATAGCTCTTGATTTAGTAATTACACTTCAATGGGGGTTTTGCCTTATCTTTCTTCCTCCTTTTGCTCACCCCTTCTATCTTCTCCTTCTCATTGTATGTCTCTCCTTCTCTCTTTTATGTTTCCTCACTTACCCTTTTCACTATTTTCTCCTTTTTCTCTGTTGCATGTCTCTATGCTCTGCTGGGGTTTTCTTGTTTATATGAATGTTTTCGTATAGCTTAGTGGGTGTTGGAGACTTAGGAGTATTCAATACGGGTACGTGTCCAAGTATCGGAATGCTGTTTTATGAAAATAAGCATATTTGGCTTAAAATGAGGTGTTCAAGATTTCAAGTGTCATATTAAGTACAAGAGTCGAGTGTGTCAGACACATGTACTCCCTATATCTCGATCATTTGTTTACCTTTAATTAAAATACCGTTCACAAAGAATCAAAATCTAAACAAATGATTGAGAATTTGAGATGCAAGGGGTATGTATTGTTCAGCAAGTACTCCCTCTGTCCGGTCATTTGTTGTTCTTTTCCATATTGGGTTGTCTCAATCATTTATTTGTTGTCCTTTCTATTTTAAGAATGAACTTGATGAACAATTTGATCATTCTCACTCAATTTGTTCCACTTGTCATTTAGTAATTGGCTCCTTTCTCTTTCCTTGGTCTTTGTGCCAAAATCAAAGGACAACAATTGACCGGGACGGAGGGAGTATATAAATAAGGGGCATCAAAACATCACCACCGCACCCCAGTGTTTCACGTGGGTTTGTAAATGGTGGGTCGGATGTGTGCAGCATTACCCTGCAATAACAATACATAGAGCAGTTGCTAGTTGGGGTCAGTTTGTGGTTGTTAATGAATGGTGTGATCATTTTGTTGCATTAACAAATATGAATTTTGCTGATCATTATTTATTAGCAATAAATTTGATGTAGATAGGAGGAAATCTGTTGGATTACGTGTGAGATCGAGCTTGGAGGATAAGGATGTTGATACTGGGACTTCAGATGCCTCTACAAGATCAAGTTTGGAGGATAAGGTTACACAATTTACTCTAATTGTTGATTTGATTTTTTAGCGATTCAAAGGTCGCATATTTAATCTTTCGTATAATATTCTGATGTTTAAGATTAGGTGCAAAATCGCAAATGGCTTCACTGTTCATATGTTTTATTTTTGTGAGTTGCAGGATGATGGAGTCGTAACATCTCGACGACTGTGCCTTGCATGCTTATGTTCAACAGTATCTCTAATAACCCCCCATAGCAAGACTTTTGTCAGACAAGAAGCCATGGCTGCAGACGGAAAAGAAAGAGCAGTTTGTCGGAATTGTGGTGGGATCGGTGCTATTATTTGTAAGTTCATCTACCTACATTTCAGTCAAAACAAGACGCAAAAGGAAACATTGACTGATACGCCTTTTTTATCCCTTGTAATTTTTATTCTGTAGAGGATTGTCCATCTATGGTTATGGTGTCACTTTTGAGGAGTTTAATTCTGAATAGAGATGCATGTTTTCCGACTTTCCCCTGCATGATTACCCATTTACCAGATAAATTTGATCATAAAGGTGAAAACTTTGTTAGTTGTGGTGTTTGTCGGACATTGGATCTGTTAAACCCGCGAGCATATTTAACTTAGGTGCTTACTGTTCAGTAATGTCCTTTTATATGCTTTAAAACCTACCGCGGGGCAGTACTAATGCTTGTTGTCTTTTATATAGGTGATATGTGCGGTGGAACAGGAAAATGGAAGGCACTAAATAGAAAGCGTGCAAAAGATGTATATGAGTTTACCGAGTGCCCTAACTGCTACGGTAAGATTTTCACGGTTCAGTTCACCTGCCATGATCTAAACGTTGTTTCTTGCCATTTCCGTTAATGAAATTTGTTTCTTCCCTATGCCGTTGATTATATGTTAACTTTTAAGACGTCATCTTTACTTGCCAAGTCCCTTTTTCTGCGCAGGTCGAGGGAAGCTTGTTTGCCCCGTGTGTTTGGGTACTGGCTTACCCAACAACAAAGGTCTACTACGAAGACCTGATGCAAAGCAGTTGCTCGATAAGATGTATAATGGCCGGTTATTACCCGGTTCTTAAGTAAGTTCCATCGACAATTCTGGTAAATGCAATGAACCGGTTGTTCTTATTAGGGATTGTTGATTGGATAGTACCTTCTTTTCAGGAATCATTGAAGCGCCATGCTGCCGTTGGATGACAAAGGCCGTTTTCTGAGGGTTTTTCGAATTTTGTCTGTGTAAAGCTTTTGGAGCAGGATGACAACAATAGATTATAGATGGTCATATTTTTACTGTTTACAGAACGACTGCGAAATTGAGAATGCAAATATGTATAATGTTGAATTTTGATCAACTGCCTCTGTAAAATCGAAATTTTTATTGCATCTACCAAGCTCTGTCTTGTTCACAAATGTTCAAACATCTTCACACGAGATCGTGTTGCACAATATTTCTTCAGTTACTATTGATTGATCTAATTTACAATCCTTCTCCTTTAAAATGTAACAACTTCACTAAAATTGTTCTTATGAATAGTGTTGCACTATGAATAGTCCTTAGCAATAGTATTGATGTTCAATCCTAGCCACTCCCTAATGGATGGTGTTCAATCTCAGCCACTCACTTATATATTGTGCATCATCTCAGCCGCCCAAATTCTCTCTTAATCTCATCTCAGCCGCTCAAATTATTCGTTGCCGACAACACACACAAACGCAGCAGCAACATGGGTCTCAGCCGGCTCACCGGCACAAAACCCGCTGTAAACTTGAGGTGAAATTGATAGGATTTAGAGCCGGTTGAGGGTGTCGGCAGACGGTTGACCGGCTGAGAGCCATCTTGAGAATTGTTGCGGGTTGGGAGCCGGTGGGCCGTCTGGGAAACAATTGTTTCCAATTTTGATGATGAATCATGATGATGGAAATGAGTCGTGGTTGCTGGTTGTTGTGAATGGTGAGCATCGCGGTGGTGGATCGAATTGATGCGGGTTGTTGATGTGGGTTGTTACCAGCTGCTGCTTGTTGTAGTTGTTGTGGGAAGGAGATTAGGTTCCGACATGGTGGTGAACGGGTTGATTGGTGAATGAGATGGATTGAATTGGTGGCTGTCGACGTTGTTGACGCAGATGACGGGTTTACTGCTCAATTGTGGTGAGAGCGAGGTAGATGACGGGTTTTCGGCAAAAGTGGAGATGCAATTGTCGTGGTTGTGGTGATGCGATGCAGGGGTCTGCGCGAGTTTGAGGGAGGAGCAGGTGCGATGGTGATTGAATTGGACTCGGGTTTAATGGTGGTGAATGGTGGATTGATGATGGTGAGCACGGAGGGTGATGGAGGTTGATGGGCAATGACGATGGAGGTGAAGGTGGCTGATGCGATGCAATGGTGCGATTTGTGACGGAAATGGAGGTTGATGGTGTTGATTGAACGGTGGGAAAGAGCCATTGCAGCTCGAGCGTGGTGCTGCTGATGGTATGGAGCTGCAGCGGAGTCGGGCCCGCTTGAATTGAGGACGTGGTGCACTGAGGGTCGATGTCGAGTTGAGAATTTAGTGGTATTTTAATGTTGATTGGTAATGGTGAATTGAAAGAATGGTGAGTTGATATGGGTGATTATAGTTTGATTGGTAAGGGAAATTTGGAGTCTGATTTTGGGGAAAATAGAACTTTAATGGAGGAGGTTGGGTTGTTGGTGATGCAGGGCGGAGCAGATGATGAAGGGTGCTGAAATGGTGGTATTGAAATTGCAGGAAACGAAGAAGCAGGGAAAGAGAGTGTGATTTTGTTTCCAAAGGTCAAGGGTTGACTTGAAATGCTTCTTTATTTTATTTCCTTTGACCCGTCTTGATTCCGTCTCGTTTCACTTGCTCAAATCTCCACTTTATTATACGTCTCACCTACAAATTATATTTAATTAAATAAAAGTAATAATAGTAATAATGCTAATATGATATAAAACCCGACTAATTATTAAATATGACTAAGATGACTAATTATTAAATTAGTAAATAAATGATCTATTATGTCATTTAACGCACACAAAATCGAGTTGAATAAGAGTTAAAGTATGGGTAAAATACGACTAAAATGCTACTTATCAGATATTGATTTGAGGAGATATTAGATCTGATTTGAATTGGGGCCAAATTTCACTTTATGTATAAGTATTGGGGCTAAATCACTCCAATGTCATACCTTAGAAGAAATTTGTGGTCTACTGAAATAATGGAAGCATTGTTGGTGTTGTACTTTATAATAAGGAGTAAGTCTTGCTTAAAACGGGTTGGATTTTAAGACGGGTCGTTGTGTGAGAGGAAATGGGTAGAGGGGACAAAGGTGGGACCCCCCATGTGCTTCTCCACTCACCCTAAAAGGGTATTTTGTGAGAGAATATAGTATCCGTCTTATTAATAAGACGGATACCTTGGTCTGAAATAAGAATTGGGGGTATAATAAGCATCTTCTTTTCCTATTCCTGTTTGATAACTTCACCCCATATGGGTATTGCACTTTGCAATGTGTGTTAACCGCCAACTGTGACCATTGTTAGTCCTTGAACTTGCTATTTACAAAATTACAAGCCAGTAGTAGTTTCAGACTTTGGGATGAACCCGAATGATTTCTTGTGGCCTACATCTACGATTGGTGTGTAGTTCGGAACCGATTTAGCCTGTGAAATAAATCTGAGAGTTTACTACTTTCCTATCCTTTACGCTACAAGTTACGATGAACCCTTATTTCCACGTTTCAGTACACACGTAGAGGGCAGCCAGTGTTACTGACAGTGCCAAAAGAACTGGAAGACCTGGGTTTCGTGCGTTGTTTGGGACTGACTTAGCATGTGAGCTATATCCTTGCTAACAACAATGTTCCGTTATTCCTTCCCTCGCCAAAGCACCTAACCTTACTAATTCTACTACCTCACATCTACCTAGAGCAACTTTCCTTAAATAAATCTTAACATCTACTACCATTTACTTACTTTCCTTCTTTTAGTATGACATGGTGACTTTTAGTATGACGGGATCGGGAGTAGGCCCCGCAGAGGGGGTGACGATGGTGAGTATGACATGGTGACTTCTATGTTTATCTTGGCTCACGCTCGCATGAGGTATGTCAGTTGGTGTCCGACAAGTTACTAATGCAATTCCCTTTTTCCAGTTTTTGAACAAGTACATCAGTTTAACCATTTCTTATAGGCATGTATCCATGGTGTTAATCAAATTTCGATGGAAAATCTAGAAATCGTGGATACAGCAACGTCTCCGCTTTCATATGGTTAAGACACTCCAAAGGATTATATGAGATGCATCAAGAAGGAACCGGCAATAGCCTCCCTCAAAAAAAGAAACCATATACTAACGTAGCCGGTGCAACATCACAATCTACCATGGCCATAACATGTTCAGCAAGCACCGGTTCCAAAACATATGAAGTAGCATAGTACCGATGGATACAAGTGCGCGAAAATATCAGATGTTTGGTTAATGCTTTTAATTTAAGTTGGACCGTAACTGGTTAGAAATGATGTTTTCGTTCGATGCCTGAACGAAGGACAATGAAAAACATGCATAGGTTAATCAGAATGAAAGCAATGTTTTTTGCAATCAATTTATTTGAACTATTTATTACTTCAGTACAAACAATACAACAACGATTAACAACATGAAAGTAATACATTTCATGAAGAATTTCACAGCTACAGCGGAATCGACAAACAACTTCTTCATCTGCAAAATATTTTCAATAGTTAGACCCACCGTCCTAGAAACTTCATCTTCAGCAACCCGTACGCAGCGAGTTTGAAAATATTGTTGATTGTGATGTGATCTTCAGACAACCACATTACAAATTCGTTACAATCTAAGCATTTGTGTTTGAAATATGGCTTTCTAGGGTTGTTAACGGAACCAGAAATCTTAATAATTGCATTATTCCCACATTTTAGGCACCTTTGATTCATAAATTTAAAACCATCTAATGGTGAATTTTTCCAAGAGGATGAAGACGACATAACCAAATCAAATGAAGGAGAGAGAAAGGGCGCGCAAAAGCAAGGGAAACGTAAATTACGAGGAGAGTTTCTCTCCATTTCCTAAAAAGAAATGGAGAGGCCAGTTCCTTTCGGTGGTCCAGATCGAATTCTTGCATCATCCAACGACTCAAAATTTATGAGTAAAAATAAAGGGATAATGAGGTTTTGGAGGAAAAATATTGTTAAATAAGTTTAAGAGAGGAAATGGAGGGGAAATGGAGAGAAAGAAATGGAGAGGATCCATTCTCGTAAATTACAATGGAACTGACAGAATGTCAGAAAGGAGTACAATATAAAGAGAATTAATAAATAAGTGTAGAAAGAAATTTGGACTTTTTGGAGGGAAATTGGGGAGATTTTGGAGGGAAAAATTAAGAAAAATGCAGGGATCTATTAAATGGGAAAATTGAGTAATTGTTTATACAAGATAGGCCATATGTTAAATTCTACCCAAGTTAATTATAAAGATTAGACAATTACATTCACAATCTCGGAGATAAACGTCAAAGTAACGTCATAGGATACCGCGACCGTTAGGTCGCGGACACCCAACTAGTTATCTCAAAATTTCAGTCACACGAGTGACGAAATATATACTGGTTCTCTCTGGTAGTAGCAAAACGCGGCAAAACACTTCAGCTGAACTTTCATGATCTCATGATCTGCAACTGTGAAAACATAAGCGAACCATCTAGCAAAAAACTTGTGGTATTGCCATCTCAGGCTGAAAAATCAAGCCTCGGTATTTGGCAGCCTGCTCAGAATCGTGTGCTCAGGTTTGTGATCACATTCGAAATCTAAATGAACGAAAGCTCGCTCTACTTCTGGGAGTTTCTCCAGTTTGTCCTGAAGCGTCTCGCCTATGGCGTGTGCATCTTTCAAATGAATTTCCTCAGGAAGCTCTATGTCAACCTAATTCAGTAATATACCAAAATGAGTTTATTCCAATCTCAAGTAAACCATTTAACTACTAGATAAAAAGAAAAAAGCGCGTAAAAAAACTAACTAGCCACCTCAACAAAGTAGAGCGCCCCGAAAGTGTAAGCACGCACTGTGTCTATACGCTTAACTTGAGGGTGACGTAAAACAAGGTATGTTAATTTTTGCAAAACCTCTGGAGGAGCTGTCTGTCCTATTAGCGAGACTGCAGAAAAAAAATTCATGTTAATACGGTACTGAAGATGGAAACCGACTACTATGGCTGAAATTGTGTCGTAGCTCCATTTTCAGTAGAATCTCTCTGAAAATATGAAAAAGGCGGTACCTGCATTCTCCAAAACAGTCCCGGACCAATTCACAATCGTGTAAATTGCAAGGATAATGGCGCCAGTAGGGTCAATCCACCAGATAATCTTGTCTCCAAGAATCGCAGCAACTAAACCGACTACATTAGTAACTACATCAAAGTAATGATCCTGCAGAAAAACGAGCATTATATCTCTTAACCCTAAATGACAGGAACTCACTCATAAAGTAGTACAGAGAAAAACTGTATACCTTGGCATAAGCGCGAACAATCTCATTTCCGGAGCTTCTGCAATACAGGAATAGGACCATCTTTACAACAGTAGCTGATATCATAATTCCAAACAGCCACACAAACTGGCTCCTGTCCATTTTCTCATTCGCCTCGCTTTTAACGATCTGTTCTACAGCCTGAATTAGCACTTGAAACCCTACAGAGAAAAATAGGAGTCTCGTAAATTTTTTTTTATATGGAAATTGGAATCAAGTGATATTATTGCTTAACGGCCAAAGCGTTAAATACAAACCTAGAGTAGCCATAACAGCTGCAAAAACGATGATGCCCACCGGCTGCACTCTTAATTTCCCAATCGGGTACTTGTAGATATTGATGTTCTTCATTGAAAGATGTGTGAACCAAAGTATACCACCCGCTAATAGGTCTAGCAAAGAATCTAGGGTTGATGCAGCAATGGCCAAAGATCCCGTCTTTATCGTGGCATAGATCTACGAGTAACAGCCCATTTTGGTCAAATTCGCAAATTCTTTATTTTCTTTTCCGATACAAGAAGAGGTAGCAAAAGACAGGACGAAGCTAGTCGATGTCCTAGATATTCCGCTTCTATCAAGTTCGTTCTATGGCCATCATGTGCTAGTTTTATGTAATACGACTAATACCTTGAATATTTATCTGTATAAGAACTTTTTTTTACGGCTGCCAAAAAAAAAAAAAAAAGACTAATACCTTGAATGCTAAAAGTACAACATTCGCGTAGTTAGAGATCTTCATAGCTCTCTCTTGTTGAGCTTGTTCTTCATCATCTTCTTCGGGAATTTCTGACTGTACTACAAGATCAACCTCCTCGAACGACTTGAGTGTCGCGAATTGTCTCTCATAATATTCCTTTTCTCCTGAATGACACAGTATCAGCTTAATAACAGAACATCAATCAGAAATTTCAGAAATCTAACAATTTCAGCTCTTTCACTCGGCAAGTAGGGGCGGTCGCCCCCGCTGGCGTTTGAAAATTTCGAAATTTTTAGTTAAAATTTTCGAATTTTTTTTAGGCCTCCTTATAATATTACCCTTTCTCCCCCGCTGAAAATTTTCGCCCCCGCTAACTTAAAATCCTCGCTCCGCCACTGCCCACTGGTCCAAACAGTTGCAAATGATCATGACCCTCAACCAAATCCATCATGATTACCTCATCTAATTCAAGTAGGATGATAATGACTTCGGATTATTAATGAAACCCGAAAATTATGCAACTAAACAGATATAAGCTGCAAATCTCAGGCAAGACCGTAGCATGCTTAGGAGTATTTTTAATTCTTGGTACGAGTATTTTAATCAAACGTTGATTGATCCTATATCATATTCCCTCCTCCCTTGAGATTTGTTATGCAACATTAAATAATTTAATTAAACGTAAACAAATGATTTAGACGTCTCATATTCCCTCCTCCCTTGGGAGTTGGTATGCAAGATTAAATAACTCCGTCTCATACTCCCTCCTCCCTTCGTTCCATTCATTAGTTTATTTTCTATTCTTTGTACGAGTATTTTAATCAAACGTAAACAAATAATTCACACGGAGTTAATAAGGCTAGAATGATGATTGCATT
The DNA here is from genome assembly GCF_048544455.1 of Silene latifolia. Classification (NCBI taxonomy): domain Eukaryota; kingdom Viridiplantae; phylum Streptophyta; class Magnoliopsida; order Caryophyllales; family Caryophyllaceae; genus Silene; species Silene latifolia. The sequence goes on along the minus strand of NC_133537.1, from coordinate 341,230,590 downwards.
GATTCAAGATTTAATCATCAGTATCACACATTTAAAGCCTTAATATAGACACAAAATCTCATTGAAGACGGCGATATCCGTCACAAGCTTGTGACGGATACCATTTTGTCTCGCAAAATACCCATAAGAGGTGAGTGGGGAAGTACATGGGGATGCCCCACCTTGTCCCTCTCCTTTTTTGTGAGAGGTCTTCAGCTTAGCCCGTCACAAGCAAGACGCTTTGTAATATAGAAAGAACAATTCATGTAAATAAAGAACACCCCTTTTTGCAAGATTCAATCAATCAATTAATCAATCAATCAATCAATCAGCATACAGAAAACCCACATAGCAAATTCAAATTGGATGAAATATCAAAAACTAAAATTTTTCAGCATACTGCAACAAACACAAGTAACAACTTCTCACTCCGTCTCAATCATTTGTTAACTTTGATTAAAATATTTCTTACAATTAGTATAAAAGCTCGCAATTAAATATAAAAGGTAAAGAAATTAATAACCGAGACGGAAAGACTAATTAACAGACTACCTACTTAAACGTCACAGACCTAGTATTTATCGTTACGGGGCGAAAAAATCCAAGGGAAACAAGTAATAAATTAACTAGCAACAAAATTCGGAACCTGTAACTAAAAATTTCAAAATTTTCATTGTCAGGCTTATACTTTACATTCAACGATACCAATAATGGGACGTATAACACGTACTTAAGTTATTGTAAAACCGTCTTATAGTATTACGTAAATAAAGAGAGGAATAAAAACCTGGAGTTAAATTTGATGCTTTAGAAAAGTCAACATCATAAGGGCACTCATGATCAATACCAGGACGAAGTTTATCAGGCAAATTCGAAATGAATTCGGTTCTCAACGAGTTTACCGAGTTACGTCGACTCAGTCGACCGTTTCGAGTCGGACTTTTTTGCAATAATGGCGAATTTTGCCCTGAATTTCCCTCCATTTTTTTGATCTAACAAATAATCTTACTTCTCAACTAACTCAAGAAATAAAGAAAAAGAAAAAAGAAAAAAGAAAGGTAGTTATGGTGTATATTTTGACTTTCTAAGTGTATAGGTTTGTTGTTTTGTTGTGGATGGAGTTTGACATGTGTGAGGCTTGCCTATTATAGCCTTATAGGTATCTTATCTCATCACATTTGAGCCCACACATGTTCATATTAGTTTTGCTTATGTCATTTATCATATCGATTCCGTTCAGTTGGTATTACTTAAAACCGTCTTAATTTAAGAGTTTTATAAACTTCTTTTTAGTTATACTTTTATTTTATAAAATGTAAAAATCGTTTTAAGTTAAGACGGTGTTAAACAAAAATTATTATTGGTCTGATTTATCAATCATGTTATAGTTTATTAGTTAAAACAGGGATATAATAATAGATATATAATATAATCTCAGGTTTGACTTTTTCCTCCTTGGAGCGTTATTATACCTTATTTGTAAAAAAAAAACAAGAAAAAAAAGTCTTCCCTTCAAGGAAAATACATGAGCTTTATGTAAAAAATTCGTTTTAATAAGTGTTAGAGACTCTTACTCGGTAAAACATATTTCCTCAAAAAATTACTTCTAAATCTGAATTTGAGATATAAGAGTTGTTTCATGTTAGGGAAATAAAAGAGGTTTAAACCCGGGCAAAAAATGCATGGGTCGTAATAGTATGTTGTATGCACTATCATTAGATATAGGAGCATACACATTACAAATATGCGTGGTTAAGTGTTCAAATGTCATGAAAATATAAATAAGCGCGGTTACTGATCACCACCATACGATCAAATTATGTTAGAAAGTGTGTAAGTAATCTAAAATTTTAATTGATATAAATGTGATTTTGCGATGTATAAAATAATATTTAACCTATTTGAAATATCTATCTTTTAATTGGTTTATGACTTCTTTTTTTATCATAGTCAAATTTAACTTATATATATTTAAATTAAAAATTATACTCCCTTCATTCATCAAAAGATGGATATTTCAGATAATATATAATTTTAAATGATAGATAATAGAAAATTGCAATCAAAGTTAATGTTACTTGAGATTTATCGGGAAAAATTAATAAAGAAAACGGTATATTTACATTTAAACGTGACAAATGCAGGGAAAAAATAAAATATAGATAATCATTTGCCCTTCACATTATCCACTTTCAACTAATGCAGTAATGCGTAATGATTTGTTTTAAGGAAGGAGTGATTGGATATGTAATGAGAGTAACAGGACATGCTAGTGGTTAAGCTGTCTTATTGAAGTTGGGATTGGAATGTGGGTAAGCTGTCTCGACTTGATTCAAGACTGATCAACATAACCTGTAATGGTTCAAGTTTGGATCATAAGAACACGAATTTGTCCGCAGGCTGCTCATGGTCTTCTCATAGAATGGCGGGTATTCTCTCCAGTATCGAATTACCATGTTTATCAATTATACAGAATTACAGATGAGCAGTCCAACATTCAAGCCACTTAGGCCTGATCCTTAAAGGGAACTAGTGCTTTGTAGCCCTCTGGCGGGCAGAAGTCGATATCTCTCATAAAGTCGGAAAAAGCAGAAAAAAGGAAATTTGCTGATTTTTACTATGAGATGCTAATTGCAAGGGTACATTTCTTTGCCAGCAACTATGAGTCAACATTCCGAAGCTCAACCCCTAACTCATCAACTTTGTAATACAAAGGAGTTCAATAACTTCGATAAAGAATGCCATTTAGCTGATATTGAAGTTAACCTAACCGTGACGGGAATTAAATCGTCATCTAATGATATTGAAGATAACTATGATGAAGGTTGAAGAGGTTGATGAGTATATCATCAATGATTTTCTTGCAAGTACGAGAAATAAAGTGATGTCATGGTTAAGCTCATAAATGTGGATGATGGTGTTGGAATAAGACCATACAAAATTGACCCGAGATCCGAAATTGACATGATTGACCTAAATTGACGGACCCGAAATGACCCAATAGAGCCGAACTGACCTATTCAAAGCAAAATATAGTCCTAAAAGACCCGACCCGATAGCCAACCCAATAATAAATAACCCGAAGTGACCCAATCCGAACCTGGTCCGCATGAACCATTTGACAGGTCAGGTTGAAGTTGGAACTACAAGGTCAATTGAAGAACATGTTGATTTGGTGTTAGTGGGCCGGTGCCATGACCCAAACTCCTAAAGATGTTAGCCAATTGGATTGTTTGGCCTGGCTTGGGCCAACGGCCATGCTTGCTCGGATTTGAATTTTCATTTTTTTAGTATTAGTTATTTTCTTTGTGAATAGTTTACATTTACTTTATTTTATGAGAGAATAAAATAAGTGTATATTATTGATTGGGATAAAGGGAGTATATAATAACAACAAACCCACATGACATTACTTTCTGTAAATGATGATACTTAAAAGTATGTCTAATTTGATCACAAAAATTGCCAGGAAAACACGAGTCCGATAATTCTGGATGTAGAGTGTCGTCTTATTCTTTCTTTCTTGCTTTTAATATCATCTAGGTTGGTAGGGTGACAGACCCGAAGTTTAAACTTTAAACTAATACCACAAAATTGTTTGGGCTCAATCTTGACAACCCGTAATTAATAGCATTCTTTTTTCACAAATTGTTTAATGAGACGGTCTCTTAGCATAAGACCGGCCTATTATCTAAAAGCCCAAAACTTGATAGCAAATCACAATTATGCGTTCTCCATTTCTCAAACTATTTGGCTACCTTCCCCAAGTCCATTTACAGTTTACACCCAGTCCCTAATCCCGCCACCTACAAACGACGACTCTAAATGTTGCCTCGAACGTCAACTACACTCCTCCCTAACTCCTCTACACAAACATCATCTCCGGGCAATTAATTAGTTATTAAAAATATTCAATTTTCAAACTAAAATAGAAAGTTATCAATCTAAAAAACGTGCTTGACAAAATCAAAGCATGTAATACAGTAAACTTGTGTATTGAAAAGAAATAGAAGAAATACCTGAGTTTTCAAAATTAAAACTTTGTGTTTTGAAGTTACAACCTATGTTGAATTATGTGTATTGTGGACCAATTATAGTTATGAGTTAATTATGCAAGAGTTTTGAGTTGATTTAAACCTCATAATTTTCAACTTAAAACCCAAGTTCTCAATCTAAAAGCATGAGTATTTAAATTAAAAATAGAATAAAAATCTAAACCTCATAATTTTCAACTCAAAACTCAAAGCTCTCAAAATAAAAACATGAGTATTTAAGTTAAAAATAAAAATAAAAATTAATAGAAGTTTAGAAGTATGAAATCTCAATTTTTAAATCTGAGATTTGAAGATCAAATCCCAAATTGATTTGTGGAGGAGATAAAAGATGGAACAATGTTGATGAGAACGGCAACTACGGAGTTGGTGAAGATGTGGGTTAGAGTGGTGATGGAGTAGGTGACGGTGGCGATGGAGTAGGTGACGGTGGTTGGAGAAGTGGTGGAGTAGGTGGCGGTAGATGAGGAGGTGGACTGTATAGGCGGTGGAGGAGGTGGCGGTGATGAGGCGTTAATTATAGTTGTGGTAGAAGGTTTTGTGGTGACAGTGGAGAATGAAGGTAGTACGAATTCTTTACTTTTCTATTCTTTAACCTCCTTATATTGGGCTATATTCTCTTCTATTGGGCCCGTCCTATGCTATAGGACGGTCCTATAGGAGAGTTGCTGTTCTTTTTTAGACGCCTACTATTTGATGTTCATCATGAAGAAATGGCAAATTTAACGAAAATAACCCAACATTTATCACGTTTTCTAAAAATAACCCAACCTTTCCACTTAAACAATAATAATCCAACCTTTGTATTTTCGTCACAAAAATATCCCATTACTCAACTAAATTGCATTTTCGTTAAATAATGATATTTTCTAAAAAGAAAAAAAAACTTTTATCAATCCTTAAAATCTGATGTTAAGTAAAAAAAAGTTTAATTAAAAGTAATTTTTTTTTATATTTCTGTAAAAGGGAAAAAAAAGTAAAACACACCATAACTTGACACTCATAATTTTTTACTAACTCAATTGATGAGAAAGCCGGCAAGTAATGAACATTCATCCACTCGACGGTACCATATGAAATTTCATGATAACAAGTACGGAGTATAAATTTAGTGGAGATGGACTTCGATTTGTAAAACTTATAGGTTTACCTTAACTTTTGTATTTTGACTTTTGTATTATGTTTCACACTCCCATTTGTTTTTCATTTTTCCTTTTCAATTTTGTTCGCATTTTAAGGTGTGCGTTCACCCATACACGATTCCAAAGGATGATTTATGTCAGCCGACCCAAATTATTTTGGGATTAAGGTTCTAATATTGTTGTTGTCGTCGTCTCTAGGTGGGATAAAAAATGAGGGGGGGTTAAATTTGCAATAATGCGAAAAAAGTGCACGTTTTAGTAAAATTGTCCGCGAAATTTAATAACATCATACCTAATAAATACACAAATAATAATATCCGAAAAAGACTATCCATACAAACATTAGTCTCTCCCTGCAAGCCTCGGATACAAGCGACCCCAACCCAAAACCTTGCCGAAAATATTAAACGGTAATACTCTCCGCCCTTCTATGCTCGTTCTTAGTTAGGTTTTTAATTTTGACTTTATTATACGATTTAACAAGGGTTTTAAGTTGATTGCTGTTAGTTAGGGTTTCAATTTTATACTATATAATTAGGGTTTTAATTTTGACTATATTATAGTACGATTTAACAAGGGTTGTAAGCTGATTTTTGTTAGTTAGGTTTTCAATTTTGAACTATATAATTAGGGTTTTAATTTTGACTATCTTGTAGTACGATTTAACAAGGGTTTTAAGTTGTTTGTTGTTAGTTAGCGTTTCAATTTTGAACTCTATAATTAGGGTTTTAATTTTGACTATATTATACGATTTAACAAGGTTTTAAGTTGATTGTTGTTATTTAGGGTTCTAATTTTGAACTATATATTGTACCATTCAATTAGGGTTTAACTTGATTGTTGTTATTTACGGTTTCAATTTTGAATCATCACTTTGTAGTTATTGATTTTCAGGAATTCTCTGAGACGCCATGCGTTCGGGTTGACAGTGGGACTATAATGTTCCAATCGATATTGGTCAATTGTTTTATTTCGGGTTTTTCTACTTTTTAACCATTTAAGCACCGTCAATTATGAAATTAGTGGATAGTTATATGTAGGAAAACCCTTAATTTCTCCATCTACTTGATTTGGTGTCCGATTATTTGTTATTTTCCATGCTCATTAACATTTATTTGCAGTTGAGAAAATGATACCTCGTGAAATACCTACACCCGAGGACGATGCTGCATATTCACGTACATTTTACTCCTATTTTCATTTATTAACCACATTACTGTTTTCAAAACTTATGTTATCTTGATTTTCTGTTTTTTTTTAATCAGTCGCTGAATATTATGGATTGTATGATTATACGTGTGACACCGACGATCCTTCAAACTCAGCGTTGAGAAGGTTAGCCTGCACAGTTTCGTCGTCTGTGGTTGGCGATTCTTCTTTTGGCCTAGGTTAGTAAATAACTTTCTATCATCATTTTATTATTTTTGTTACAAATATGTACCACTACTATTGTTTTTCAATTAAATCTAGTATAAGTAGTTCATTTAGAACTCATATTATGTACATAACTAACTTAACAAAAGAAAATTTCTCGTTATTTTCAGGATTTAGACCAAACCATAGCTCTGGGATTATCTATATATATATATATATATATATATATATATATATATATATATATATATATATATATATATATATATATATATCTGTATATATACAGATACACTACACCATTTTATATTACATATACACATTTATTATTTTTCGTACCATTTTAACTTTTTATTTTTGGGTACGGTGGTATCATTATAACTTTAAACTAGTTCTATTACCCTTGAAATGTATATATGATTAACTATGTTGTTACGTTATTGGTGTTATGTAAAACCGTATTTGCGGTCGCACTGAGCCCGAGCCCTGATAACAAAAGGGACTTGTAAGAAAAAAGTTATTAATCAATACCTATATTGGCATAATATATCGTTAAAGTATACTTTTCACAATTTACCAAACTTTTATCATGAATTATTAGTATTTTGCCACGATTTATTTGTGTTTTATCACAAAAAATGTTTTATTTTTTTGCAAGAAAGTTATACTCACTCGTATTCATCAATGTAGGGATGAAAAATGAGAAAATATATTACAAAGATAGAACCTACAAACAAATCCAACAAAATGATAAGCACCCTACACTAACGAACTATTACCAACCACACTTTTTTTATAAGGAAATGATTTATACTGCTAATAATCTCGTATTGCTTTAACGCTTTAATGTTGTTAACACAATTACATACATTCAGATACAGTATAAGTAGTTTTATTTGGCACTCATATATTACAGATAAAGAAAGAAAATCTCTTGTTATTTGCAGGGTTCAGACCATACCATAGCTCCGGGTTCATCTTAACTTCCTGTTATATCCTAGGAGATCGATCTAAAACCCTTTCTAAGGTTATCTTTCATTTTCTTTCTTTTATTTTATACATACAAGTCATCAAATTTTGTAACTCTCCCTCTGTCACTTTTAGGCCTTTATGTGAAAGTCTTTTGGTCTAACCTTACTACTTAATTCTTCTACTTTAAAAAGTCACACTTTATTTGGTCTTTTGCAAAATTTTATCCATTTTTCCCAATTTAAACAAGATATTTAAAGAAGTAAATGAGAAATGTTTAAAGAGATTTGTTCATAATTTCATTTCTGTAGTTCAATTATGTGTTGTAGTCTATGAAATCGATAAACTAGTGTGATAAGAAATGTGTTTGATTTGTAAAAAACTATGACTGCTTTTATTAATGTTTTGTAAAGTATGCTAGATTTTCAAAAAAAAATCAATTTATTAGGTCTAAATGTTTTAGTTTCTTTTATTGCAGGTTACTATTTTTCTGTGTAACAAACAAGGTGTAGATGATGATATTACGCACATTAATGTGGACCACAACATTGTACTCCTCCGTGCTAAACAACAGCAACAACTAGATGAGACTACTACTGCACGCTTCATTACTGATTTCCGAAAGTCAGGTACTCTAGTGTCGTCCGTGGTTCGCAACTACGACTATAGGCTCATGGCATCCTCCGGGACGATCAATGTTAGAGGGGATCATTTAGAATGTGATGACCTTATGTCATCTAGTTGCAACATCTCTGAGGTAGTATTATTTCTTGTGTTTCCTATTTTTTTCTAAAGCAAATAATTTCATATTGTTTTTTAATACCAAATGCATAATTTACATGTTACCAATGGTTTTGAAATCTCTCTTTTGAAATAATGCTTACAAAAATTATTTATTATTTTGGGTCGATTTTGAAAGTATTTATCAAACTGATGTCCACGTAATCTCGTGGAAGACATGAATAAACACGACTTTGTTAATGATGTGTTTATCCTAGTAATGGAAATTTCATGTAGCAATTATAAAATAAACACGCAATTGCCGGTGGCATGTCTTTTGAAGGACACATGGGTAATTGCATATTCCGTGTGTACAACAATATTAAAAACCAAGTCAAACAAGAACACGCCACTTTCAATGGCGTGTCTATTCCGTGTAACGTATTGTGTGTTACACTTGTTCAAGTCATTGTTCCACCACACATAACCATACCATTACATGTGGTGTATTTCTTTCAAGTCACACATCGTTGTGTGTGAGGTGTCTTTTCTGATCACTTTTTTTCTTCTAAATATGTTCTTAATTTTCCATTAATTTTCCATTGTGTGTGAGGTGTCTTTTCTGATCACCACACATAACCATCCTTGTCTGGCCGTCGCTCTGACTTCCTCAGTCCACTAGTCCACGACCACACCCACCCCTTATTCAAAATCCACCAACCAACCCCATAAAAACACAGCAACAACCCCAAAACCCCTCCCCAACCCACTAAAACACCACCCTTCGTGGGTGGGGGGAGGTTTTTTTATTTTGTTTTGTTGTGCTTTTTATGGGTTGGTTGATTATTGGTGGATATCGAAATGGGTGAGGACTGATGGTGATGTAGGGATGGCATCGTCGGCCAATGACTCCAGCGAAGGGACTAAGTGGGACGCCGGTAAAGGGACACAGGTGGTTGTTAGTGGCGGCAGCAAGCGTGTGGTGGTGGTGGTTATAATTTTGGTTTATTGTTTAATTCTCTTACCTAGTAATCTAGTATAAACCAAACAATGAACTATTTCAAAAGGAATTCTTTTTTTACCTTTTGTTTCCCTTTCCCTTACTTTCAAGTTTTAACAGCTGGAATTATTATTTTTTGTGCTTTGTTTTTAATTTGAGTTACACGTTAATTTCAGTGGGGTATCGGTGGACCCTTGGTTGATAGATCAGGAAATGTTCTTGGCATGAATTTCTTTTCCAAGAAAGGGTATACACCTTTTATGCCGAGTAACATTATAATGAAATGTGTGAAACACTTGATAGAAATTGGGTAAGTTTTTAACTTGTCGCATATAATTTAAAATCAATTGTATGAAATAATATATAACATGTGTTTTATTTGGAAAAATTATTGTATAGATATGTAAGCCGTCCATGGCTTGGCTTGAGAACAAGAGTCTTGAAGAGTTAGATATTGATGAGTTTGAAACTATCTATCTTAAGTTTCAATCAACCAATGGTCTTGTTGTTAAAGAGGTTTGAATATTGTTTTGCATAATTTTTTTTTTCTATTGATAGTATCTTTTAGCTACAACTTGGATTTATATTCTAGCATTTTCAGTAATTTTCTAGAGGTTCAACTTATGTATTCTTAATCTCTCGTTTTTTATAGCTGTTCTCTATGTCGTGATTTGTTTTATATAGAAGTTGAGCCGTTGAGCAAGCTTTGGTTTTTTCGTTTGGTGAAAAATATTCATTCTAATTGATGTCATTTTTAATTTGAACGAGTCAACTTACATATACACTTTGTTTTTTATTCCAGTTATAAGTAAATGTATTTTGAGTTCGTGTGTATTTTGTTTTTGATAAAATCATCTGAATTTCAGGTGACTAAAGATTCTCCGGCATATAAGGCTGGAATCTGTGTTGGTGATGTTGTAACATCATGTAATCGAACTTCTCTTAGTTCACCACCTCAGGTGATTTTTGCATACTCGCTTTAGTATTCAATAATTTTTCTAAGATTTTTCAATAATTTGCATCGGTTTTTTTCTCTAAGGATCTTCAATAATTTGCATCCGTTTGCAACTCTTGTTAGTCAAAACAATTTTTTTTCCACAATAACACCAACGTTTAATTTTAGGGTCAAAGATTGTGATTGTATAAGTCAAATTGACTTTGCTCTTCTTTTTTATTTTGAAGGCATTTGATGTAATTTTAGGGTCAATTTTCATTTTGGGTCATCCGGCAACAGTCTTACGAAGGTTGCGTACTTCCTTATCTTGCTACTTCTGGGAGCCCATGCAGCACCGGGTTAATGTTGGGACCAATGTGATTGATGTGATTTAAATACAAATTGTTTTTGGCAACTGACAGTGTGTAGCTATATACGTTTACACAAATTTTTAATATTTTTTTGTCACCTTAGTTGTTTTCGTGTTACACTTGTTTCATGCGTTAATTTTAGTATTTTATTATAGTTTGCAAGAGTGTTATTTAGATCAGTTGAATCTAATCGAGGTAATCTGATTACTGCTGAAAAGAGAGAGACCGTAAAAGTTCAGGTGAGTAAAATTTTGGTTAGTTAGTGATGTAAAGTTATACTACATTCTGCTTGTCCAATTCATTGATATCTAACCATGTCTTAACAATATTGTCAATTTGCAGCTCTTTGTGAAAAGGGTAGCTGATGGAACACAGGAAAATAGGCTCTTACACGTTGAAAGCTTCACTCCCCCGGTTAGTAACATATATGAAGTTTTGTTTTAAATCCTAATTATTATTTCATTCGAGTTTTCGGTTTTTCTTTCCAGCCCCTCTTAAGATTTTTTTTTTTTTGATTTTTTGTTTCTTTTGCTTTTGCAGTTGGCCTGTTCTACCTCCACCCCAAATAAATAATTTTGCATGCATTTAGGTGGACTGCCACGAGCGGAGGCTGATTTGTGTCTTTTTTGTACGGTATCATGAAAAACAACATAGATCTGTTCTGTGTATACTTTACTGATATGTGTATTTCCTACTAGACAGCAAGTCAGCAGCTTCAGCTTTCTTTTTGATCCTCATCTGATTGATGAAACGGCCTTATGTGTATATTAGATAGGCAAAGTACTAGATGTCATCTAGCTGAACATTATTTTCGAATTTCTTAGAACAAGTTATAATATTAGTTGACATCGCATAAATCTTGTGGTATAAATTGTAAGTCTATATGTTTTTTTCTTCTGGTAATTATTAAAAATGAGACGACATTATCGGATACCACCCTCTCCTTCCTTGAAACAAATCATTACTGGGTGTTGGTCTTGGAGACTAAGTACCACCTTCTCATTTGTAATATGAAGGTTTACTAAGTTCACATTTTCAGTTGTATGAGACGGTGGTACAAAGACTCATTTACTGGTACCCTCCGATAATGCCCTTCACATTATCCACTTTCAACTAATGCAGTAATGCGTAATGATTCGTTTTAAGGAAGGAGTGATTGGATATGTAACGGAGTAACAGGACATGCTAGTGGTTAAGCTGTCTTATTGAAGTTCGGATTGGAATGTGGGTAAGATGTCTCGACTTGATTCAAGACTGATCAACATAACCTGGAATGGTTCAAGTTTGGGTCATAAGAACACGAATTTGTCCGCAGGCTGCTCATGGTCTTCTCATAGAATGGCGGGTATTCTCTCCAGTATCGAATTACCATGTTTATCAATTATAAAGATGAGCAGTCCAGCATTCAAGCCACTTAGGCCTGATCCTTAAAGGGAACTACTGCTTTAATTTGCAGCCCTCTGGTGGGTAGAAGTCGATAGGCTCAACGTATTCCTGAAAGTTTTTAGGCACAATATATCTCTCATTAAGTCGGAAAAAGCAGAGAAAATGAAATTTGCTGATTTTTACTATGAGATGCTGATTTGTGTCTCATTCAAGCCTTTTTTTTTCTACTGTTTTTCTACCACGTGTTCGAGGACGTTTCAGGAGTCACAATGTTCGATTCCAGCCTCAAATATTAAGTACTAATCCATTTTTCATGATTATGCAAGTTTCGGCCAAGGCTGTTTTATCGCATACCGACACCTTCAAATGCTCTCTGTTGCTTCTCAAAATTTGCGTGGCCGCTTTATGTGACTTGAGGAACGTTCTTTGTGATTTCCGGAGAATTTATTTCCGAGACCCTCGAATCCCGAAAATCGTGTAGTATATACTTCAATTTGAGCCGTTCGGAAAGTCGTACCTGACAAAATTTCTTTTTCTCCCCGTTTTACTACCATGTGTTCCTGGACGTTTAAGGAGTTACCCTGTTCGATTCCATCCTCAAATAATAAGTACTAGTCCATTTTTTATGATTATCCGAGTTTCGGCCAACACTGTTTTATCGCATATCGGCACCCTCAAATGTCCTATGTTGCTTCTCAAAATTTGTGTGGTCGTTTTATCTTACATGAGGAACCTTCTTTAATTTGTGATTTATGGAGAATTTTGTTCCAAGACCCTCGAATCCCGATAATTGTGTTGTATACACTTCAATTTGAGCCGTTCCGGAGGTCGTACCAGACAACCTTTCTCTTTCTCCCCGTTTTCTACCACGTTTTCGAGGACGTTTCAGGAGTTATCATATTCGATTCCATCTTCAAATAACAAGTACTAATCCATTTTTCATGATTATCCGAGTTTCAGCTAATGCTGTTTTATCGCATACGAGTACCCTCAAATGTTCTCCGTTGCTTCTCAAAATTTGCGTGGCCGCTTTATCTGACCTGAAGAACCTTTTTTTTATTCCCGAAGAATTTTGTTCCGAGATCCTAGAATCCCAAAAATCGTGTAGTATAACACTTCTATTTGAGCCGTTCGAGAGGTTGTATCGGATAACGTTTCTTTTTTGTTCCCGTTTTTCTTCCACGTGTTCGAGGATGTTTCAGGAGTTACCCTGTTCGATTCCAGCCTCAAATAACAAGTACTAATCCATTTTTCACGATTATCCGAATTTCGGCCAAGTTTGTTTTATCGTATACCGACACCCTCAAATGTCCTCTGCTGCTTCTCAAAATTTGTGCAGTCGCTTTGTCCGACCCGAGAACATGTTCTGTGATTTCCGGAGAATTTTATTTCGGGACATTGAAATCTCGAAAACGGTGTGGTACACTTCAATTTGAGCTTATGTAAAGTAGCTTTTTAATCACACTGCAACGTTGACTCGCTAAAACATATTCTTTCAAAAAAAATAACTTCTATATTTTGAATTTGAGATGTAAGAATTGTTTACGTTAGAGCATCCACAATAATAAAGAGTTTTTATTGTTTTTTGTGGGTCCTCAACCTATCGACATAATTTTATCATAAAATGATATTTTCTCCAAAAACTTTATATAATAACAATCAGTAAACTTCATATCACTTTGACCAATAAGACGATAAAAGACAACCATTCTCTTATTGTGAGCACCTACAACAACAAAAATCTAGAGGTGATCATGGGCCGGGTCGGGTCGGGTTTAGGCCGGGCCCAAGCATTAAATTAAGCCCAAGTGCGCGGGTCGGGTCGGGTCGGGCTACAAGTGCGGGCCTATTTTGTCGGCCCAAACCCGACCCATGCGGGCTTAAGCGGGCTTTCGGGCCAATTCGGGCTAAATATTTTTTCTCTTGAAATAAGTTTAGAAATCCCCATATGAAGTTATAATACTTTGTGTATTTGTTATCAAATTCCGTATAGAATTGTCTTATTTTTTTCGAGTATTGCAATTAAGAAGTAGTAACCTAATGTAGCTTTTATGAACGTACTGCTTGAGATGACTCATACAAACTAAATGCACAATTTTTAGTAGTGTAATGATATATTTTAGTGCGGTGCTCACTGTATGTTGTTGTAATTTTGTAATTGATTTGATATTTGTTTTTCTTTAGGCTCAAAAACATTGACTTAGCACGCCGATAATGGTAAATAATTTATCGGCACTAGTATGATACAAAATCATTAGCTCATTTTTTCTCATATAAATACTGGTGAAGGAAAATACTAAGCCTTATCAAACTAATACATGTAAACAAGTTATTACGGCTTATTTACAATACAACAATTGATTGGTTAATTATTTTACTTAATGCTTATTAACATTCTTAAATTGTACATATTCGTAAATTTTGCATATGTTCGGGCCGGGCCGGGCCAAAGTTTGGGCCGTAAAGGCGGCCCAAACCCGGCCCTATTATATTGAATCGGGCCATGGGCTTCGGGCCGTGGGCTTTTCGGGCCTAAAATCGAGGCCCAAGCCCGGAAAAAAATCGGACTGGGCCGGGTCGGGCTAGCGGGCCTGGGTCATATGATCAGCTCTACAAAAATCACTTTTTCTAAAGTTGATATTTTCATATCCATCGATCCCCCACAACAATAAAAAAGTTTTTATCATAAAATAAGTTTTTGTGAAACTCACCCAAATATGATGAGTTTCACAAAGAGTCATTTTATGATAAAAACTTGTTGTTATTATAGGGGGATTATTGTTAAAATATCAACTTTAGATTGAGATCTTTTTGTTGCCGTGGCCTTGTGGGTGGTCTTAGGGAAATAAATAAGACGATAAGGTTGCTATTAGATAGGTAGGCACTTAGGCCTCATTTGGTTGCCACATTTAAAACAGGGAATTGGAAAATCCAATGAATTGGGAAAATGAAAAAGAGTTGTTTGTTACCCAAAATCACATAAATTCTATTTTTCTAGACATTCTCAACTCCTCCATAATGAAGGTGCATTTATATCCAGTTCCGTTTTACACAATTATTATATAAAACCGTCTCATCTAAAAGTGACAGTACATTCTTGCATGTATACGTTACCTTTTTATCAAGAGAGTTAAAGTTCTATATAATTGCGTTGTCCTAAGGGCACATGATAAAAAACTAAGTAGGAAAAGATTTTCAAGATTATTTCACTAGTTATGTTAAATATGAGTTTCAACTCTAATTTATCATGATATATTTCGAAAAATTTCCAATAAAATATGTTGTTCCAGGTGTTTGTATACATGCTTCACTTGTTTGATCATGTTATTATACTGTCAAAAAAAAAAAAAAAAAAAAACATTCGTGTAGTGTATGTTTAGCTAAGAGATCATTCCCTTGCCACATAGCAATTTGACCCGAGAATTATTGCCACCTTTTGCTTAACTCTATTTTATTTGTACAATTTTAATATACAACGTGATGGGGCATATTCTGCACCGCTGACCAAGTCAACATATTGAGCAAGGTCAAGGGTATCCACAGCAAAGTCAACGACTTAAACAGTCTAGCCGATGGAGCCCGTCGGCCTGTCACCTGGGTCCCGGCCAGACAACTGGCCAGCCGGGACACAAATCCGCGTACTCATATCCAAGGCCCTCGGCGAGCCTGCCACAGGTCCATCGGCCGAGGGTACAACGGTCTTTTCACCTGATAGCCACTTGGCCACCTGGCCACTACGTGACAAAAGGTGAATGCCTATAAATACTCCTCAACCTCCATTGAGGAAAGGATCCACAAATTGACCTAATAACCACTATTCATCTGGTAATATCTTCCTTATCTCTCTACAATACACGCTTAGCCAAGTTACAGACAACTTCTCTCTAAGTTTACTGACTTGAGCGTCGGAGTTAGTACGCTCGGCCAAAGCCGAGCCCTCAGTTTGTTAATCGTTTCAGGAGACCGCGAGGAGGATTCAAGCAAGGACATCTTTCCACTAGCTACGAGTGGTATCAAATATCTGCTCTGGAATTACACCCGGAACAATTGGCGCCGTCTGTGGGAAAGCGCACTAGAAGCTAGTCACATTCATTCCCAAACAACAAAAACAAAAACACAAGAAAAACCCACCCCAAAAGCTAAGAAGATGTCAAAACAACAAATAGTCGTGACCGACGAAACCGAGCTACCCCAGGATGATACATTCCACCATTCTGGAGTATTGCAACCCTCCACCGGCGGAGTAATCCAACCGGAATTCGGAATGCCGATAACACCGGACACATCGCGCCACAACCAGGTCACCATCATGGGACAGGTGGTTGACGTAGCAAAACCGAAGACACTCCTGGACCTAATTGGGGGTGCACCAGCTCACACAGGCACGCCGACACGAGCGACGGAAGCCATCCAGGAGACCAGGGCCCAGGGCGTGACTCCAAGAAACTTGAACGAAGCGCTGGGAGAGGCAGACCTTATCAAGACGCCGGAGGAGCCCAAGGTGCTCGTGGTAAACATAAGTCCCTCTCGCACTCGGGAGAGGACATCGCCGCCGCAACACCGACGAGGCACACCCCGGGAAACCAATGGGCCCGACTCGAGAGTCGGAGAAGAAGCCCAAGCCGGAGAAGGAGTCCTTCCCGCTACGAGGAGAGAAGCCGGACTAGGAATGCGAGGAGTCGGTCGCCGCGCGTCATTCGACACGTGGTCAAACAGCCCCTCAGTGACTACGTCCTAGACACCGCCGTGCCACCCAAGCTGAAGTTGCCGGCGCTCACTTACAAAGGAGATAGTGACCCAACCGACCACGTTGAAGCCTTTGAGTCACACATGTCGGTATGGGAGCAGCCCGATGAAGTCCGTGCCGGGTCTTCCCAACGACTCGCATGGGGTCTGGCTCAGAGTTGGTACAAGGGTCTTCCCGACGGCTCGATATACTGTTTCGCCGACCTAAAGGACGCCTTCTTAGCCCAGTACTCTTGTAACAAAAGGAGGGCCGTGGAAACATCGGACCTCCTAACTATCAAACAGGAGGAGGGCGAGTCCCTACGAGGCTACGTGAAGAGGTTCGAGGACAGGGTACAGCAGATTCGGGAGATCAACCCCGAACTGGCGGCGTTCGCACTAATGAAGGGCCTCCCAGAGGGAAATTTAAAAGACGAGCTTATCAAGCACGGGGGCCTGGGCATGGACGCCGCACGGAAGATGACCGACCAGGCCATCAAAGTAGAAGACTACCACAAGACCTGGGTAGGCCCCAGCGAGACCGAGCCCTCAGAAAAGAAGAGCTGCCGGGAGGACAGCCCCGATGAAAGGCGCCGCGGCGACAACAGGGCACGGTCCGATAAATCCACCAGGAAGCAGAACTCGGCGGGCGCCGGTGGGAGTTCGACACCATACTACCGAAAGCAGTACAATGATCACACCCCCCTAGTCGTATCCGCCGCAGAAGTCTTCGCCATGAGCAAAAGCGAAGGCCAGAAGTGGGAAAGGCCCCCTAGGCCGAGGGGCGACGGTGACACAAGCCAATACTGCGAGTATCACGGCTCCACCGGCCACCTAACAAACGATTGCCGACATCTGAAAAATGCCATCGAGGAACTGATCCGGGTGGGGAGCCTAGGCAAATATATTGCCGGAGGCCGAAGAACAGATGCCGGCGGATCGAACAAGAAACCCGTCTCGGAACGGAGAGGAGTAATTAATGTCGTCATCGGGGGCAACGAGAACAACGAGTCCACTCGTAGGTACAAACGGCACCTGAACGAGCTATACCAAGCCGTCAACTTTGTGCCCAACTTAGCAACCCCCGCTTCCAACATCCCCAATATGACCATCGGGAAGAAGGACTACGAAGGAGTCGTCGCTCCTCACAAATGACCCACTTACGATCCACACCGGACATAGCCAACCACTTGGTGAAGAGGTGCCTAATTGACACAGGCGCTTACACAAATATTATGTACGGAGAATGCTTTCTTAGCCTCGGTCGAAGGTTGAAGACTTGACCCCCGCACACCACCCGTTGTACGACTTCTCTGGGGCCGGCATGGTACCCCTGGGGTCAATCAGGCTGCCAGTAATGTTCGGAGAGCGAGGTGCAGCTAAGAACGTTATGTCGGAATTCGTGGTCATCGATGGTTCATCCGCCTACAACGTCCTCATAGGCCGAGACACCCTGAGTGAGGCTGATGCGGTGATGTCCATCCGGGCCCTGACATTAATGTACGTCTCGGACCGGGGGGAAGCGCATAAACTCGTCTCGAAGAACGAGAGCGATGAGGTGGTGAATATCCAAGTATCCGCCAGAGGGTGCAACCTGCAATCCTTCAAAGCGGCGAAGAATTCCGAAAAGGGAAAGAGCCCATCCTTACGACGGGATGGCAAACACACGGATACCACCATCGGCATGATAGAGGGAGCGGAGACCGAGGAGGTAGAGATTGACCCGGGCCGCACTGTGACTATCGGTGTCGACCTGGAACCCAAGTTCAGAGCCGCTCTCCTAGATCTGCTGAGGGAAAACAAAGACGTCTTC
Source organism: Silene latifolia (assembly GCF_048544455.1). NCBI lineage: Eukaryota > Viridiplantae > Streptophyta > Magnoliopsida > Caryophyllales > Caryophyllaceae > Silene > Silene latifolia. Next base: position 341,212,125 of record NC_133537.1, on the reverse strand, counting down.
GCCTACTCAGCGGCCGAGATGCCAGGCGTGAGCCGGGAAGTAATCATTCACAAGCTAAACGTACTCCCCACCGCACGCCCTGTCAAGCAAAGGATGAGAAACTCCTCAGCCGAGAAAGATGACGCCATCAAGGCCGAGGTAGATAAATTACTAGCAGCAGGCTTTATCATGCCTTGTACTTATCCTGAGTGGTTAGCCAACGTCGTGATGGTGAAGAAATCATCGGGGGCATGGAGAATGTGCGTAGATTTTACCAACCTTAATAAAGCATGCCCCAAGGATTGTTACCCTTTGCCTCGGATAGATAGCTTAATCGATGCCACGGCAGGATACACCATGCTGAGCCTGCTAGACGCCTTCTCGGGATATCACCAGGTATTCATGGATGAGGAGGACATGCCTAAATGCGCATTCATCACCGCGAACGGCACATACATGTACAAAATGATGCCGTTTGGTTTGAAAAACGCCGGTGCAACGTACACCAGACTGGTGGACAAAGTATTCCAAAGCCAAAAAGGGCGAAACATTGAGGCTTACGTCGACGACGCTATTGTGAAAAGCAAGTCCGACAATGAGCACCGGCCGATTTACGGAAACATTTTGTTCACTAAGGAAATACAAGATGAAGCTCAACCCAATGAAGTGCAACTTTGGTGTCCGGGCAGGTAAATTCCTCGGCGTACTCGTCAGTGCCAGAGGCATCGATGCCAATCCAGATAAAGTCCAAGCAATCCTAAATTTGCCGGAACCAAGGAATCGAAAAGAGGTTATGATGCTAACCGGGAGAATGGCGGCTCTAGCCCGCTTCATCTCTCGGTCAGCCGACAAGAGCACCCCATTCTTCAAAGTGTTGAAGGGGAATAAAGACTTCAGCTGGGGGGAGGAACAGAGCACAGCTTTCAAGCAACTAAAAGATCATCTTCAGACTCTCCCCACTCTGTCCGGCCGATGCTGGGGGAGACGCTATACTTATACACATAGCGCGATTACCTCGGCCACGGTCGGTCTTGTGATCATCGGGAAGAAGAAAAACAAAGAACACCCAATCTACTTTGTCAGCCATACACTGTTGCCGGCCGAGAGGAATTACCCGCTAATTGAAAAAGCAGCTTTCGCCGTCGTCATTGCCGCAAGGAAGTTAAAACCCTACTTCGACGCACACCCCGTGACGGTCCTAACCGACCAACCACTGGAAAAAGCTTTGGAGAAATTCGAACAATCCGGCAGGCTCATCAAATGGGCGGTAGAACTCTCTGGCTTCGGCATTCAATACAAACCAAGGCCTTCGATAAAGGGGCAGGCACTCGCGGATTTCCTGGCCGAATGCACATATCAAGAAGAGCCAAACCCAGGTTTATGGGAGGTTTACACCGACGGCTCCTCCACGACGAACAGCTCGGGAGCCGGCATCCTTATCATCAGCCCGAACGGAGACGAGTTTGAGTACGCCTTGAAATTTACCTTCTCGGCCTCGAACAACGAGTCCGAATACGAAGCGGTGATAACCGAGTCGAGATGGCCGAGCCACGGAGCGAACACATTGTGTTGAAGACAGACTCACTCTTGGTTACTAACCAAATCAGAGGAGAGTTTGAGGCTCGGGATGACGGGATGGTAAGATACCTGGAAAGGGTAAAAGCTGACATAGCCAAATTGAAATCTTTCCAGATCCAATGTGTCCCCAGGTCCGAAAACAACCGAGCCGACGCTCTCTCAAAACTTGCCAGCTCAACTATCAAGAACGTCAGCCGAACCGTGCTGGTAGACATCAGGAACGCTAAAAGCATTGCTGAGACCATCGGCATGGTGGGGGACGTGGAAGCCGAGACGACGTGGATGACTCCGATAATGAAATACAAACTCACAAGTGAGTTGCCGGATAACCGCAATCTCTCGGCTAAACTCAAAAGGATCGCCGCCAGATACTTAGTATTCGAAGGAGAACTGTACAGAAGGTCCGTAATAAGACCACTCCTGAAATGCGTCGGTCCGACCGACGCAGAGCTAATACTGACAGAGATTCACGAGGGCATATGCGGACACCACATGGGGGCAAGAACACTAGCCCACAAAGCTCTCCGAGCCGGCTACTTCTGGCCCACCATGCTTCAGGACTCCAGAACGAAGACCAAGAGATGCACAAACTGCCAGATGCATGCCCCGGTGATACACGCTCCTTCCCGAGACCTGCAACCGGTGCTTAGCCCCCTCCCTTTCGCACAATGGGGGATGGACATGTTAGGGCCATTTCCAACGGCCTCCGGTGGAAGGAAGTTCTTGATCGTCGCCGTTGATTACTTCACCAAATGGGTTGAAGCTGTAGCAGTACCGGCGAAGACCACAGCGGCCGTCAGAAAGGTAATCTGGGAGAACGTTATAACCCGTTTCGGATTGCCCCCAAGTCATGGTATTTGACCACGGCCGAGAGTTTTGGAGTGACCTGATAATGAACTGGTTAGAAGAGCTTGGCATCAAGTTTGCATACTCCTCCGTCTGCCACCCGCAAAGCAACGGACAGGCGGAGGCAGCCAATAAGACAATCCTCAACGGTTTGAAGAAGACAAAGAAGACCTTAAAGGAAGGTGGGCCGATGAACTACCCGGCGTCCTATGGTCCCTACGAACCACGGAGAAAGAAGCAACGGGGTACTCCCCTTTCCACTTAGTCTACGGATCCGAAGCAGTCCTACCAATTGAAGCGACGGTGCCGACGTTCAGAACGGCTACCTTCAACCCGGTCGAAAATGAGGAAGGCCTAAAAGCCTCCCTAGATCTGGTCGAAGAGAGCCGGGATACAGCACGCCTCAACTTGGCAGTATACCAAAACCGTATGAGAAGAACCTACAACCGAAGAGTCCACAAAAGGGACTTACAAGTAGGAGACCTAGTCCTAAGAAAGTCGGCCGCCACCAACAAAGGAAACATTCACGGTAAACTGACGGCCAACTGGGAGGGTCCCTACAAGGTGGTTGAAGAAATGAGGCCGGGTACATACCGACTGACAGACATGGAGGGTGTGCCTCTGATGAGCCATTGGAACACCGACAACTTGAGAAAGTACTTTGTGTAGCGGCGGAGGTGTCAAAACCCAATGTGGACACCCCAACGCGTGATCTTAAATAAAGAAACAACCAAGTTCTCCATCCAAGTGCTTGTCCCCTCCATAGTTGCCACCCAAAGAGAAGAATTGCTGCCGAGCCATAACCCCGTTACCTTGGCAATTGGCCGAGAGCGACGGGGACACAATGACCGGTACGCTAGAAGAATTGCTGCCGAGCCATAACCCCGTTACCTTGGCAATTGGCCGAGAGCGACGGGGACACAATGACCGGTACGCTAGAAGAATTGCTGCCGAGCCATAACCCCGTTACCTTGGCAATTGGCCGAGAGCGACGGGGACACAATGACCGTGCGCTAGAAGAATTGCTGCCGAGCCGTAACCCCGTTACCTTGGCAATTGGCCGAGAGCGACGGGGACACAATGAATGATGCGCTAGAAGAATTGCTGCCGAGCCATAACCCCGTTACCTTGGCAATTGGCCGAGAGCGACGGGGACACAATGACCGGTACGCTAGAAGAATTGCTGCCGAGCCATAACCCCGTTACCTTGGCAATTGGCCGAGAGCGACGGGGACACAATGACCGGTACGTTGGAAGAATTGCTGCCGAGCCATAACCCCGTTACCTTGGCAATTGGCCGAGAGCGACGGGGACACGATGACCGGTACGCTAGAAGAATTGTTGTTGCTGCCGAGCCATAACCCCGTTACCTTGGCAATTGGCCGAGAGCGACGGGGACACATCGGTCAAAAACGTCAAAAAGTTACAGTTAAAGACATGCGTTCAAATCGCCTCGGCCATACCAAAGGTAAAAAAAAAACGAAGGCACTCAATTAATAAAAGACAAGACGAAAACTTTGTGCCCAACTTAGATCAAAAGAAGAATACAGACGACGGCCGTCCCCACAGGGGTAAGCCTAAACACAACCTACCAAGAGAGTTTTTACAAACGAAGAAAAAAGGCAAAAGATTACAAGCATATCAGTTGAAGCGCCAAAAGATGGCAGGGAGGAAAGGCTCAATAGTTGGCCCCCGAACAGCTGAGGCTATCCGAGATGCCGGGTGAGTCTGGTGACGACCGCCCGTCTCCCTATGCCTGTGGCTGCCCTCCATCGGGAGTAGCAGCATCATCTTTGGTGGCCAGCTTTGGAGAAGGCTCGTCATTCCCGGCCTTCTTGGCCTCCTCTGCATCATAGGCCGCCTTGGCCAGCGCAATCTGAGCCGCCTTCGCCGCCTCCGCCTTCTCAGCAGCCGCTTCTTCGGCAGCTTCAGCCATCTCATCCATGAGCTGGTCATATTTATCCCACGGGAAGCCATCGGGGACAGAGCCTGCCTCCACGAGCTTTCTGATTGCCTCCTTGGCCGCCTCCTCGGCCTGGTCCCGGAATTGAACGCACATTTTAGGGAGGAGATCATCTTGAAGCATTTCAATATCCTTCTCCTTAAGAGCAAGGATAGCCTGTGCGTCCCTGAGCGCCTCCGCCTGCTTCTGGAACAGACCCTGCCACTCATCCCTTTTGGCAACCACGGCGTCATAGGCACCCTTATACCTCTCCAGCTCATTCATCATCTTGGCCGTAGCGCCGTCAGCCTCCTCAACTTTGGCCCTCTCGGCCTTCAGCAGCTTCTCAGCCTCCTCCGCACGTTTCTCGGCAGCGCGAAGATCCAGCTTAGCCTTCTCGGTTTCCCTTCTCGCGGCAGAGAGATCAAGCTTGAGCTTTGCAGTCAGCGGCCCAGATTGGGCCGCGGCCTTTTCCTGTTCCATGGCGAGGGAGCCGGCTAGACGGATCCACATCCCCAACTTCTTGTATATCCTCTCACCCTCCGCCACGAGCTCGGCGGGAGGAATTTTCTGAGCTGAGGAGTCAACGGTGATATTTCTATCACTCGCCTTCTCAATGACCTTCTCAGGCTGCTTCCCTGATTGCCGCTCAGTTAGGACGCCGGCTGCCGATGATGGATCTACAAAAAATTTACACAGAGCATCCATGTCACCATGCATTGATACATCGGAAAGCCTGTCATCAGGAATGTCCAACGAACCGGCTAAATCCGAACCACAAGTTAGATCCGTACCAGTTCGGACCCTCTTATTTTGAGGGCTGGTGGAGGCAGGTTCCTCCCCGGCAACGGTGGAAGCAGGCGGTGGATCTTTCCTCTTCTTCGGAGAAGGGACCTTATCAGCGGCCACCTCCTCCTCAGTAATATTGATCACCTCCACATGATCAACCTGGACCACCGAGGTCGAAGAAGGAGTTGGCGTCGATACCGCCGCCGACTTGGACGCCGCCTTCTTCGATCTCTTCGGCACGCCTCCAAGAACCCGTGCCTGGGCCGTCTCCCGATCTAACCCCCTCGTCTACTTTTCCATGATTTCGTTGGGGGATAGCCTGCGATCTTTCGAATCAGCCGTAGGATGCCGGGTAACAACCTTCCCGTCTTTATCAAGCCCTAGCCTCTTCAAGTCCTTCTCAGACAGATCCCGCCCAAACCGATCTGCAAGAAATCAAACAAAGGTTACGTAAAGGAAGTAAAACAAGGCTCTAAAAATAAAACATAACAGGCAACGGTGGGCCTCACACCGACCCCACTCACCCCAGTTGAGGGCCGGTATGAGGCCGACGCGGCAAAGCAGCTCATCTTGGAGAATAATCTGAGTCGGGGGGAGCCATCCCTTCTCAGCGTCAAACAGCTCCATCGCCCTCCTTTCATCCGAAGAAAGAGGCACAAACGAAGCGTCCATCTTAACCTTGCTACCCCGGGAGACGTGTTTCTCATACTCTTCCCGGGTCTCACACCGTAAGTGAACGGAGCTCTGGAAAGACCGAGGCAATGGGTAGTCCTCCGGCACTTGGACGTACACCCATCGCCCTTGCCAGTCTTTGCAAGAAGAAAGTTTGTTCACAGAGACGTAGCCCGGCTCCGTTTGTACGCTGTACCACCCCACTTTGCCGGATTTTGACGGCCGAAGACTATGGAGGCGGCGAAACAAGTTGACCGATGGGACCTCCCCCCTGAAGAGACAGATCCATACAAAGCTGACTATCGTCCTGATGGCCAACGGATGCAGTTGGGTCACGGCAACGTTCATAGCTTTAACGATGGCCATGACACGTTCATCCAAAGGAAACCGGAGCCCATACTCCAGGTGCCGAATGTGCACGCCGATATGACCCGGGGGAGGACAGCAGACCGCCTGACCCTCCTGAGGGATAACAATCTTATACCCCTCACCGAAGAAGAAATGATCTCCGAAAAGAATCTCCCCGGAGCTGCTAGCGAATTTATTTGTAAATGCACGGTCCAGGCCAGTCGTGCAGGCCTCACCGTGATCCAGGATAGTCGTCCTTCCACCATCAACGGGAGCCCTCCCATCACCATCATCATTAACAACATCAGCATCATCCTCATCCTCCAGCTCCTCCACGAGGGGCAAATCGGCTACGGGAGAAGGAGACCTAGGGCCCCAGTGTCTTAACGGGACGGCCTCTAGCATCCCCTCCTCGTCGAGACGCGGCGAAGAACCCCCTGGCACCGAAGCACTAGTCCCGGCATCAACAGAAGACATGTTCACAACGAATCTAACGAAATAAAAGGAAAATTGTTTGATTACCTTGAAGAAATACACTCGCCGGATCGAAGACCGAAGATTGGAAGAAAACAAAGCCCTTGAAAGTTTAGAGAGATGAAGATTTTGGGAGAAAATTTTCGAAAATTTGAAGAAATGAAAGTAATGGCCAAAATCACGGAATAAACTGCCCTATTTATAGGGAAAAGCCCACAAAGAGGGACCAATCAGGGCACAGCCCATGAAGCGTCAACCAATCAGCAAGCAGACACGTGTCAGACATGCAACCACGCTTGGCCTTCTTGGCCTTCTTGGCCGGAGGAGGCACCTCCTCGCCGGCGGTAGAGGCTGTCTTCTTCCTCTTACGAATGAGGGGAGATCCCTCCGCATCAGAGTCCCCCTCATCAGGAATATCAACAATCTCCACCTTCTTAGGGGAGGGGATAGGAGGTTGAACCGGGGTCGATGCCGTCTTCCGCGTCCGACGCACTACACCGCTAACGACCCTCGCTTGAGCCTCCTCCACGCTCAAGCCTTTCACCCTTTGTTCCAAAAGATCACTCGGCGACTTCCTGCGGTCGTGGGCTAGAGCCTTGGGATGTAAGTTAGCAACGGTTCCATCTTTGTGCAGTCCCATTCTCCGGAGAAGATCCTCAGACAAGTCCTTTCCAAAGTGATCTGCGAAAGAAACAAAGCAAGAGTTAAGGTAGGGGAAATAAATCGAAGCTCGAGGAACAAGAGCGTTAAGAACGGCGATGGGCCTCACACCGACCCCACTCACCCTGTGCTAGGGCCGGTATGAGGCCGACATGGCAGAGCGGCTCATCCCGGAGGATGATCTCGCGTCGGGAATCCATCTTTTCGGCACCCCACTCTTGTCCACCTCAAAGAGCCTCAGTGCCAGCCTCTCATCCTCCTTGAGATAGACGCTGCTGGCATCCATTTTGAGCTTCTTCCGGGAAACCCATCTATCGTGCTCCGCCTGAGTCTCACACCGCAAGTTAACTTGGTGCTGGAAGGAGCATGGAAGCGGATAGTCATCCGGCACCTTAACGTACACCCACTGGCCTTGCCAGTCCTTGCAAGAAGGAGGTTTGTCGACAGAGACATAACCCGACTCTTTTTGCAAGGACTGTACCATCCGACGCGGCCAGAGAATGGTTTGAGACAGTGAAGCCGGCGGAATAAATTCACCGTTGGGGCCTCTCCTTTGAAGAGACAGAGCCAGACAAAGCCAATTATGGTCCTCACAGCCAACGGGTGTAGTTGTGCAACGGCAACGTTCATAGCCCCAATAATGGCCATAACATACCCATTCAGCGGAAACCGGAGCCCATACTCCAAATGCCGCATATACACGCCAGTATGGCCCGGTGGAGGGCAACAGACGGCCTGACCCTCCTCAGGGATAACAATTTTGTATCCCCTACCAAAGAAAAAATGGCCCTCGAAAAATTTGTCGCCTGAACAACTAGCGAGCTTATGAGTCCAAGCACGGTCAAGACGGACCTTGCAAGCGTCGCCGTGATCCAGGACGTACTGCCTCCCCTCATTAGGACGAGGCCTTTCCACTTCATCACCAAAATCACCATAGGAATCAGAATCCTCCCATTCCTCAAGAATTTGAGGATCAACTTCAGGAGAAGGAGACCTAGGGCCCCCCGACGCGGGTTTACTAGGTCCAGCATCAACGAAAGACATGTTCACAACAAATCTAGCGAAATAAAAGAAAATTTGTTTGATTACCTTGAAGAAATACACTCGCCGGATCGAAGACCGAAGATTGGAAGAAAAGAAAGCCCTTGAAAGTTTAGAGAGATGAAGATTTTGGGAGAAAATTTTCGAAAATTTGAAGAAATAATAGTAATGGCCAAAATCACGGAATAAACTGCCCTATTTATAAAGAAAAGCCCACAAAGAGGGACCAATCAGGGCACAGCCCATGAAGCGTCAACCAATCAGCAAGCAGACACGTGTCAGACATGCAACCACGGAATGTCAATCGTTGCAACAGTTGAATGTCAATCAATGCTACAGTTACCAAGCGTATTCAACACGCCCATTCACATCTCTTCGCCTGTTCATCTCCCACAACAAATTCCTAGGCACCTGCTCTCCGCCGGCCACATGATCGACCAAGCCAGGAAGCACCGGCCGGGGGCAATCAGAAATAACCGGCACTCTCAGCCCTGGTCTCGGCCGGCATCACATTCTTTCCCACATCGGATACCCTTTACGCATCCGTGTGGAGGGGGGATATGGTAGGCCTACGAATGATCAAGCCGACGCAGAAAAATTTTGCATAATACTTGCGCAGAATATACGCTCAACATACATCGGAGCCCATGCCACGGCATAGACTACGCTGGGGGCAAATTGATGGGGCATATTCTGCACCGCTGACCAAGTCAACATATTGAGCAAAGTCAAGGGTATCCACAGCAAAGTCAACGACTTAGACAACCTAGCCGACGGAGCCCATCGGCCTGTCGCTTGGGTCTCGGCCTGGCCACTAGCCAGCCGGGGCACATATCCGCGTACTCATATCCAAGACCCTCGGCGAGCCTGCCACAGGTCCATCGGCCGAGGGTACAACGGTCTTTCCACCTGATAGCCACATGACCACTTGGTCACTACGTGACAAAAAGTGAATGCCTATAAATACTCCTCAACCTTCATTGAGGAAAGGATCCACAAATTGACCTAATAACCACTATTCATCTGGTAATATCTTCCTTATCTCTCTACAATACACTCTTAGACAAGTTACACCAACTTCTCTCTAAGTTTACTGACTTGAGCGTCGGAGTGAGTACGCTCGGCCAAAGCCGAGCCCTCAGTTTGTTCATCGTTTCAGGAGACCGCAAGGAGGATTCAAGCAAAAACATCATTCTACGGGCTACGAGTGGTAACAAATATCTGCTCTGGAATTAAACCCGGAACAATTTGTTTTTCTTTAGGCTCAAAAACATTGACTTAGCACGCCGATAATGGTAAATAATTTATCGGCACTAGTATGATACAAAATCATTAGCTCATTTTTTCTCATATAAATACTGGTGAAGGAAAATACTAAGCCTTATCAAACTAATACATGTAAACAAGTTATTACGGCTTATTTACAATACAACAATTGATTGGTTAATTATTTTACTTAATGCTTATTAACATTCTTAAATTGTACATATTCGTAAATTTTGCATATGTTCGGGCCGGGCCGGGCCAAAGTTTGGGCCGTAAAGGCGGCCCAAACCCGGCCCTATTATATTGAATCGGGCCATGGGCTTCGGGCCGTGGGCTTTTCGGGCCTAAAATCGAGGCCCAAGCCCGGAAAAAAATCGGACTGGGCCGGGTCGGGCTAGCGGGCCTGGGTCATATGATCAGCTCTACAAAAATCACTTTTTCTAAAGTTGATATTTTCATATCCATCGATCCCCCACAACAATAAAAAAGTTTTTATCATAAAATAAGTTTTTGTGAAACTCACCCAAATATGATGAGTTTCACAAAGAGTCATTTTATGATAAAAACTTGTTGTTATTATGGGGGGATTATTGTTAAAATATCAACTTTAGATTGAGATCTTTTTGTTGCCGTGGCCTTGTGGGTGGTCTTAGGGAAATAAATAAGACGATAAGGTTGCTATTAGATAGGTAGGCACTTAGGCCTCATTTGGTTGCCACATTTAAAACAGGGAATTGGAAAATCCAATGAATTGGGAAAATGAAAAAGAGTTGTTTGTTACCCAAAATCACATAAATTCTATTTTTCTAGACATTCTCAACTCCTCCATAATGAAGGTGCATTTATATCCAGTTCCGTTTTACACAATTATTATATAAAACCGTCTCATCTAAAAGTGACAGTACATTCTTGCATGTATACGTTACCTTTTTATCAAGAGAGTTAAAGTTCTATATAATTGCGTTGTCCTAAGGGCACATGATAAAAAACTAAGTAGGAAAAGATTTTCAAGATTATTTCACTAGTTATGTTAAATATGAGTTTCAACTCTAATTTATCATGATATATTTCGAAAAATTTCCAATAAAATATGTTGTTCCAGGTGTTTGTATACATGCTTCACTTGTTTGATCATGTTATTATACTGTCAAAAAAAAAAAAAAAAAAAAAACATTCGTGTAGTGTATGTTTAGCTAAGAGATCATTCCCTTGCCACATAGCAATTTGACCCGAGAATTATTGCCACCTTTTGCTTAACTCTATTTTATTTGTACAATTTTAATATACAACGGTTTTACACGGTAAAACGATCTCATGGTAAAATGATCTTCGTTCCAATGTGAGGGTCAATAATTACCATTTGGTTATCATAATAACTCTATTTTTGTAAAAGAAAATGAGATGAAAAAATAAAATAAGATTTCTTTCAAGTATTGAAATTGAAATGTTACTACGGTTTTTCTATCCTATGCCCAATGGGCATAGATTAATTTGGATAACTCCTCCATTTTAGGAAACAAATTACAAATTAAATCTACTTCAATATTTTAAGAATATTTTCATACCAGCACTACCCCTCATTATATGAAGTACATACTCGTATTTTGCCGCTAACATGGCTTGGCCACTGTGCTGCTCACGCCGCCGCCACCACCACCACCGGGCATCTCGACCATATGCGAACCCATGGTCGCTATACTGGCAATACTTTATAGGATTAATTGTCGGAACTATTTTACACCCTACGAAATTTTATTAACCTAATCTGAAATTCGGGGATCTTCAATCAGAGTACTCATTTCATAAACTTAAGCGCAAAGGGTTCAATTGACGACTAATCAAATTTGATAGATATGAGATTGGTGTATTCGGTGGGCGTTCGCATTTCTATCAAGGTAAAGGGGAAATGGGTAATCAAAATTTCTTCAATAAATTAGTATGCATGTGGAATTGGGAATTGTTTAAGGTGGTGTTGAATTGTTAGATGAATACTAGTCAGATGTGCGACGAAGAGAAGACAGGCCTGGAAAAAATATGAATAGAATAATAGGGGTAGTTTAGGTATTTACAAATCACCATTATTTTTGGGTTGAAATAATTTGTAATTTGTTTCCTAAAATGGAGGAATTATCCAAATTAACCTATGCTCATTGGGCATAGGATAGAAAAACCGATGTTACTATACAAGTAAAGTTGTCCACACGTAAATACATGGCTTTTATAGATGACTATGTTTTTGCATATAAAGTTTGTTGTCAATTACACGATGTTTTGTCCGTTGTTTAATTGGTCTTTTATGAGGCAGTTTTACGTTTTTGTTAGGTGAACGAAACTCTCACGCTATATAAAATGTATCCCACAAATGCTCAAAATTATGAATAATATAAAATATATTTGTGCACGATAGCGTCTTACACAAATGTTTGTAATTTTCGAGGACTTCATGAGACCAAAGTAATTGTTCTTTACACCAAATAAACTAATTCTTTTACCCTCTATTTGAATAAAAGACAAATTTAAAAATGATAAGAAAGAATATAATTTATCTTGTAAAAAAAATCATCTTTTTCACATTTAATTATATTTTTTAAAAAATAATTTCATCTAAATAAAGAAAATTTGTGACCGGGAATAGAATAAGCACAAATTCTTATTTCAGATGGTTATTTTTGGCCGAAACAATAAGATGAGATTTTGTGACAATTTTACGATCGAATATAACCACAATGGTCCAAACAGTGTTACAGCTTATATAACTTATTTTCCAGAAATGATCACATTTGGCTATCAAATGGTTACAAAATCCCGTCTTACTATTTCAAACCAAATGACCCGTCTTAAGAGAGACCAACTCGAGAATAAAAACCCATAGAAAGGAGCCCCACCTACCTCTACTTCATTTTTGAAATGCTTTCACTTTTTTAGTGTATAATTCACACTCTTTTATTCTTCCTCAAATTCTCATATTTTGTTAAATTCAAATGTAATTCCAGAAAATATTGTAAGAAAATTTGAAAATTTCTTATATTAGAAGATCGATGCATGCATGCCATTGTTGTTGCTATTTTAACTGCTGCATGAAGGACATTGTATAAGATTTTAGATCAAAGAAGCGTTTTAAGGTAAGTATATTGAATGAAATTATCAAATTCATAGTATGTTTAATGGATTTGGAGTATCTTTTTTTGTTATGATCATTATTCGAGCTAAATTTTACTAGCTCGTTTCTTTTGGACTTAATTTCAGTTCAATTCAGTTCAATTTACTTTTCAGTTAAGTTTAGAGAGTTTCAGTCCAAAAGAACGAGGCTATAGATGCAGCTTTTAGACACAATTAAACTTAATTGTAACATGTTAGGTTGTTATGATCATTAATATTCGAGCTAAATTTCACTGGTTCGGTTCTTTTGGACTTAATTTCAGTTCAATTCAGTTCATTTTACTCTTCAGTTAAGTTTAGAGAGTTTCAGTTCAAAAGAACGAGGTTATAGATGCAGCTTTTAGACACAATTAAACTTAATTGTAACATGTTAGGTTGTTGTTGCTTGCAATTGTGTTACATTCAGTTGTAGAGTTGGGGGCTAGCAGAAGCGGATGAAATTTGCGAAGTTTTTAATTAAATTTTTCGAATTTTTTTTGGGTGTACCCTATGAAATTAGGCATTCGCCCCCCTAAGCTCAAATCCTGGCTCCGCCACTGGTTACATTCAGTCAAATACTTGATTCAGAAATGGAAATAGTCAATTAAATGTGTAAGATTAGCTAAACTTTAATGCATGTGATTTCTGTCAATGATATTGTGTTGCATCTTTGATTTTATTAACGGAGTATTATGGTTTCTAGGTTGTTTAGTGTCAGCCTTAAAGTCCTAAATTGGTTGTCTTTTGAGTAGGATGTCAACTGAGTCCGAAACTAAACCAAACCCGACTTGACTCGAAGAAAATATTCGATTCAAACCCCATCTTTTGAAACCCACATCTAACAGATTAACACTTAAATATCTGCAACCGAAACCCATTATCAAATACTCCCTTGGTCCCGGTCATTTGTTTACCAATTCCACTTTAAGGTTTCTCACTGAATTGTTTAACTTTCTATTTTAGGAATGCCTTTGATGACCAATTTAACATTACACACTTAATTTGATTTACCTGTCATCCAATAATTAGTCTTCTCCTTTTTTATTGGTCTTTGTGCCAAAATTAAAGGTAAACAAATGACCGGAAAGGTGGGAGTAACTTGTACCAAATCCTTACCGATCCAAGCAAATCCAAATATCAAGTTTTCTAGCTTTTGTTAGACTTTTGGTCTTTTGGAAAAATTGTTTTGAATTTGGATCACATGAGCTTTGGATTTGGATTAAAGATCTGGATTGGCTTTTATAATGCTAAGCCCATCTGAACTAGTCCATCCTACTTTTGGGTCATCTCGTTCATTATTCAGGCCCAGTCACTTGTACCTCGGACAAGAATTTGTTACCGCTAATAACTCGTACTCACCTTGTCTCAATTATTTGTTATCTTTGATTAAAATACCCCTCACAGTGAGTATAAAAGATAAATGATGGAGACGGAAGGAGTACTCAGTAGTTTGTTCATTATTCTTGTATAACTTCATCTGTCCCAGTAAATAGTTTATATTTACTTTATTTTATAAGGGAGAAATAAAGTAAATGTAAATTATTGACTGAGATGGAGGAAGTAATTCTTTATGTGCAACTGAACCTTGCCCGTCCAATAAGCTGAGTATGTATAGTGCATTTTAGAAAAATGTACAATTATTTTGAATATTCACTTTGTAGTTATTGATTTTCAGGAATACTCTGAGACGCCATGCGTTCGGGTTGGCAGTGGGACTATAATGTTCCAATCGATATTGGTCAGTTGTTTTATTTCGGGTTTTTCTACTTTTTAACCATTTAAGCACCGTCAATTATGAAATTAGCGGATAGTTATATGTAGCAAAACCCTTAATTTCTCCATCTACTTGATTTGGTGTCCGATTATTTGTTATTTTCTATGCTCATTAACATTTATTTGCAGTTGAGAAAATGATACCTCGTGAAATACCTACACCCGAGAACGATGCTGCATATTCACGTACATTCTACTCCTATTTTCATTTATTTTCCACATTACTGTTTTCAAAACTTATGTTATCTTGATGTTCTGTTTTTTTTTTTTTAATCAGTCGCTGAATATTATGGATTGTATGATTATACGTGTGACACCGACGATCCTTAAAACTCGACGTTGAAAAGGTTAGCCTGCACAGTTTCGTCGTCTGTGGTTGGCGATTCTTCTTTTGGCCTAGGTTAGTAAATAAATTTCTATCATCATTTTATTATTTTTGTTACAAATATGTACCACTACTATTGTTTTTCATTTAAATCTAGTATAAGTAGTTCATTTAGAACTCATATTATGTACATAACTAACTTAACGAAAGAAAATTTCTCGTTATTTTCAGGATTTAGACCAAACCATAGCTCTGGAATTTATCTGTATATATACAGATACACTACACCATTTTATATTACATATACACATTTATTATTTTTCGTACCATTTTAACTTTTTATTTTTGGGTACGGTGGTATCATTATAACTTTAAACTAGTTCTATTACCCTTGAAATGTATATATGATTAACTATGTTGTTACGTTATTGGTGTTATGCAAAACCGTATTTGCGGTCGCACTGAGCCCGAACCCTGATAACAAAAGGGACTTGTAAGAAAAAAGTAATTAATCAATACCTATATTGCCATAATATATCGTTAAAGTATACTTTTCACAATTTACCAAACTTTTATCATGAATTATTAGTATTTTGTCACGATTTATTTGTGTTTTATCACAAAAAATGTTTTATTTTTTTGCAAGAAAGTTATACTCACTCGTATTCATCAATGTAGGGATGAAAAATGAGAAAATATATTACAAAGATAGAACCTACAAACAATTCCAACAAAATGATAAGCACCCTACACTAACGAACTACTACCAACCACACTTTTTTTATAAGGAAATGAAATTAGGTTAATCTAAAGATTAACCCATAAAAATATCCTTACGGATGAGAACGGTAAAAAAAATTTAAAAGGAATTCTTTCCTTACCGTTTGTTTCCTTTCCCTTACTTTCAAGTTTTAACAGCTGAAATTATTATTTTTTGTGCTTTGTGTTTAATTTGAGTTACATGTTAATTTCAGTGGGATATCGGTGGACCCTTGGTTGATAGATCAGGAAATGTTCTTCGCATGAATTTCTTTTCCAAGAAAGGGTATACACCTTTTATGCCGAGTAACATTATAATGAAATGTGTGAAACACTTGACAGAAATTGGTTAAGTTTTTAACTTGTCGCATATAATTTAAAATCAATTGTATGAAATAATATATAACATGTGCTTGAGAACAAGAAGTCTTGAAGAGTTGGATATTGATGAGTTTGAAG
The DNA here is from genome assembly GCF_048544455.1 of Silene latifolia. Classification (NCBI taxonomy): domain Eukaryota; kingdom Viridiplantae; phylum Streptophyta; class Magnoliopsida; order Caryophyllales; family Caryophyllaceae; genus Silene; species Silene latifolia. Next base: position 341,196,076 of record NC_133537.1, on the reverse strand, counting down.
CTATCTATCTTAGGTTTCAATCAACCAATGGTCTTGTTGTTAAAGAGGTTTGAATATTGTTTTGCATAATTTTTTTTTTCTATTGATAGAATCTTTTAGCTACAAGTTGGATTTATATTCTACCATTTTCAGTAATTTTCTAGAGGTTCAACTTATGTATTCTTAATCTCTCGTTTTTTATAGCTGTTCTCTATGTCGTGATTTGTTTTATATAGAAGTTGAGCCGTTGAGCAAGCTTTGGTCTTTTCGTTTGGTGAAAAATATCCATTCTAATTGATGTCATTTTTAATTTGAACGAGTCAACTTACATGTACACTTTGTTTTTTATTCCGGTTATAAGTAACTGTTCATATACATCTATCACGGTTTTGAGTTCGTGTGTATTTTGTTTTTGATAAAATCATCTGGATTTCAGGTGACTAAAGATTCTCCGGCATATAAGGCTGGAATCTGTGTTGGTGATGTTGTAACATCATGTAATCGAACTTCTCTTAGTTCACCACCTCAGGTGAGTTTTGCATACTCGCTTTAGTATTCAATAATTTTTCTAAGATTTTTCAATAATTTGCATCGGTTGTTTTTTCTCTAAGGATCTTTAACAATTTGCATCCGTTTGCAACTCTTGTTAGTCAAAACAATTTTTTTTCCACAATAACACCAACGTTTAATTTTAGGGTCAAAGATTGTGATTGTATAAGTCAAATTGACTTTGCTCTTCTTTTTTATTTTGAAGGCATTTGATGTATTTTTAGGGTCAATTTTCATTTTGGGTCATCCGGCAACAGTCTTACGAAGGTTGCGCACTTCCTTATCTTGCTACTTTTGGGAGCCCATGTAGCACCGGGTTAATGTTGGGACCAATGTGATTGATGGGATTTAAATACAAATTGTTTTTGGCAACTGACAGTGTGTAGCTATATACGTTTACACAAATTTTTTATATTTTTTGTCACCTTAGTTGTTTTCGTGTTACACTTGTTTCATGCGTTAATTTTAGTATTTTATTATAGTTTTTAGGAGTGTTATTTAGATCAGTTGAATCTAATCGAGGTAATCTGATTACTGCTGAAAAGAGAGAGACCGTAAAAGTTCAGGTGAGTAAAATTTTGGTTAGTTAGTGATGTAAAGTTATACTACATTCTGCTTGTCGAATTCATTGATATCTAGCCATGTCTTAACAATATTGTCAATTTGCAGCTCTTTGTGAAAAGGGTAGCTGATGGAACACAAGAAAATAGGCTCTTACGCGTTGAAAGCTTCACTCCCCCGGTTAGTAACAGGTATGAAGTTTTGTTTTAAATCCTAATTATTATTTCATTCAAGTTTTCGGTTTTTCTTTCCAGCCCCTCTTAAGATTTTTTTTTTTTTTTGATTTTTTGTTTCTTTTGCTTTTGCAGTTGGCCTGTTCTACCTCCACCCCAAATAGATAATTTTGCATGCATTTAGGTGGACTGCCACGAGCGGAGGCTGATTTGTGTCTTTTTTGTACGGTATCATGAAAAACAACATAGATCTGTTCTGTGTATGCTTTACTGATATGTGTATTTCCTACTAGACAGCAAGTCAGCAGCTTCAGCTTTCTTTTTGATCCTCATCTGATTGATGAAACGGCCTTATGTATATATTCGATAGGCAAAGTACTAGAATGTCATCTAGCTGAAAATTATTTCCAAATTTCTTAGAACAAGTTATAATATTAGTTGGCATCGCATAAATCTTGTGGTAAAAATTGTAGTCTCCATGTTTTTCTCTTCTGGTAATTCTTAAAAATGAGATGACATTATCATACCACCCTCTCCTTCCTTGAAACAAATCATTACTGGGTGTTGGTCTTGGAGACTAAGTACCACCTTCTCACTTGTAATATGAAGGTTTACTAAGGGGCTGTTTGGTTCAAAGTGTGGGAATGGAATGGATTGGGATGAGAATCCAGGGTAGAATGGAGTTAGAACCCCATACCTTTTAACACTTGTTTGGTTCAATTTTGTAATGGATTGTAATTCAATCAACGGAATATAACTGGTCATAGACAATGAACCCTACTATTCAATCCTGCGAAAATAATTCAATCATGTGCATATCTCAATATTACTTATACAGCAACACAATTTTTTAAGACAATTGTCATACGAGTCGTCATACAACCCGTAAATATTGTTTAAAGCAATAGACACATGTATTATTGCAACGAATCATGTATACCAATGAACAATCACAAGCAAATTTTTTATAAAAATAAAAAAATTATTATGAAAGTAGAAGATGAAGACTTACGTAGAGTAGAACAACAGCAATTTGTTTTTTTGCTTTTCTTTCTTAATTTTAGGTTTTGTATCCAGGGGGATTGGATTTAGAAACTTGAGGGAGGAGTAGAGTATGAGATTCCAAGGGATTGAGGTGGATTGAGAAACCCTTGGGTTTCTAAATCCATTCCAAAAGTGGTCAACCAAACACTTGAATCGGTGATATCCATTCCAATTCATTCCATACCCCCCAACCAAACACCCTCTAAGTTCTCATTTTCAGTTGATAATGCTCTATGTAAATACGGTGGTACAGAAATAAAATAAGATTTCTTTCAAGTATTGAAATTGAAATGTTATTTATACAAGTATGTAAAGTTGTCCACACAATGTAAATACATGGCTTTGGCTTATGTGTAAGTCTTGCTTGCGACGGGTCGCGGGTTGCGACGGGTAGTTTGTGAGAGGAAATGGGTAGAGGGGACAAAGGAGGCTCCCCCCATGTGCTTCTCCCACTCAAGGCAAATGGGTAATTTGTGAGGGGATATGGTATCCGTCTCTTATTTGTGACGGATACCTTCCGTCACAAATAAGAATTTGTGTTGGCTTATATAGATGACTATGTTTTTGCATATAAAGTTTGTTGTCAATTACACGATGTTTTGTCCGTTGTTTAATTGGTCTTTTATGAGGCAGTTTTACAGTTTTGTCAGGTGAACGAATCTCACGCTATATAAAATGTATCCCACAAATGCTTAAAAATATTATCTATATTAATACAAAAGACAATACTCAATCCTTAGCGCGCCACGTCATTATTGCAGTTTTTTTTTTTTGGAAATTCATGTTATGGTGGGACCCGTGAGTGTGCAATGTATTTATTTCTTCATATTTCCGTCTTTTCAAACATGCGATAAATTCTGCCTTACATCAAATTCTATGAAATAATATTGTGAAAAAATTCTATGAATTAATATTATGAAATAATTTTATACATTCCGTGTAAATAAAATTAATAACATATACGCAGAATGAATTACAAATACGAGTAAATGAAATTGAATTACATAAATTTTAAAACAAAATTACATAATAATAAAATTACATAATTTCAAGAAGGAATAACATTTATATACGGGATCGAACATAAAACGCAAATGAATTATATACATATGTTAAAATTGATTATATTAGATTATATTTTTCTTTATCCGGATGTAAAGTTTTTTATGTATGCAATTTTTATTTATAAGAGTAGATTACTTTATTTCCTTATAAACCACTGTATGTAAACACGTGTTTGTAACAAATTTAAACATAAATTATGTAGATCGTAGATTTAGACCAACTAGATAAGTACAATAGAAATACAAAAACAAATATACATCTAAAAACATTAATACTGGCCCAAATACATACCCGTGCAATTTTGTACGGGTTTAAAACTAGTATGAATAATAACAATATATTTGTGCACGATAGGGTCTTACACAAATATTTTTACCCTCTATTTGAATAAAAGACAAATTTAAAAGTGATAATAAAGAATATAATTTATCTTGTAAAAGAATCATCTTTTTCACCTTTATTATATTTTTTAAAAAATAATTTCATCTAAATAAAGAGAATTTGTGATCGATAATAGAATAAAGACAAATTCTTGTTTTAGACGGTTATTTTAAATATTAAGACGAGATTTTGTGATTATTTTATAGTCAAAATATAACGACAATGGTCCAACCACGTGGTACACCTTATAATAGCTTATTTTCCAGAAATACTCATATTTGACTGTCAAATAACTACAAAAGTTCGTCTTATTTTTTTAAACTAAATGACTCGTCTTAAGAGAGACCAACTCTAGAATAAGAACCCATAGAAAGGAGCCCCACCTAACTCTACTTCATTTTTGAGATGCTTTCACTTTTTTAGTGTATAATTCACACTCTTTTATTCTTCCTCAAATTCTCAAATTTTGTTAAATTCATATGTAATTCCAGAAAATATTGTAAGAAAATTTGAAAATTTCTTATATTAGAAGATCGATGCATGCATGCCATTGTTGTTGCCATTTTAACTGCTGCATGAAGGACATTGTATAAGATTTTAGATCAAAGAAGCGTTTTAAGGTAAGTATATTGAATGAAATTATCAATTCATAGTATGTTTAATGGATTTGGAGTATCTTTTTTTGTTATGATCATTATTCGAGCTAAATTTCACTGGCTCAGTTCTTTTGGACTTAATTTCAGTTTAATTCAGTTCATTTTACTCTTCAGTTAAGTTTAGAGAGTTTCAGTCCAAAAGAACGAGGCTATAGATGCAGCTTTTAGACACAATTAAACTTAATTGTAACATGTTAGGTTGTTGTTGCATGCAATTGTGTTACATTAAGTCAAATACTTGATTCAGAAATGGAAATAGTCAATTTAAATGTGTAAGATTAGCTAAACTTTAATGCATGTGATTTTTGTCAATGATATTGTGTTGTATCTTTGATTTTATTAACGGAGTGTTATGGTTTCTAGGTTGTTTAGTGTCAGCCTAAAGTCCTAAATTGGTTGTCTTTTGAGTAGGATGGCAATTGAGTCCGAAACTAAACCAAACCCGACTTGACTCGAAGGAAATATTCGATTCAAACCCCATCTTTTGAAACCCACATCTAATACACAAAATCTCATTGAAGACGGGCGATATCCGTCACAAGCTTGTGACGGATACCGTTTCCTCTCACAAAATACTCATTGAGAGGTGAGTGGGAAGCACATGGGGTGCCCCACCTTGTCCCCTCTCCCCTTTTTGTGAGAGGTCACAAGCTTGTGACGGGATTAGCCCGTCACAAGCAAGACTAGCTGCATCTAATAACACTTAAATATCTGCAACCGAAACCCATTATCAAATATTCCCTTCGTCCTGGTCATTTGTTTACCTATTCCACTTTAAGGTTTCTCAGTGAATTGTTTAACTTTCTATTTTAGGAATGCCTTTGATGACCAATTTAACCTTACACACTCAATTTGATCTACTTGTCATCCAATAATTGGTCCCCTCCTCTTTTATTGGTCTTTGTGCCAAAACCAAAGGTAAATAAATGACCAGGAAGGAGGGAGTAACTTGTACCAAATCCTTACCGATCCAAGCAAATCCAAATATCAAGTTTTCTAGCTTTTGTTAGACTTTTGGTCTTTTGGAAAAATTGTTTTGAATTTGGATCACATGAGCTTTGGATTTGGATTAAAGATCCAATAAGAAATTGGATTGGCTTTTATAATGCTAAGCCCATTTGAACCAATCCATCTTACTTTTGGGTCATCTCGTTCATTATGCAGCCCGTAATTCAGGCCCAGTCACTTGTACCTCGGACAAGAATTTGTTACCGCTAATAACTCGTACTCACCCTGTCTCAATCATTTGTTTACCTTTGATTAAAATGCCCCTCACAGTGAGTATAAAAGATAAATGATGGAGACGGAAGGAGTACTCAGTAGTTTGTTCATTATTCTTGTATAACTTCATCTGTTCCAGTAAATAGTTTATATTTACTTTATTTTGTAAGGGAGAAATAAAGTAAATGTAAACTATTGACTGAGATGGAGGAAGTAATTCTTTACGTGCAACTGAACCTTGCCTGTCCAATAAGCTGAGTATGTATAGTGCATTTTAGAAAAATGTACATACCCAAATTCTTGTTTCAGACCGACATATGTGACCATTTTATGGTTAAATGTAAGCACAATGGTACAACCAATGTTACAACCTATGATAACTTGTTTTTTCAATAGTGGTTACATTTAGCTATAAAATAATTACAAAATCCCGTCTTATTGTTTCAGACCAAAATAGCCATCTGAAGCAAGACCAACTGCTAAACATATCCCACATTTGAAGTATTCAGTGTAAGATTACGTTCTTTCGGACTTAATTTCATTTCATGTCATTTTATGTTCTTCAATTACTTCAATACCCCCTCCAATCCAATCCAGCGATCGTATTTAATCCGTCTACTTATCTAACCCAACCCGTATTCGACCACTCGAAATTTGTATGCAGGCAAAACTCCAACCCCACACCGGATAAGAGATTAACTTTCACCACCTCCAAAAATGTCGCAAAGCCCACACAATCCAATGTCCTCAATCATCAATCAAATGGCCCCCACAAAACTCCAATCCTATCCTCTTAATTACTCGACACCTCGGTATTACAATACCGATACTAATTCTCGTATAAGACGGTCTCACAATACCCGCACCCGCTCCCGCTCCCATTATAATATAAACCACACAACCTGGAAAAGTAGAATTGAATCAACAACAGATATTCACCAAAGAACAACAAAGGAGAATCCTACAATCAAGATCAGTAGAACAACCTTAGAGAAAATGGCGTCGAAAACGCTGAGGAAAGTCGAGGTTATGTCGCCGGTGCCGGCCGATATCGATATTGCTAATGCAGTGGAACCGTTACATATCTCCGACATTGCTTCCGATCTTAATCTTTCTCCTAATCATTATGATCTTTACGGAAAGTATAAGGCGAAGGTATACGTCTTCTCTTCTCTTTTTTTCTTCATTTTTCGGTTTTTGTCGTGTTTGATGTTGTCGTTGTTAATTAATTGTCGTTGTTGTTGTTGTTATTGGATAGCTGATGATGAATTGAAGGTTAAATTGATTATATCGTTTGATTTTGTTGATGTTAATGATTTGCGTAATTAATTAATGATGAAGGAGTTTGAGTTTCGAATGATTGTGGATGAATTGAAGTTTAATTGATTATCTTATTTGTGATGTAATATCTTGTTTGATTTCATTAATGTTAATTAATGCGTAAGTAATGATGATGCAGTGATTAAAGCTCAAGGAGTTCAATTTTTCAAATAATTGTGAATCTATTGAAGTTTTATTAATTTTTCGATGTTTGATGTTAATGTATGGTTACGACTGTACGAGTAGGTAATAATCAATGATGATCTAGCAGTTATGAGTAAGGAGTTTGATTTTGTAGTCGTCATTTAATAACTGAGAATGAATTAAAGTTTTACTGATATGTATCTTGTTATTGATGTGTTTTTATTGATTTTTCGATGTACATTTTGTTTGCTTTCGTTAATGTCAGTTGTTGCGTGATTAATGTTTAAGGAGTTTTTCATTTTAGTCGTCAAATAACTATAAATGAACTGAAGTTTTGTTCATGATCGTATTAATGAGTAGTTGTAATTAGTTGATGAATTGGAAGATTTATAATTTGTTGATTTACGTTGTCACCGTCAATTGCCTTCAACACTTGATTTTTGATTTTTTATTGGATTTCAGTATCTGTCCAAGTCTGGTAATGTATCTTGTAAGTTCAAAATTGTATGCAGTTTTTGCGGTTTAGTTAATTTGACATAGATTGTAACTTTTATTCGGTATCACTCTTACTCTTTCTGTTAGAGTAATAGTGTAGTGCTACATGTTTTCAACGATAATGATGTACAACCAAAACGTATATTCAAAATTCGACTTTATTGTCTCAATTTGGCTTTGCTGTAAATCAATATCGATGTAACTGATATTTTCTCATAAATATATACTCCGTTAGATACAACTTCTAAAAATGATAATTTGAAAATAGTTTGATTTTAAAAATTTCTTTTTATGTTGTATCCGTGCAAATACTTTGAGAAATTAGTGGTTAAAATGGCGATTGTTTGACCAAAGTTATCAAGTGATAATTAGTTCAAAAGGGAGGGAATATAAATGTGTGAAATTCTAAAATATTTTTCAAATTTCATAATCAAACAAATGGGATGGACAAAGAAAAAATATGTTTGTGATTTGTGGATGTGAAGCTTTGTAACGATGTTGTTTTGCTCGTACGATAGTTTAGGCGCTTTTTTATTGGTGTATTAGCTACATATTTGTGGTATTTGCCAATTGTGCTTGTGGCCTAAACAGTCTGTTTTGTACTCTTAAATCATTGTAGGTTTCAGTTTGTTGTAATCCAGGAGCGTTAATATTGTATAAGCATTTTTTAAATGAAATTTAGTCGTTTGGGCTTGTGGATTTGACCTTGTCTAGGATGGTTTCACAATCGGTTTCGATACTAAATCATGTCCTATGTTGTGGTTATTTAATTCACCTTCTACTTGCGGTTGGTTGCTTATGTTTGTGTGTGGGAGATTGACAATTAATCAAACGTGTACAAATTGTGCATTTTTGGTTATATATATTTAAACAAATAAAGCCTTTTCTTTTCTAGATTCATCTTTGAATTTTTAATCGGGTGTGGATTTGTGGTAGATGGAGGAAATTGAAATGTACTATATGTAGATTTTAGTTGGAGTTTCATCTTCGGTTTTAAATTTATGGCGCTAGGTTCTACTTTTTTTTGCTCCACATCTCTGATTGAGTTTATACTTGAAATAGGTTTTGCTGTCTGCGTTAGATGAATTAAAAGGAACGCAGGATGGATATTATGTTGTCGTTGGTGGGATTACTCCAACCCCTCTCGGAGAAGGAAAATCTACAACTACCGTTGGTCTTTGTCAAGCCTTGGGAGCTTACCTTGATAAAAAGGTACCTCGAATTTATTTGCACCTCTAAGTGGTGTTTTGCTGTCTCTCTTGTTATAGAGTTTGTTTGGATATATAAAGAGGAGGTATGGGGAAGGGTGGGAAATGAAGCATGTAACTTTCCCTTCAAAATTTTCTTATGTTGAAGGGATTTATATTAGTCTGGTTGTTGGGAAATGGATGGATTCATTTTCCATTTCTCTTCACTCTTTTTAATATGAATTACCTCTTAATTAACTAGTTTTTTTAAAAATGTGATTCTTGTAGTACATTGCGGAATTTCTCTGAGATAACAAGTCATGAATCATCTGACATAATTGATTGTTTCCTTTTGATGTCACTGATCAGATTTGATTTCTTACAGGTTGTTACCTGCATTCGTCAACCTTCACAAGGACCCACTTTTGGAATAAAAGGTGGTGCAGCTGGAGGTGGTTATAGTCAAGTGATTCCAATGGACGAGTTCAATCTACATCTAACAGGAGATATACATGCTATAACAGCTGCAAACAACCTTCTTGCAGCTGCCATAGACACTAGAATATTTCACGAAGCCAGCCAATCTGATAAGGCTTTGTTCAACCGTTTGTGCCCTCCTAACAAAGAGGGAAAAAGAACCTTCAGTGAGATTATGTTTAGGCGGTTGAAGAAGCTTGGTATTGAGAAGACTAATCCTGATGATCTGACACCGGAAGAGGTCAAAAGCTTTGCTAGGCTTGATATTGACCCTGATTCAGTTACATGGAGGAGAGTTATGGATGTTAATGATCGTTTTTTGAGAAAAATTACCGTTGGCCAGGGGCCTGAGGAAAAGGGAATGGTAAGGGAAACTGGATTCGATATTTCAGTTGCAAGTGAGATAATGGCTGTCCTGGCCCTAACAACTTCTCTGGCAGACATGAGGGAGAGGCTCGGAAAGATGGTAATTGGAAATAGCAGAGCTGGTGATCCTGTAACAGCTGATGATCTCGGTCTTGGTGGTGCATTGACTGTATTAATGAAGGATGCAATTAACCCCACTCTTATGCAGACGCTTGAGGGAACTCCAGTTCTTGTCCATGCAGGGCCGTTTGCAAATATTGCTCATGGCAATTCCTCTGTTGTTGCTGATAAAATTGCCCTAAAGTTAGTGGGTCCCGGTGGATTCGTGATTACAGAAGCAGGATTTGGTGCCGATATAGGTGCTGAGAAGTTTATGAACATAAAATGTCGGTACAGTGGTTTGACTCCCCAATGTGCTGTTATTGTTGCCACTATAAGGGCTTTGAAAATGCACGGTGGTGGACCAGCAGTTACGGCTGGAAAGCCTCTTGATCGTGCATACTTGACGGAAAATGTTGGTCTTGTTGAGGCTGGTTGTGTAAATCTTGCCAGGCATATTTCAAATATGAAGGCTTATGGTGTCAACGTTGTGGTGGCCATAAACATGTTTTCTACCGATACCGATGCTGAACTCAATGCAGTTAAGAAAGCTTCAACCGATGCTGGTGCTTTTGATGCCGTAATTTGTAGTCACCATGCTCATGGTGGTAAAGGAGCGGTGAGTGCTAACTTCCTTTTTAATAATTTGATAATCTAATCCAATTGTCTTATATGAAACTAGCTCTCAATGGAGGGGAAACAGAGGAAAGTTTTATGATGGTTGCTTATAACCTCCAAATTATTTGCCTCTGTTATATGGCCGTAAAACAAAGTAACAAAAAGAACTGAACTGAACTTATAGGATCTGAACTGAACTGAATTGAACTTATAGATCTGAAGTGAACTTAAATTAAGTGACGTATAGGATCTAAACTGAACTTATAGGATCTGAACTGAACTTAAATTATAGGATCTGAACTTAAATTAAGTGACAAGTCCAAAAGAAAAGGGCCTAAATACTAATTTCTATGTTTTCAGTTTTTCCGTTATTTGCCTATAATGCACTGTCACTGTCTATCGGTTATTTTTCAATTGTGAAGGACTACGGTGTATAGCTTACGACAAAGTCGTCATTCATTTTTAAAATTCAGTATGTACCTGGTTTATACAGTTATACCAAGCACACTTGTGTTTCTGCTGTGTAATACGGAGTATAATTCCACGTTATTGGGTTTCGTCAAGTTTTGCTGAAACTGAAGTGGAAGGATTCCATCAGATGATTTACCCGACTTTGTTGCGTTACAGGTGGACCTTGGCATTGCAGTTCAGAAAGCATGTGAGAGTGTGACAGAAAAAATGAGGTTCTTATATCCACTCGACATTAGTATTAAAGAGAAAATTGAGGCGATTGCAAAGTCTTATGGTGCTGCAGGAGTCGAGTACTCGGAACAGGTCAGCCAATTTTGCCTTTTTTGGTCATTAAAATGTTTGGTGGTTTCTTATATACTCCATACTGCCAAAAATAGAACAAGAAAAGATGCAAATACCCGTGGCATGCTTTTTGCAACCTGCGAGTCTATCATCAATTCACTTTGATTGCAACGCTTACCAACCCCGTGGATATCTTGGTTAAATTTATTCTTTTGGTTGATTTATATACTTCGGTAATTCACAGTGCAGCGTAAAAAAAAAAAAAAAAAAAAAAAAAAATCTTCAAACACTCGCATGGGTGACCATTTCTAGTCTAAAGTTTGACCAAGGTCTTATGTTTTACTATACGTGTACCCCTCGTTTTTCACAAAAAAAACTTTGACCGACAATAATTCTCTGTTACGAGTTCAGAAAATGGTAATTTTTTTTTCTAAGCCAATTATCTCGTCAAGGCCTTGAATTTGAAAAAAAAAAATCACCGCTTTTTGAACTCGTAGCCGGTTGTTATGGTTGGTCAAACCTTTTTTAAACCTTTTTTTAACGAATAAACTTTGGCCGACCATAATTCCCGACTACGACTACGAGTTGAGACATCGGTGAATTCTTTTTCAAACTGAAGACCTCTTAAAGACAGTCAATATGAAAAAAAGGTTTTATCATATTATGAACTTATAGCCAAGAGTTATTGACGGTCAAAGTTTTTTTGCAAGAAAAGAGGGTTACATCTTAGAAAATGAAAAAGTTGAGGGGTACACGAGAATCTCATATATTATATTAAAGCAATAACCGGCTATTCCTTTAATCGCCACGTGTCACACCCCAATTTCTTGCCATGTGTCATCCAAATATTTAAATGGCCAATACAATTTACAAAATATTTGACAAAAAAAAGGTGTGAAAAATTCTAAGAGATATTTATGGAGTCATTTTATATTGGGGAGAAATTTATGGAATCAATTTATATTTTTTAATTTGTTAAACTGTTTTATTATTTTACGCTAATCAAATATAATCATATCTTTACAGTATTATTGAATGATAATAATAAAAGGAGATTAACGCAGTAAGTTAATAGCTAAAAAAGATGTACGCTCAAATTTCACTAAAAGGCGTGACAAACTAATGTTGTTAATAGTCATTGTTATGTTTATGTCTTTAGAAACTACGAACGAACATCATCTACCACCACCAAGTAGCCATCATTCACGGACAATACCGTATGAGCATTTTTTTTTTTAAATTTGGAAATATAAACTGATTTGCTAAAATTGGTGATTAAATAAAATAAATTTGTTTCTAGGAAATGATCGAAGTTAATCGCGGAAACAAGTTAATTAAGGAATTTTTAGGGTAATAATAAATCTCTTAATTGCCATTTTTAAGTAATTGATCAACCCATTTTGGGATTTGGAATTATTCGAATTTTAAAAGAAGATATTCGAATTTTAAAATATGACAAAAGATTAATATACAACCATATTTGACTTTACTAGATTATTATACCATTATACTAAATTGGCATAGCATCCATGCATATAAATCTTGAAAACTAAAAAGAGACAATTATAAAACGTTATCAATTAACAAAATAGAATTCTAAAATCTCGCTTAGCATAATTGAATCAACTAATATAACACGTTATAAATTGCAAAAATAACTCCCCAAAATTAAATCCTATAATCTTCCCTAAAATAAAACGTTATCAATTAACAAAGACGTTCAGTTGAATCCTTGATTACGTAAATTAACCTCCAAATGTAACAATCTATAACAAAATAACAGCAAAAGCAATTGAACATTTTGTTATTCAACATCTTTACAATTGAAATATCATGCAACTTTTTTCATTTTATATCAAATTGACATTCAAGTGTCGATCAAGTAGAGATGAGACAGTTACAAACGTACTCCCATGGGTATATGTCATTATGCGTCGTTATACTTGAATTAGTGATTAAAATGGTTTGAGGCCTTTTATTATGTGTGATAAGTTGTAGTATAGACTACAATAGATGAATGAAATGATTTTTTGGTGCAATTTTGGCTGGAAATAAAAAAAAAGGATTTAATTTCTGTAACTCAAAGTTACGAGGCCAATTCACTATATTTGAAACTTAAGAGGGTTAATGTCACAGCTGGCCATAGTCATGGAGTCTAATCGTTACTTTCACGCTATCCTAATATACACGACTCTTTTTTCTTACAAAATATTTAAATTTTATAAAATATTTTTTTCATAAAGAATCTATATATTTATAAGTTTCGTCTTTCAAATTTCATGTTTTTAGCAATATTTATGGTCAAATTTTTAAATTTTGGTTGTCGAAAAGTGAATGTAACCTTTAATTTGGATAGAAGTGAGTAATAGTCATCACAAATTCTTAAGAGATACGGTCTTTCATTTATGATAGTGAATAGTCATAATGCGTTCAAGCAAGCGAAATCCAATAAGAGTAAGAGTTGTCACAGAATCAAAATTCAAAGTTCGCGGGAAATATAAATATTTCACCCAATGATCATTTAAACCAAATTAATCAATATAAAAATTAAAAAAATTCAATTTTACCTCTTTTGTAATAATGTACAAATAAAAAAGGGTTTTAATAATGTTGACAATTTGTAGACCATTTATCATCAATGTAAGAGTTTTTCATGAAAATTAATCAGATTTTTATTTTGTCTATTATAGAAGGATGTAAATTATTCTCAGATGAATAATATTGTATAATAATCAATAATGTTGAAATAATTACAAAAAAAATTGCTACAAGTCGTGTAATATCAGTATGAAATAATTTTTTGCGATAGTTTAATGAGGAAAAAAAATGGGTTGCATTTTACTCTTGGTTAAATTTATGGGCGTTAATTGCTATAAATGAAACTTACAAAGCCTAATTTCACAAGTGTTCAAAGTTAAGGGGTAACTGTCACTTTCAAGAATTTAAACGAAAACCATAATGACTCAAACTCGACTCACGACATGGTGACTTGGTGAATGGTGGGTCGTGAATCATGACGGGTGACTGGTGGACATGGTTCATGACTGGATGGTCTTTGGTGGGTCATAGACGCATTGGGGTTGGAAGTTGGTCGGTCATTGTTAGGTAATTATGGGGTCTGTTGAGAAAGTTGGAGGAGGAGAAAATTCGATTTGGGTCATGACTCCTGAGTAGTTGACTGTTAGAGTTTGCATATTTAAGGAACTAGAAGGGGTGTAATGGTCAGTTAGGTCTGGTCTTTTGGATTTAATTTCATCAGTTCTTAGAAATTCAATTTAGTTCACTTCAGGTCGATTCAGCTCAATTATAATATAAATATTATTTATCATCTGATGTTTGTTATACAAATAGTTGTTTGTCCGTACTCGATTAAATGCACATAAATGGGTTCATATATAAATTATGACAATTACAATTATAATTTAAAGACTATTTATAATGCAATTTTGAAGATCGCCCGTGCGAGCACGGGTTCAAAAGCTAGTATCCCTTAATTATATATCAATTTACGGAGTTAACACGAATTCCTTGCCATGTATTAGGCCGAGAAACAGATAGAGATGTATACTAAACAGGGGTTCACCCATCTGCCAATCTGTATGGCGAAAACACAATATTCCTTCTCCCACAACGCCGCTGAAAAGGGAGCTCCAAGCGGATTCACTTTACCAATTAGGGATGTAAGGGCCAGCATTGGAGCCGGATTTATTTATCCGTTAGTTGGAACGATGAGCACTATGCCCGGTCTTCCGACTAGGCCTTGCTTCTTTGACATAGACCTTGACACCTCAACTGGAAGAGTTATCGGTCTATCTTGAGGTTCTTTTTATAGCCTGTTTAGCGCCTTGCGTGCGTATTGTCGGCAGACGGCAGTAAGGTAGTCTTTCCTGTTCCAGCTCAGTCTTGGACCATATGTAATTTTCCATTGTTGTATTGATCAATAAACTTGTATGATTATATAATTCGAGAACAAAAATGTTTTCGTAGAATTGACTCTCTCTCTTTTTAAGTTCATAATTAAAAAAAGGTCCTCTGAGCTTTGATGTGATGAGATTTACAGGAATAAAAATGTATAAAAACGTATTCTCTGTCTCACCTTTTCACTTTTCATTTTTCTTTTATACTCAGCTACTCCACAGTCTCTTTCATTTGTTTACATTTCTATTCTTTATTTTTTTATTCTTTATAAGAAGTATTTTAATCAAAGTTAAACAAATGGCTGAGACGGAGGGGTAGTACTTTTCGAGCCAAAATTCTCTCCATTTCCTAAAAAGAAATGGAGAGGCCATTACCTATCAACGGTCAAAATTCTATCTCGTTAACATCGAACGGTTCACGATTTATGCATAAAAATAAAGGGTTAATAGAGTATAAATGAGATAATATTATTAAATGGGTTTGTGAGAGGAAATGGAGAGAAAAGAAATGGAGAGGATCCTTGTTGGTACTTTTCATTCCTCTGTTGCCATTCTATTGTTCAGACTCTGCTTGGGTTTTCATGCAGCTATAACTATTACTCCACAAAAGGGTATTTTTTTTTAGAATTTTTTTTTTTTACCAACATAAATTAACCCTTTTATATAACATTTTCAAAATTGTGCTTTATTGTACATCAATCAAAGTACATGCATTGACATTCTAAATTCATCTATTCACCATATATATTTCAATTCATTTAACATAAATTAATAGATTACTATGGAAAATACAGATCAAATATGGCAGATTCTAAGCTAAAGACTAAATTAAAGAAAAGTTAATCCAAACTCATCAACACAATACTAAAAATTATCTTTACTTGAACCAAGCCTAATAATATATTGGTGAAATAAATTCAATTCTCAAATCGAATATAAAAATTCACTCAAGAAAAAAAGAATTACTATAAAACCGTATTAGTTTAATTTCTTTTAGTTACTATTATAAGGCAAAGATTAATTTCTGTATAAACACGTTATCTACACAAACACGCCTGATTTTGTATACTGAACACCACACACATGTGAAAAATGTGAAACATCATCCTCGTAAAACCAGCTAAAACAAAACAAATAACACTCGCTCCGTCTCATTCATTTGTTTACGTTTTTTTTACACTTTAAAAAGTATTTTAATCAAAGTTAAATAAATGATTGAGACGGAGGGAGTATATATACCGTATACGGTATACATACAATATTACAACACAAAAAGGCTTTCCTAATTAAGGATAAACAACAATCACCTTAACAATAGCAACTGTTTGCTGTACTTTATCCTTGTTTTCCTTAAAAAACGACAACTGTTTCTTGTCACCTTTCCTTCTTCATTCTTCAAGCATCAGAATAAAACTTGCAGTAAGTGGTAACAATGGCAGACCATTCTTCTATACCGAACTCATTATCGCCACCGCCACCACCACCGCTTCCAATACCCTTTAATCTCGTACCAATTTCACACAACAGAAAACCTCAGTTTTTTGCATATGTTTTTATATTCATTTTCCTCATTTCTACATTTTTCATTCTCTTTAGCCCTTCTATATATTTCTCTTATTCCTCGTCTTCATCGTCTCCTTGGCTCCTCAAAAGCCTTGTTTATTTCAGAAACCCGTCTTTCCTCTTATCTCATCATTTTCCGAATTCAAATCCTGTTTCAGGAAATAATGTTTCTGATGCACAAAACAATACATTTTCCACTAATGATGGTAACTTTCAATCTCATTCTTCCGATATATCATCTGCATCTGAAACCCGGAAATCTGATGAATATACAGTTAGAAGGAATGATACAAGTGAAGTGAAAAGAACAAAGGAAAGGAATACCTCGAAAGGATCATTGTTAAATTGCAATATATATGAAGGCGAATGGGTGAGAGACGGGTCATACCCATTATATGAACCCAGTTCTTGTCCTCATATTGACGAACCTTTCAACTGTTTTCTTAATCATAGACCTGATAATTCTTATGAAAAGTATAGATGGCAGCCCAGTGGATGCAACATTCCTAGGTAACTTTCCGAACTTTGCTTTGTCGATTCTGTTCTTCTGTATTCTGTTGAAATTTTAGGTTCCATTAATGGTTGATTTGCGTTCGTTAAATTCCATGTCGTTTATGACCTTACTTGTACACGAGCTATTCTATAGACTCGTACGGTTATACCTTTGAGATCTACAGACAGTGACGGAGCCAGGATTTTAAGTCAGCGGGGGCAAAAGGGTAATATTATAAGGGGGCCTCGAAAAAATTCAAAAATCTTAACTAAAAATTTCGAAATTTTCAAACTTCGGCGGGGGCGACCGCCCCTGCTAGCCCCCCCTCGCTCCGTACTGTCTACAGACAGGTATAACAGTACGAGTCTATAGAACACCTCGTGTACAAGACACAGGAAAAAATTCCACGGATTTGGAAGGAAAGGAAGCGAGACTAATGTTTTATGAAACATCTCCTGTCATTTCTTTCTTTTCAGTGTTTTAAGAGCACATGATAGCGTGTTTTTTGGCTGATGTGATAGCGATAAGTGATGAATTTATCCTGCAGGTTGAATGGAAAGCATATGCTAGAAATGTTGAGAGGGAAGCGTCTAGTGTTTGTCGGGGATTCATTGAATAGGAATATGTGGGAGTCGCTTATTTGCGTACTCAGAAATTCATTGGAGGACAAAAACCGGGTTTTTGAAGCATCTGGTAGTCTGGAATTTCGCAGCGAGGGCTTCTACTCCTTTTTATTCGTTGTATGATTTTCGCCCTTTTCATTTCCGCACTGGTGGAAGCTTGCTTTTAGCTCTCTAGAATTGTACTCCATAATATTTTGTGATTGTTTGGATACATAGGATTACAATTGCTCAATCGAGTTTTTCCGAACCAACTTTTTGGTTCAAGAATTGGAAGTCCCTGACGAAAATGGGTCGAAGAAGGAGACACTGAGGCTTGATCTAGTCGAAACTGCATCGGATAGATATAAAGATGCAGATGTTTTGATATTTAATACTGGACATTGGTGGTCTCATGACAAACTTACAAAAGGGTACATTCTTTAAAAATTTCATTTTTTTCTTTTTTTTTGAATTTTCCGAGCCAGAAATTGAAACTTAGAGACTTTATGTGGATGTGCAGGAAGAATTACTATCAAGAAGGTAGCCATATTTACAGAGAATTAAATGTCGAAGAGGCTTTTCGTCGAGCTCTAACTACTTGGGCAAGATGGGTGGATGCTAATATGGATCCTAAGAAAGTACAAATATTTTTCAGGGGATACTCAGCTTCCCATTTTAGGTAAGTTGTTTGTTTAAATAAGCGAGCCTACTTGTCAAAAAAAAAAAAAAAAAAAAAAAAAAAAAAAGTATGTGCGCGCCTAAGGCTCAATGAGCCTCAAGCCACCAAAGTTGGTTAGTGTGAGTGGTAAGGGCTCTCATCTCTAGAACAAGTGGTCAGAGGTTCGATTCCCGACTCTTGCGAATGAAAAAGCCAAACTTGGGAGGGGTCAACCCATTAAATTGCCTTCAGTGCCCTAAAGGAGATTGCCCTAACTGTCGGTAGGGGATACTCCTGGTCAACAAAAAAAAATAAAAAAATAAAAGAGCCTCAAGCCAAAACGCCTAGGGGCACTTTAAGTGCGGCTTGTAGATAAGCCGCAACCAGCAAGACGTACTGCTAAGCAGTCTCTAAATGTCATTGGTAAAATTGGCAGCGTCAACATTCTTACGTTTCTTAATATACTTCTCTAGATCAAACATGGACTCGAAACTGAAAATTGACGTCTTCTTTATGCAGTGACGGAAACTGGAATACAGGTGGTAAATGTGACAATGAAACCAAGCCGTCAACAACTGAGACAGATTTAACGACTTACCTTTTCAATATAAAAGTTCTGGAAGACGTACTGAAGTGGATGAAAATGCCGGTTTTCTACCTCAACATCACAACGCTGACTGACTTGCGAATAGATGCCCATCCGTCAATTTACAGGGGTCAGGACTTAACTGATGAGGAGAGGCGCTCGCCACTGAGATACCAAGACTGCTCGCATTGGTGCCTTCCCGGCGTTCCTGACATATGGAATGAATTTGTTTATGCACAAATGTTGATCAGACAACGTCAGTTGCAAGAGGAAGAACAACGTGAGCAACGGCAGCGTAAAATATCATAGATAACTCAAATAATAAATATTTGTGCGGTTTTAGGTGCATCTTGCAAAAGGTACTAACTTAGTCGCTGAAAACACAAGGACTTGTGTTCTCGTGATGCCATGACAGACGAGTTTTGAAGCTCTGTAATGGGACCGTGTTCAAATACCGTAAATTGCATACTCTCTGGTTTGTAAGAAAGTTATCAAACTTACAAGTCATCTCTATAAATTGATTGGTTCTGGTTTATTGTTCTGAATTTTCGTATAGGCCAAAATAACACAGTTCATTGTTTCAAAAAAACTCGTCTATTTACATGTTCCTAACAAAAAACATTATGTAAGTAACGATTATTAACAATGATCAAATTATTGCGAGACCTTTACTGTACCGATGATTCAAATCCTCACAAGGACACGGGAATGAGACCCAACTATTACGGAGTCGTTTGGTTCAAACTTCAAAATATTACTCCAACCAAACACCCCCTAAGAACTTTGGTGTATGAGCAAAGCCAAGTTTTCAATTTTTCAATCCTTCCGAAGAACATTTTGATTAATACAACGACGACATCAGAGCCTTAATCCCAAAATGATATGGGGTCGGCTGACATGAATCATCTTTTGGAACCGTCCAACACCTCGAAATGCGAATAAAATAAAAAATGAAAAATGAAAAACAAAAGGGGAGTAAAACATAATACAAAAGTCAGTAAATTTATAGGTTTGAAAATCGAAGTCCGGACTTCTTTTATAAAAAAAACTTGGAAAAAACTGATAATAGGTGCATTAGTGTTAGTTACAAAGTTCAACAACAGCAGCAATCCGGTGCTGAACGTACAAAGCCTAACAATTAACCCCCTTCGTTGAATAAAAAGAGTTTATGTTTCTAGAAGACTCCTAATTAAAATCTCATGTCAACCTGATGAAGAATCGGAAATCCCTTGACAGCAGCGTAAAACACACCTGAATTGCCAACGCCAGAGATGGAGGTAGACTGGTAAGCGGTAGAGAAGATGCAGGAAGTCATTTGGCAGTGACACCCCCGAGGATTTCATAGCGATGAATTTTAGATAGGGAGTACAAATGATTTATTTTTCCAGAAAACCGACCTGAATTACCACCTGAGATTTTCAGCAAGAAAACAAGTGCGTCAGCCGTGAAGTATGCTTTGTGTTGCGTCAAGTACACAACAACGCCATTAAATGCATGCACAACGGCAGTGCAAGAGAAGAAGTAAATCACTAATGCCATTTTGAGACAATTTCTACTCAGACCAGTGCCGAGCCCTTATAACAGCATACTACTGTAGAAATCATGCTACAAATAAGTTTACTGAACAGCAAACATGACCTGTAGAATTGTTTTGACAAAGATTTATGCAAAGGCTGACCTAGCAAGGACCAAAGATCACTGCAATGTATGATTGACATATGTTTCTTCATCGCATCTAGAATGGAGGTGCTTAGCAAGCTTTAAAACGCTAAATAAAAACCAAAAGCATAAATCTGCCGAACAAGAACTCCATGGGCATGCTTAACAAAATTGATACACTAACAGATAATGCAGGGATGCAATACAGGAAGCAAGGAAACCATTACCATCTTATTAATTATTCACAAATTCTCATTATAGATGGGAGATGTCCATCTATAGTTATAGACAGGCCAAATATCCACCCACTTTCAGCATAAGACAAGCAACAAGTTGCATGGTTGGGCCCAAAAATGTCACCACTTTAAGTATATTTGACCCGTCTTTCACTATAGACGGATATATCCGTCTATAGTGAGACTAATTGAAAATTATTAGTATAGCTTATAAAAAGACTTTGTAGCTGTCTAGCTGACATAATGATTAATGTCAATTATTCGAGTAAGTAAACCAAAGAAAGCTGGTAGTCTGGTACACCAGCTACAATAACTTTCGAACTTGAGTAGGTTTCTGCCTGCCTTTTACATCAAATAAGCTTACTGAGCAGAAAACATATGTAAAATTGTGTTGACAAAATTTATGCAAAGGCTGACCTAATAAAGACCAAAGATCAGTTCAACAGATGTCCAGCATATGTTTCTTCAGCTCGTCCAGAATCTGCCATTAAAAACCTCAACGGAAGTGCTTAGCAAGCTATAAAAAGCTAATAAAGACCAAAGCATAAATCTGCCAGAAAGAGAAATCCATGGGCATGCTCAGTAAGCAATGGAACACTCACAGATAATACAGTGATGTAAATATAGAAAACCGTCTTGCTAATTACTATAGCTTATAAAATGATTTTTAAACTGATAAGACAATAAACGATAAACTTGGCAGCTGACATAACGATAAAATGTAAAGTATTCAAGTCAGTAAACAAGAGAAAACTGGTAAACCAGGTACATTTCATTTATAAACCTGGGTAGATAATAACGGTCATTTTCTACATCAGATATGTTCCTATTTGATCAACGATACATGTCAAACCCTACCATACGCATCTTCTACTATTAATCACCTAAACGAAACTACAGAAGACAAATTAAAAACAAATGAAACTAAGATTATTCAGTCGACAGCAAAAGAACCATATACAGCAGTAGAACACTTCTCCGTGTTCATTGACAAATTGGAGACGTTTCCCTGCAATCAGAGAAGAACCTATCTATTAACGCAGGACAACTAAAACAGTCACCTCACCAATGCTCCTCTCTGAAAGCCGATTCTATATTTCCTCAATCATCAGATTTATGATCTCCAAGATCATTGTCAGTCGATACCACGTCTCCCATGCATACATCTCCAGCAACTTTATTGTCTAATCTGTTACTAGTGTCTTCTGCTTGAGTTTTGTATACCATTATCTCATCCTCCTTGAAGATGACCTCGGATTCATTGTTGACTACACTCGCTTCCCTATCATTATGATTGACCTCATTATCAACTGCCATAACAATTCCAGTTTCATCATTATTATCCCTTTTCTCCTCGTCTCTAGGCACAAAGTCCACTTCCTCATTCTCCCTGTTAACAAGCAAGGGACCATTTCTGATCTCGTCACTATAATTTTCAGAGTCATTCTCCACAACCTCCTCGTTAATATCTTCGACAACTTGATTCTGCCTCTCAAGACACGACAACCTCCTCCTCATATCCCCAAGCTCTCTTTCCATGAAGTAAACCCTATCCTTGAGCATAACATTCTCTTCCTCCAACTGCGCAATGTGAGTATCCTGATCATCCACCCTACTCTCCAACAAATTATGGTGATCAACACCACCACCTGCATTCGGATAAATCATCTCAAACCGACTCAAATCATGATCCAACCTCCTCTCAACCTCCACATGTTCCTCCACATCACTATCACTCGACCCACACCCACCAGTTTCGTCCTCCTCATCATAATCATCTTCCCTCTCATCAGACCCGGGTGACCTCAACCTTATCAAACCCTTCATCGACCCATACCCATCCACACCCCACTCCTCTTTCGCCATATCAACAACCGCCTCCTTAGACGGTGAAAACACCGGCGTAGGCAACACTGCAGGAGTCACAGGGCACGGCGACACCAAACTAGCTATTCCACCAGACTTCTTAGCTCGAATAATAAACGAAGTAGTGTTCCTAGGAGCATGTGCATAAGGTCCCATCCTATTAATAAACTTCCTCTTAGGTTGATAATACCTCCTAACCTTCCCCCTATTCTGCTGTTCTACGTCGAAAACCACACTATTACTCACATTACTCGCATTCATACTCCGACTACTCATATTTTTCGGTTTATCCATTGGTTTCTTTCCCTTCCAATTGTTACGCCCCATTTTTGAACCACTAACAAACACCGGATTCAAATTATTTGCAAAATTCATACCATTCATAATTCCCGGTGGCAGCGGTGGGTGCGGCCACTGACCGTAGCTCGGTTGCATCATATGCGGTGGCAGCACCTGCGACGAGTAATTATTCGTCAATTTACACTGATTCATACTATACACATTCATCATCGCATTGTCATGTAAATTATTATATCTTTGATTACGATAAAAATTACAATTACTTATACTACTCATATGATGATAATCATGAGTTTTGATTACCTGATGATGCGAATTCATCATTTGCGACTGTTCATTCATCGTTTTCTCTCCTCCTTCGCTGTAAGAACACCTAAATCAAATTAAACACAGAATTAGTTGAAT
The DNA here is from genome assembly GCF_048544455.1 of Silene latifolia. Classification (NCBI taxonomy): domain Eukaryota; kingdom Viridiplantae; phylum Streptophyta; class Magnoliopsida; order Caryophyllales; family Caryophyllaceae; genus Silene; species Silene latifolia. The sequence continues at coordinate 341,172,703 of NC_133537.1, read as the reverse complement.
TTCCGATCAAAAAAACACTCAAATTACACTATAATGTGAATATACTACCAAATCAACAACCTAGAAATTCAATTCCTACTCAGAAATGCGACTTTAATAGAAGAATCAAACGCGAAATTAACTCAATTTGACGAGCAAAAAATCGAATAACGAAAATCAATGAGTTTCACTAAAGTTCCAATTTCTACCAAATCAAAACCTAGAATATTCGATTCACACCTAACTCGAATCAAACACAGAATCAACTGAATTCACCTTTCAATTTCTACCAAATTAAAACCTAAAAATCGAATAAAATACAGAAATTAACTCAATTTCCGAACAAAAAACAACAAATAATCGAATTATCAAATTCGACGAATTACACTACAATATCAATTGCTAGACCAAAACGAAACCTAGAGAATTCGATTTACTACTAAATGAAACCTAAATCAAATCAAACACAGAAACTAACTCAATTTTCCGAATCTAACTTTCAAATTCGACGAACTACGCTACAATTTCAATTTCTACCAAAACGCAACCTAAAAAATAACGATTTTAATCCTAAATGAGACCTAAAAATCGATTCAAACACAGAATTAACTTAAATTCTCGAACAAAATAAATTGAATTATCAAATGATCAAATTCGACGAGTTACACTACGATTTCAATTACTACAGAATCAAAACCTAGAAAATTACGAAAGATCAAGAATTAGACGTACTTTTAACCACAATATTATTGCGTGTATCTTGTATTCTGGTTCTTGTAACGTATATTAAATTTAAATTTAAATCTAATATTTATTTTTTTGCGATTTCCCTCGGAAATTTGTGAGCTAAGTAATTGAAGTTGAAGGTTTCGTTACGTCAGTGAATATTTGATTGTTTTCTCTCTCTAGAAAAATGGAGAATATCTGAAAATAGGAAAAGGGAAAGGGGTGAGGGGGGTATTTATAGGGGTGTGGAGGGTGATGGACGGTTGGATGTTGAGATTAGATATGGAGGGTTGAGATTTGATGTAGGTGGCGTGTGGTTATGTATGTTGGTTTGTCGTCGCGTCACTCTACTAGGATTAGGATTTAGGAGTTCGAGGACTTATTTAAGTCGGAGATAGGTCTCACTTGTGACTAGGGATGGCAATGGGTAGGGTGCTGGTCGGGTCCCCACCTGCACCCGGGGCCCGAGATTTTTCCTTTGGACTCGATCTCCCTGACCATGGTCTAAAATTTGAGACCCATACCCGACCCTACGTAAGGGTGGGCTGGTCTAGCCACCCGAGTTTTAGCCACTTTAATAATATGATTAATATCTATGGGGTCTATAATATTAAAAAAAAAATCATACTACTTTAACATTATGAGTTTATTAATCTCTATTGTACACTTCTAAATCCAATATACATACCAAAGAGATTAAGAAAGATAAAGAAGACCTAAATTAACCTCTAAATACATGTGAAAGAATCAAACTCGGAACCCTAAAATCAATACCGTACTTGATAGCCGTCTCCATCTGACCGTTGCTGGCCGCCGTCAATGGTGGTTGTCGGTCAGCGCCTATTAGAGAGGTGGTTGCCAGTCGCGTATCAGTGCTGTGCTAGTATGAATTCAGAAAAGTTGTGATTTTGATATATTTTTTTAAAGGGTCTAAGGGTCGGGTATGGGTCTCATAACTTAGACCCGGACCCAAAATATTTTCTTAAGACCCATACCCGACCCATACCCATTGGGTCTGAAAAAATGAGACCCATACCCAACCCATACCCGACCCATTAGGGTCCGACCCTCAGGGTCTGGGTTGGGTCCCCGACCCACTGCCATCCCTACTCATGACGGATATATCCGTTACAAGCTTGTGACGGATCAAAAATTATTCACAGATAAGACAAAAAGTATAATGCATAGCAAATCACAAATGACTTGTCTTTATCTTTCCATGTGAGTTTTATTTGACCCGTCACAAGCTTGTGACGGATATCGACCGTCACAAATGAGAATTTGTGTTCAAATAATACATAAATTCTCATTTGTGATGGGTATATCCGTCACAAGCTTGTGACGGGTCAAATACTACCCATGTGAAGGTAGATAAGACAAAAGCAAAGTACATAACGAGTACCAAACTGTTTTGTCTTATCTAACTACATGAGTAATACTTGACCCGTCGCAAGTTTGTGATATGTCCGTCACAAATAAGACTTGCTGTAAATAATAAAACAAGTTAAATAGATGGATAAAAAGGAAAACAGATTATTTTGAAAGGACAGAATTCTTGTTTCATCCATCTATATTGTTAGAGTAGATCTTGAAACTCCGACCATCAGCTTAAACTTTATATTAAAATGGTTTCTTGACATGAAGTCACAGGTTCAAATCTCACCACTTGCAGTTGCATCCACACTTCCAGCATTCATGTATGAGAAGGCGTATTAGAGTATAAAACCGATCTTGCGACTCCAACCATCAACTTGAGATGGTTGGTTTCTTGACATATACATGGTAGTATTTGAATCGTTTTACCCTTAATACGGATATTATAATTTGATAATAATAATGAAGAATCAGTTGTTTCAATAATATGTCACCAGTTAAATTAGGAAAACAATTATGTAATTGGTTGTGCAAATAATTAGATTAAAACTATGAAAAATTACTGTTTTCATTTAGGATGTTAGTTAGCTAGTTTTATATTTGAGCTCAATAATTTTCTACAGAAATTGAGCTCCTTGGGATTTATTAAGTACTTGAACATTTTTTTAACAGCTATAAAAATAAATTTATAAGCGCAAAAAAAGGAATAATAATACAAGTATCAAGGATTCTTGTGTAAAGCTATTTTACACAATTAATACTCTAAAATTATATGTTAGTTTACCTAATTACCCAATTAAAAATAACTTCCATTACTAACATGTTTGGCTGAAAAGGGACATCAAGGTATTTTATAGTCGGTTTTATAATTTTTATTGAAAAACACTTTTATAAGAAACTTACCCCACTAGTATAGATTTCGATATAACTTCCTTTAGAATATAACTATGTGGTTTTTTGAATTGCACTAAAACTGATTTGACAACTGACTCGACTCAAGAACCCTACCCAAACCGCAAACCACCGAAAAAGTAGAAAATTAACCCAATAAAAACGTGAGGTTAAGTGTGTTTGGCCTAGCTTGTAAAAGTGTTTTTACACTTGAAAACACTTTTTGGCCAAACACAACATTTTCTAAAAGTTAAACAAAAATTTCTCAAAAACTAAAAATCCATATTTTTCCCATAGAAATAGAAACAACAATTTGATGTTTCTGCTTTTAAAAAACACTTTTAGAAAATTAAGCTTGAAAAACAAAAACTCATTTTTAAGAATCAGAGCCAAACATGCTCTAAATTGAAATCGACAACCAATAACAATCCTATTTGTCCCAACTCAGCCCAAAACAACCTGACCCAAATTGACCCATGACCCAATAATGACACAACCAGATAAATGGGCCCATAGCATTTTAACTTTTTTTTTTTTTGGTGCAAATGAGGGGCAAGCCCCGAAAAACATAAACAACTAATTGGCTATTACACGGGGAATAGCCACCCCTAGAATGTCTTCACGTAAAATCTGACGAAGAGCCGACGGTGGAGCATCAATAAAAATTTTAGTAGTACTTGACCCTACTCCTTGATTAGCTAGCCAGTCGGCCGCCCTATTAGCTTCCCTGAAATTATGTTGCAGCTCCACTTTCCATCCACTATCGAACACAAGATCCTTACATCTTTTGACCAAAGATCGTAAGTTATTGCTAACCAGCTGCTCTTCTTTTATAAGTTTGATACAAGGATTATTATCCATCTGAACAAGAACCTTTTCGAGATGCAATTCACGAGCTCTTTCCAGCCCTGCTTCCAAGGCTAGTAACTCGGCCTTCATCGAAGTACAGTACCCGCCCGAGAAAAAATATGCATCGATAAAATTTCCCGTTTCATCCCGAAGTATACCACCACAACCTGCCGGTCCCGGGTTACCTTTAGAAGCCCCATCAGTATTCAAAAGGAACCAACCATGGGGTGGGGGGTGCCACCTAATAAAGACTTCTTTTCGCCCCTGACCAGGTATAGGAATGAATAACGAATATCGATCGAAAGCGTTTTTAGAGGACGCAAACTGCTGGAATAAAAAAGCTCTAGGGTCTATGGGATTGTCCTCGTCATGGCCGAAAACGACGTTGTTACGCCATCTCCAAATCCACCAGCAAGTAATAGCAAATTGCATCGACCAATCTTCCGATGAATTAGGAATGCTATTACTCGCATTGTAAGTCAGCCAGTCAGAGTAGGATGAGTTATAAAAGTAGTTGTGGGAAACCAAGTCACTTACTTGGCTCCAAATGTTGCGAGAGACAGGGCACGAGCGGAGGAGATGATCGGAGCTTTCCTCTTCACTGTGACACCTAGGGCAGATTGAATCATCTCCCATTCCGCGACGAACGCGATTCACGTTATGCATCAGTCTTCCATGAAAAGCTAGCCATAAAAACATCTGAATCCTTTGTTGAACTGGTAGGCGCCATATGACCTTCCACATTGGAGAGTCGGGTTCTATTCCACCTTCCCAAGATTTGATGATAGATAAAGCGGATTTTAAAGAGAAACGACCTGATGTCGTACCTTTCCAGAAGACCGTATCTTCAAGACCAATGTTGGGTCGTAAAGTGAAGGCAGCTATCTTCTGTAATTCAATTTGAGGAAGGTAATTAGCAAATAAATCCCATTTCCAACCTGCATCTTCGTCCCACATCTCACTGACTGTTGCACCAAGAATATCAATAGGAATAGGCGTGGTGGCTTTGTCGGATAGACACTCATCATCTACCCAACAATGATCCCAAAACAGAGTATGGCGCCCGTCTCCAATTGCCATGGCCGAACCCTTTGAAATTGTTTGAGCTTGAGCCGTGATTCCAGCCCATACATGAGACATATTGTTCTTTGGTTTGAACATGTCTATATCGCACCTGCCATTACAATATTTGAACCGTAAAACTCTAGACCACAGGCGAGTATGTTCTGTTAGCATTCGGTGACCTAGCTTCGTTAAAAACGCAGCATTTGCCTGCCTAGCCGATGTAATTCCAAGACCACCAGCCGATTTCGGTCGTTGAATTGTTTCCCATGAAATTAAATGAACTGGCTTTTTATCATCATCACCTCCCCATAAAAAACGCCTCGACTTTCTGTCAATCGAATCGCATACCGTCCGAGGAATTTTAGCAGATTGCATAGAATAATTGGCAATAGTTGAAAGAGTAGACTTGAGCAAGGTAGCCCGGCCAGCAAGAGATAGGCGCTTTGTAGCCCAACCTGCAAGTCGTCGATTAATTTTTTCTTCTAAGTGAGCATAGGTGCTTCTTGTTATACGTCCATTGATGGTGGGGACTCCCAAGTAAATACCCAGGTCAAGAGTTTCCTCGAACCCGAGAGCATTGCTAACAGAATTTCTAGTAATCAGAGGGGTGTTACTAGAAAAGAAAACCCTAGATTTGGACAAGCTAACCTTTTCCCCGGAGGCGCGACAGAAATTATCGAGGACTTTTTTAATTGTTAATGCTTGCTTAATTGTCGCTTCTCCGAATAAAACCATATCGTCAGCGAAAAAGAGGTTATTAATGGCGGGCCCATTACGACAAACTGGTATTGGACGCCAATTACCCGCTCTAAATTCTGCATCAATAGCTTGTTGTAACTTTTCGAGGCACATAACAAATAAAAATGACGACAGTGGGTCGCCTTGCCTGACCCCTCGAGATGGTGTAAATTGTTCCGTTGGCTCTCCGTTCCAAAGTACTTGCATCCTTGTAGAGGTAACACATTCCATTATAGTATCTAGAAGAAGAGTAGGGATCATCATATCAGTGAGAGTATGTCGGATAAACTCCCAGCCAAGTCGATCATAGGCTTTTTCAAGATCGATCTTAATTGCCATGAAAGAAGTCTTTCCTGTTTTTTTTTTCATTGTATGGATAACTTCTTGAAAAATAACAATATTATCGGTTATTTGTCTTCCCGGAACAAAGCCGCTTTGAGTTTCTGAGATGCGAAAAGGGAGAATCTTTTTTATACGATTGGCCAAAACCTTGCTAATAATTTTATAAGCCACATTGCAGAGGCTTATGGGACGGAATTGCGATACAAGCTCAGGACCGGTTACCTTAGGAATAAGGACTATATGAGTATCATTCAAGCCAATCGGGAAGCCCTTACCCTCTAGAGCGTTAATAACCATATTACACAGAGAAGACTCAATTACCGGCCAATTTTTTTGATAGAAGAGAGCTTGAAATCCATCTGGTCCCGGAGCCTTTAACGAGCCCATATTGAGTATTACATGTTCAATTTCCGCCACAGTGAAAGGTTTAGTCAGCCATTCCCAATCTTTGTTAGAATAATCTTGAAATAAATCGTATGGGATATCGGCTCCATTGTCGCAAGGTGTTTCTTCTGTATAAAGATTTTTAAAGTAATCAACAACCAAATTCTTGACTTCATCCGAATCCTTAGTCCATTCCCCTGTATCTTTTCGAAGTGCTGTAATTTTGTTTTGCCAATGTCTTACCAGTGTACTAATATGAAAATAGGACGTATTCCTATCCCCGTCTGTAATGAATTCCACTCGCGATTTTTGGTACCAATAAATCTCCTCCTTTTCGAGAACTTCGTCAAGCTCTTTGCGTAATTTAGCCTCAAGGACTATAAGGCGCTTCTCCCTTGTAATTGCGAGCTTTTTTTGGCATCCTTCGATCCTCGCCTTTAAGGATCTCTTAGTTCGAAAAATATTCCCGAAAACATTCTCATTCCATTCTTGTAGGGATTTTGACAGACCCTCTAACCTGCTAGGGAAAGTACCACTTGTTGGCCAGTTTTCAGCAATGAAATTCGAAAAGAGCTCATGAGTCATCCATGCTGCCTGGAATTTGAAAGGTTTATGAATGGAGGCCAGACACATATAGCATTTTAACTTTAACAATGACATTTTACTCAACAGTCTAATACCAAACACATATGCAACTAAGAATAGCTTCGACACGAATTCATCGGTCCAAACTATCAGGATTTGTTGCTCCTTTAATTTGACCTAGGCCATATCGTATAACGTAGGATTCAACACGAATTTCTATAGTAACACGTAATTTCTTTCCTTTTTTTTTTTTTGACAACAAACGGAATAACTTCTGAAGGTTTCAAGTTTAAACATCCCTGTCTAAACTTGTATACAAAATGCCATCGAATGCATTCATATCAGACAATCAAAAAAGCTGTCCATGTATACAGAAACCAACTGTATGCAGTTTTACACCAACAAGATTTGTAGTTCTAATCCCTGGAAAAAATACACTCACCTCATTGCACACAAAGGCTAAACTCGAACAAAATCAATGGCGCTCGCTCGGGACTAGGCGTAAAACTGAAGGATTGAAGATAGAAGAAAATTACACTATTTACAAGCCTAAATATGTTCAGAGATGTTATACTCCAGAATTAGCGTTGTTTCCAGCAAGGATAAGAGAGATTTCCAACCCCCGGCTGAACGCTTGATTGAACATAAGCCTGGTCTGGAATGTTGACATGAAAGGAAACCACGAGAAAAATGCTATCGGAATGAATATGATCATTCCCATTCCAGCGTCATAAAGACGTGCAAGTGACCGGACAGATTTCCACATCCCTAGCCTCTTAATTACAGGCTTCCATGCTATTGCAATCTGCAAATTTCCAATGGTTATTACAAACAGGAAAGAGTATCACTTTTACATCCCAAAAATCGTCGCATCTACTGGAAGTGACAATCTAACTTGGTGACTGAATTACGAATTCACTAAAACTTGGGAGAGACAGTCTTTCAATACGTTATTGAGAGACCAGTCTTTTGTACCCTTTTATTTGTATTTCGTGACCCTTTTGTTGTTGATCGTGACATAGTAATTTCGTACCTATTTACATAATAAATGTATTTATTTTATTTCTAATCATGATTTGTACCTATTTTATTACCTTTAGTACCACTCTTTCTTAAAATTGTAAAATAGTCTCTCAATAAACTTATTGAGAGGCCGTCTCTTAGGAGACTTACTCGAATCAATGTATGATGGTTTATTCTACTGGAAGTGACAATCTAACTTGGTGACTGAATTATGAATTTATGATAGTTAATTCGACTCCCACTGTGGTTGAGGACTTGAAGGGTCATTGAGGAGAATGGGAAACTAATTCTTTTACCAAAGACGGGAAGGAAAGACACTTACTGAAAGGATTCCCCAACCAGTGGGAATAAATGCTAAGATGCATGCAAATATGTCGGGCAGAGACAAAGATGTTAGTGCCACAGCCACGGCAATACCAGCCAAAGCGATTAAGAAGGTAACACCTTGCACAAAACGCAATATCAACTGAAAGTTCACTGACGCCTTCTGACTGAATGTGAAAACCTACATTAGAGGGGTAGCACAGTGGTTCAGCTTCATCTCAAATAAAGAACCAACAGAATTATAAAAGTCGAGAAAGATCCAAACCTTGAAAATAAGAATGAGGACCGCAAGTGCAGCCCAGGAGAACCCATAAACCTGTCAGACAACCAGACTTAGTCCATTGGATCTTCAAAACTTCATTTTAAAGTGGGTCAAATCACCTTATGACATTTTTCCTATCATAATTCCATCACAAGCTACAACTGTAACCTTTTGTGAAGGAAAAAGACCACTGTCAACCGGTCCTAAGGGTAACGCCAGTTTAACGATTACTATCGTTTACCATTGTCATATGAATCATTGTTTATACTTATTTATCAGTTATCTTTTCTTTAAGTCATACAGAAAAGCCACATTTTCCAGTTGACTTCAGTTGTTGGGCCTTACACAGTTATCTCTACCACTGGCTGAAAAAGGAAAATACGAAGCAAAAGTTGAATGCAAATTGAGCAGAGTTGTTACCGCCAATGACGTGTTTGTTCCTTGTACATGTAGCTTATAAACAATGCCATACTGGAATATAAAGAATCTTAGGCTCAAAATTGTCTCAGCTATCCTTCCACTCAGTGTCCGGATATGCGCCTGTCAACATCGAGCTTTAGTACACCAAGTGCAACTGAAGATTACAAATATCACATACCCTAAAGGGGAAAAAACCGCTGGATGTAAAAAATATGCAATCAAGGATGAGGAAACGTGATACATGTTGGATGAATAATGAAGTTCAAAAATTTACCAGTTCCTCTTCCCACCAAGCTTCCCAACTTTCCCCTCCCTTAACTCCAATTCCACCCCTATAAAGGAGCCAATTTGTCCAATCCCTAAAGTCTTCAACAGTTCTGTAAAGAGAAAAGATAGATATAACAAGGATTAGTGAAACTTCTTCCATTTACAGTTACTGGTCAATAAGCAAAAATGCTGTTGAAGGTAAAAAAAGATAAATTTATGAGCGTGCACTTACTTTTGCCACTCAAAACCAGATGGATTAAACAAGTAGGGAGCGAAGAGCCAGGAGAGAGACATAAACCAACTGCTGATAGTAAGCAGAATATAGCCTATTGTACCACTCTCATTATAGCCATATGCAAGGAATATGATCAATAAAAGCACGACCTCAAGCCTACAGCATGACAAACAATTAAGCTCAGATACGTTTTTTGATGTCAAAATGCAATCGAAGGAAGGAGAGGAAATAGATAGCGAATACCCTTTGACAAAATGACTCCGAGAATAAAGCCTGTAATTTTCACTGAATTTTATATGGCGGACAACAAAACCTCGACCAGTTGCTTGATACTGTGACAAAACATGTATCAAGAAATCACTTGAGGCTAACTATGCATTCCATAACCATGGTATTAAGTAAAAAGAAGACAAACCCTTGCACCACCATGTAGAATCGTACGGCCGAAATAATGTGTCCTTGTTCCCAAGGAAAACGTGAAAAAGACAGAAGCCATTTGGAATTGCATAGTGATAAAGGTAACGATGGCCTGCAAATCGATTAATATCACTGGTAAACAAGCGCAACCAAAAGTCTCAAACCGATCAACAGTATCAAACATACAAGAAGAGCTTAGCCACGACCATGTCAATTTTAGGACCGAAACTGAGAACCTAAAAACTTCAAATAACTACTTTCAGCATTTGCGAAACTCAAAAGGCCTACAAATATAATACTCCGCTTAAGAAATCTGAGTAAGGAATACAAGAATAGGTAGGCCTTAATTGAATGAAGAGAGTGCTCGAATCTCATCTATAACACAGGGACAACAAAATATCTCCTACTCGCCTCTCACCCCCACCACCTCACAAATGCAAACTAGACAAGTATGCAATGCTCATTATGGCTTTCCCTCATTTCCCAACCAACAGTATTTCCTAATCTACCACATGTTCAACTCCGATTTCAATACTATTTGTGGAATACTTTATGTAAAGTGGCCTAGATTACTCCGACACTTCACTTTGGAAGCGCTTTGTGTGTTCAACACTTCAACATCCCAAAGTGACATGAAACAACACAATGACACATCTTTCCAGACCACACGCTTATATAGCAGTATCTGACATTTGCAACCAAGTCAGAATAGCATAAAATATAAGTACAACATTATGGATCAAATAACATACCTTAAAAAACCCTTGTTCCAGGATGAAGCCCAGTATCATAGGGATAGCAGTAAATACTCCAATCTGAATCAGAAACTGGGTATTTAGGGCTGCACTCAGTGCAGTGTTCTGTGATATGTGAGCACGCAGTTGGATTGTCTCCCCAACACCCGACAAAGCCTGAAAGAAAAACGAGGAAAAAGAACAAATGCAACAAGGTCATTGGATGGTCAGAGAAAAAGAGCCCATGAAAGAAAATAGACACGCATAGTATATCCACTAAAAGAATATTGATCATACCAGATATGTCTTCCCATAAAGGAAAATATACACGGTCAGCACTGTCAACTGCAGAGGAAGGAAATGAGGGTGCTTAGAAATATAATCATTGAACTTTAGGCCTAAATAACTAACTGATGTTTAGTGAAACACAAAACATAAAAACAGTAATATAGATTCCTATTTCCTTTAGAAAATTTGAAGATTGTGTTGGACGCAGATCGAAAACAATTGCATGGACAAAAGCACATAATTGACTGAATGATGTAAGCAAATAATCCTCAAGAAAAAGAGACTCCAAGAAATTATAAAATTCGACAGTAGCACCATTCACAGATTTACTCCTTTCCACTTCTAAGCCAATCTCTAGCCCATATTGACAATTTTTTTTGCTTTAATGAACCTACTTGTTTTTAATTCATCAGGCAGACATATAAGAAAACAATTCCGAGAAAAGAATCACATCAGTCTAAAGTATCCTGTAATCCAGAATTTGAAAACCAAACATGTAATTTAATCTATTAGCTAACAAAGCAAAAGTGTGAGCTATGTTTCAGGTTTACTGGCTTGTGTAGAGTTAGAAATATTTAATATATAAATGTATAGACATACGATAAATGATCAATCATCATGGAAAAAAAACACATAAAACAACAGAAATGCAGACTTTTATTTAACAAAAAAAAAAAACAATCCATCATTCCATCAACTCTATCAGCAAAAAGAAAAAAATCCACACCACAGTTTTAGATACAACTATTAACCTATTACAGCTTAAATACATGAATATGCTTCTAAAATCATCCTAAAGCATCTATTGGGTTATTCAAAACACAACGAATGAATAAAATATTTGAAAAAAAAAAGGTTCACTTGAACACAAAATGGCACACAATGACGTCTACAATGGTGCTTCTAAGAGCCTACCCTGCAACATAAGGGATTCCGTAAACAAGTGAACATACTACGCAGTACACAGTAAGATGGAATTACAACTAGTTTCATAACCTCATGCAGATGTTCAAAGGGAATGTCCTACCTTTAGTTAAACTCTATAAGCAAATAAACTTACCATTGTACAAAAGTAATATCCAACAGTTGTGAAATAAAATGACATCATTCTGAAAAAATCAAAAAGCTGTCCCAGCCGGTAAATATCTCTGCTAAGAACTTGTTCACCATTTCCACCAGCAACTTTCCCCTCAAATATAGCAATCTGGTTGAGCCCTACATCTCGTCCTTTGCCCACCTATAATTTTATAATAATTAAGTACCACCTTTTAAATGTTGAGGAGTACAGGTTCATACAAGTGGATTGTACCTGAATGTACTCATGATGTGTGATATTTCCTTGCCTTAAAGTGGAGTTAAAACCTGCAGCGAAAATCCATTAAGAATTGTATGACAATTTTCTACAAAACTGACAATTTCAAGACAGAATAAAAGCAAAAAGTGGAGTGTTCCATCCAAGAATAATTACTGCCTTACACTGGCAAAATTTCAGGATAACAAGAATCAAACAATGAAGGTGGTGAGATAATAAAGGAGATCCTCCAAATATGAACAGAGTTCTATCTTTTAAACAGTAAAACCAAAATATGTAGTCCAGTTGAAGAAAGCAACCTGCAAATATATCTTCACTAATGTTGATAACACGGGATGCCTTACTGATACCACCGCGTGTAATATGGAAAACTCTATCAAAAATATCAGGGTGACCATAGTGCATGCGCACCCTGCACAAATAGCACAAGTATGTTACAGAAAATACATGTATATGATGTATTAAATTGAAAACACATACTCTAAACGACCATAAATTGATCATAAAGCACGTGGACAATTTGAGATGAATGAGGCTAACGAAGCTAACAAAGAAACACTGCATAAATGACCTTAAGTTACAGGATAAACTTACTTCAGAGGATTAGCAAGGACTCGTTGTCCAAGAGTTACAAAACTTGCTTCTTGATTTGACATGAATGAAGCTAACGAAGAAACACTGCATAAACGACCATAAATTTATCATAAAGCACGTGTTCGTAAGGTAAGAAATACTATAAGCATTTGTAAGCCATTACCTTCCAGTGAATACATGTTCTCTAACACCAAGAATAGTTGGGGGACGAATTCCATAATTATCACTATTGAATTCTTCAAGAAGATTCCTCACCTTTAGTGCTTCTTCAAAATAATTATCCTGAAGATCGAACAGTCTAAAGTAAAGCTCCACTTATAGGAATTTTTTGAGCTACTGCCAAAAGTTATTATAGTAGCAAAGCAATCCTTGGGATCCAAGAACAAGTTACTATAGTAGCAAAGCCTTAAACAATGTCTCAGCAAGATTGAGATCACAAATTACAATAGTAGCAAAGCAATCCTTGGGATCCAAGAACAAAGTTAACATACAGCAAAATTGTTACATTGCAACGTTTCCTGACCTAGGTATAGCTTTGCATCTTTGCCTCCTTATACTGTACTCTCGATATTGCTATGATTTGACATACTCCCTCTTATTCTAATAGACCTACCTTTTTTTTTCCATTTTTTGGATGATCAACCCACTATCAAATGTCATCCCACTCCCTCCCTCCACCAACTTATCACCCACACCCATCACCAGACCTAACACCACTCACACCCTCGCCATACACACATCCACATACACACCATCAAGGCTTCAACCTAGACCTAAACCCACGACAAGTGGTGGACGGTGTGGATCGTCATGGGTCAATGGCGGTAGGTGTGGTTTGTGGTAAGGTGTGTTGGTGGGTGGCTGTGGGTGGCTGAGAGACAACAGGGAATAGGGGGAAGATTGGAAAAGGGAGGGGGATGGAGGAGTAAAGCTGTAAAACCATAGAAAGGCTTGGTCAAATGAGTAGCTCTGTTAGAACATAGAAGCGAGGGAGAAGAAAGGAACTCCTAGTCTTGACAAAAAACATAACAGGGAACACAGAGAACTAAAACAATTACATTACTTAGAACTTAACGAGCCAAGATTTAAGAATGGGTGGAAGAAAATTTTTGTTGGAAAATATATTTTAACCAGACCTGTAGTAGGAATCTGTATGCAAAATGCACGAGAAGGGGAATAAACAGGAGTACTGTAAGCGAAGGAAGACAATAGAAGTAAACATGTAAACAGAAGTATTGCAAGCGAAGGAAAACAAAAGGCCAAAGTGCTGTAGTAGATATTTTCAACTTAGCAATCATATTATCTGGAAAAAAACCAATCAAAGTAGCAACTGCCAAAAGTTATATTATGTGAAATACCAAATTCTTAAATAAGCCTTGAACAACCATATGGCTGTTTACCTGATTCATATCGATTGTCTGTATGGCATGTCCACGAGTGAATATCATAGCATGATTTTGGTTCTCAGGCTTCCCTTCACCAAGCTTAGGATTTCCAGGCAGTTTAATAGAATAAATTTCCTGCGCATAATAGAAAAAGTTTTACGCACATCAAAGCAATATCAAAGAAGAATGGTAACACGAGATAATTAAAAAAAGAAAAAAAAAAGATGTCTCAAGAGCCACGCTCAAGTGAGCTTGCACTGGAAAGATACCAGAGAACGCAGTAACTAGAGCATTCACTAACTCACTAAGTTTTTACCAACTATGAGACTAATAAAGCAAAGATTAGAGGTTGACCTTATCCTGCCCATTGATATCACCTTTCACAAGTTTAGAGTAGTACTCAGTCTGCACCTTTCCGTCCTTCAGAGTTTCCACCATGTCAATATATGCCACACGAAGGCCTTCATTTCTAACATAACAGAAGAACAAAAAAAATATATATCATACCAAGAATGTAAAGTAGTCTACCATATTTACACACCTATCACCTCACCCCAATTAAACTACCCTAAGACACCACCAATTCAAAGAAAATATTTTGGGTACCTTTGCATGAGCAAAGCAATATCTGCAGCCTGAGGCTTCCCTTCTTCCTTCTGTTTTCCATATATTTGACAAGTAACTACATATGTAAACTTAAGATCTGCCTGCGCACGAGCTTCAGGTGATAGCTCAAATCCTTCAACATTAAGTGCGTCATTGCTGGATACTGCTGCTTCCGAATCTACTTTTAGGCAGTGTCAAAGAATATATGTTACCCCCCACAATTACACTTACATAGAAATAAATCCAACAATAAATTTAGATACTACTAAATTTCAATAGGAGTACCTCCAGAAGCAAGTCTCTCCAAATAAGTCTGAAGCATAAGGGCTTTCCGGTAGTACATCATTCCGCGAACTGAATATTTACTCCATGTCAAATTGAGGTTTATGATAAAGGCAATGTACACAAGCGACAAAAAGCAATGCATTGATTTAGAGAAAATAGGCAATAGGGACGTAGTCAGGTCCATTCATGGATGCCTCCAGGTATTCAGAAATGACAATTTAAAACATCACACAGGTTTGTACCGTAGGACATAGATATCACAGACTTACAGATGACAAAAAGGTTTTGAATTTAGACACGCGTTATCATTTTAATATTTTATAACAAAACAATATCGTATACTCAGTACTCACACCCCAAATGACAAATAGGAGAGTATCACAGGATGAACGTTGAGGGAATTCGACTTTTAAATATTACGTGCCATGGTTTTAAATCAAGGCTGCGATACCGGAAAAGGCCAATCTGTAATTTTTTCGAAGATCACCACGACTATATTGTAAGGTGATATTGGCAACATTCAACTATTCAAGGAGATTAAGCCACAACAGGTAGTAACAAACCCATGACCAAAACTGAGATTTAAAATTATGATACGTGCATCTTATTTTATCAAGTATAATTGCTAACAAGTCCTTATACTTAAAAAAAATATGTATACTATAAATATGAAGTGCTTGTACGTAGGACTCCATTTAAAGATTGCAATGCACAACAAGCCTAATCGATGAAATTTGGTAACTCTTACCGGTTCTTGCTAATGTCTGTCCACGGTAGGATGCCCAAAATCGGAGCTCGTCTACATCAGGACTATTAAAGAGTTCTGATTCCTTCACAGTCTCTTCACGGCCAATTCGAGCAAGAAAATTCAACCATTCATCTGCAATATCCACGAGTTTATATAGAATCTCCAATTCACACATACAGATATAGTTTCAAGAAAATGATGATGCAAAATTTACACAAAAGCCTCGGCCAGAACGTCTCAAGTGTCATGACAAGTTAAAAGAATAGTGGAGCCACAAGAGCAGTTTACATTATGCCATTAATAACAGGAAAAAGGTAAAAAATGTGGAAGTCCAGTATAATCCATTTGGTTCCCAGACAGCACTAACAATGTGCCAAAAAAGTTTGAAAAGAGGGAAGAAAAGAATAATCTTGGCCACTTTGTACTTCCTTACCAGAAAACTAACAAAAGACAAGTACACAAGAAAATTACAATCCAAATATATGATTGATTCTACCTGGATAAATTTTCTGGAGGTAAAATAAAACCGATATTCCATCTTCATTTTTCTCACGCAGTTCATCCACACTATAAAGGACAGTCTCTGAATAATATGGAGTAAACACACTGCAAGTATAATAAACAGTAAACTAAGCATCCATCAACAAGAGAGAGAGAGAAACATACAGAAGCAGTTAAAGCCGAAAGCAAACAATTAACCTGAAGGACATCATCTCACGAACAGGTTTTGCTGGCGGCATGTCCATCATCAAGGAATTTGTAAAAAATTGCAGCCTTCTACGAGCCTCAAGATTAGTTGGTACATTTGCAGCAGAGTCTTTGATAGTCAATAAGGAATACAGTCTTCTGATTAGAGCTTTCTGTAATTTTTTTGTAGACATGAATTAAGCAAAACTAAAATCGCACTGAACTAAAACATTTTTGAAGAGAAGCACAAATAATAATAAATATATAACAAATTAACTTTGAAGTTTGACCTACCAGTTCTGGATCCTTGGGCCATTTCAATTTTGAGAAAAGAGTGCCTTCAGCTCGTGCTTTAGACAGCATATTATATGTCTCCATATGATCCCTGAGAATACAAACACGATGTGACCAGTTTGCACGATAGCCTCTCTATACATCATACCATTTGTTTCCATATCACTTATTCTAATTCCAGAGACTTGAATAGTGATCTCAGGGTGGAGGACGAAGGCATAACAAAACCAGAATATCATAGGAGCCCAACCTCATATTAACAGCAAGGACATCGTGACGTATGACATCATATAGATCCTGAATAGCTTTAACAGCACCCTTCTCAAGATCAGGTGTCTCAGCCCCTTTCTGTTTCAAAAGATGGAAACTACATTCATAAATCACACGGAAGGTACATGACAGTATAAGTACACGACAAATGTCTCTTTGCAGTAGGTACACCGAAAGCCTTATCTATGTCATTACGCAACAGCTGAACTATTGTTTAAATTCACCTTAACCCTGATTATACTAATCAGATAAAACTCCAAGCACTGCAGACCTTACAAAATCATCTTATACAGTGATATCAGCCAAGAATAAATCTCAAAACTACAGGGCTCTTAAGTCTCAACACTAGCACTTGTAAACACGAAAGAGAAAAATGAAGTTTGGAATTAAAAAACAAAGAAAAAAAAATGGAAGGCTTTATATAGCCAGAAAAGGACATCCAGAATCTGACACTATAAAAGAAGATGCAAAAGGTCAAAACAGCACTACAATGTGGAGTTCAGGGCTTCCAATAATAAAGCAATCCAGTCATCATCATTAGCCATTACCCCCTCACGTTCAAAGAAGCTATTCTAGAGCAGAAGCATTAAAAGAAAGGATGGATGATCCCTCAAAGGGTTGAATATGCTATGTAATCTGGAGGAGTTGGAAACTCCTTGGAAAATTAAATTCCTACATTTTGTCAAAAAATGGGCAACCAAACAAGTCCCTATTTTCTAATTCATGGGATTTTTCAACTCCCATGATTTTTAAGGGGCAACCAAACAAGCACTAAGTATGGTATGGAAGGATATCGTTATCTTAACTCTTAAGTAAACTATACGACTCTGTTCTCATATCTACTAAACATAAGAATATTTCCCAATGTTTTGTCATCCACATAACACGTCCTAACTCCCAAGTAGATTGGAAAACAAGAAATAAGCACACAATTCAACTTGCATCCATTCAGCTCTTTCAGCTTCACTAGCCATTCAAAGAAAAGTACGAGGGACTGTATTATTAAAAAATATATCTGAAATCTTCAAATCTAATGCTCCAGCAAGGGAAGCTCCGGCTCAGTTGCTCAAAGTAGGGTACGGGGTTGGGCATGCACAGCCTTCCCCCTGCAATTAGTAAGATTGTGTCCAATTGACCTTTAAGTGACTGTAGGACGACCATTACACACTTCACTGAAAAAAGCACAGAGTTTTATGAGGCATTTTGATTTAGTACTCTTATCAATGAATCTTTGGCTCCATGGGAACTTGGACGTGGACATAAAAAGGCACTCCATACACCTTTAGAAATCCATCGCCAAGCAGGTTAAACATTGACAGCATGCAACCTCTGTTGCTCAGACTCTTCAATATAACTCGTGTACCCCTGTCGGACACTCCACCCACGGACATGAGTAGGACACTCAAACATTTCATTTTAGACCAAAAACATGAATTTTTTTCCATAACAGACGGATCCGACACTTGGACACGCACCCGAGTCCGAGAAACATAGCATGCAACTAAAATTGACATATGAAAAGAGTAATAAAATACAACAAAAAGAATTTCGGCATCAATAAAGACATCACAGCTGGGAACATGGCAAT
The DNA here is from genome assembly GCF_048544455.1 of Silene latifolia. Classification (NCBI taxonomy): domain Eukaryota; kingdom Viridiplantae; phylum Streptophyta; class Magnoliopsida; order Caryophyllales; family Caryophyllaceae; genus Silene; species Silene latifolia. Next base: position 341,154,031 of record NC_133537.1, on the reverse strand, counting down.
GGCTTCGATCCAGAAACAGAAAGTAAACATACCAGTACTCCCATAAGGGCTGTAACTTTCTGAATAACCTGAGATAGCTTATTAAGCTCAAACTCAACATGAATGGACTTCTTACTTATCATTTCTTCAATATCTTCATACACCCGCTCCACCCTGTAATAATGTAAGAGGATTATAGCTCCCAGCCACCCAGTAATAACTTGGACTTATTTCACAAGAAATTCCTGTGTGTACTAACCATTTCCTTCCATCCTCTTCCAGGATAGCTGTCAAAACAATCTTTATTGAGTGATAGCACTCTATAACAGCATATTTCATATACTCGTCTCTTGAAATTCTATCCCACAGCTCCTCCTGAGAATCTCTACTTTCTGCGGCAATGTCTCTGGCTAAAAATATCTACAAAAACAATGATGAAAAATGAAAATGAAAAATGAAAGCGTAAGAGGGGATGTGGGGAATGAAAAAGGCACACAAGCTATGTCATCTACCTTGCTAGCAAGAAGGAAAAGTGGCCACTGAACCAATGGCAAATTTCCAGTATTATTAGGCATGAGGAGCAACTCCATTTCCCTGAAAAAAGAGAAATAAAATACACAATTAGAAAATTTATAGCACAAAACTAGAAGAAATTGAGCAAGATAACTAAATAGAAGAACGAGGTTGATAACTCATGAATGTTGCGATGATAAATTAAATTGAGAAAGGCAAGCCAGGTGAAGACAAATACAAGTTCGTGATGTAATCTTCTTCTCGCAGGTTCCTTATAATTTCGTTCCAAAATGGTGAAAATCTGGAAGCATCTTCCTTGTTCGTCTCAATAACCTTGAATAGATATATAAACACACATGAATTTCTTAAACAGTAGAATGCTAAAAAAGATCAAAGTTTTCACTACAGCAAAAGGCGGCCAGTTATGCACTATTTTTTTTCCTGATGAAGAGTCAATTCTGCACTATATACTTATCATTATACGTCATCCAGAACTACTCTGTGTGATTTTTAATGAGGGGTAAAGCCGCGTAGATGTGAGTATGTGACCCCTTTGCCTTGCTAGGCAGGAGCCTTTGAGGTCTTGAGGATAATGGGATTGTTGTTGTTTGTGATCCCAGAGGCTACTTATTAACTGCTGGATATTTGTACAGATATAAATGAAGCATTCTGGTTTGAAAAGAACAGAGAGTGACGAAATGCATAGGAATTGAAAACTATTCGGACATGCGATAGCCACTTGCTGATATCAAGAAGACATGTCTCAAATAGACTACATATAAAAGAGGGCAGGATACTGATGAAAGGAGGTTGCTGAAGACCCTTCTTGAGCTTCATAAACGTAAAGCTTATAGCATATAAGAGATCACCATACTCGTAGTTGATACAAATGATACAACAAACTATGGCTCTCTTGATTATTAAAAACACATGAAAGATTCCCACCTAGATCCAATACACAAGAAGAGATCGAGGGAAACCCAAAAGTTATACAGCAACAGTTAAGATTGTTGGAAATGATAGTCTCCAAAAAGGTTCGGGATTTCTAGAACCGGATTCAAGTTTTTTTACATAAGGTACGCATGAGGCAGCCAACGTCCGTTAGAAGAACAAGTGTGGGTCTATGAGGCCATTACACACCCTAGCATTCTGCCATGGGTATCCAATTTCAGTCCTTGGGGTTTGGGTATCAAAGTGAGACTACATATATTTGACCACCCTTTACCCCGCCATTGAGACACTAGAGTGCTGGTGAAGGAGTCAGATTCTAATTTTGTTTTTGTCGGACGTGTTTATGTCAAGATTCAGAGAACTTTGAATCTGATTTGGTTCCAAATTTTATATCGTCTGGACTTCGTCAAATAACTTTCGGCTTAGTTCGGACTTCGGACCACATTTTCATCAGTCATAAACTCATGTATCCCGCTCATCAAATATGGGTCATATAGTTAACCAAAGCTGGAAAAAAATTTCCATTCTCCAAACAATTAAATATCAATATAGGTAAATCTGAGAGCAAAACTACTACGGAACGCTGCGTATCGCAAAACTAACCTGACCGGATGCATACTGGGGATTGCTGCATACAGAAGCAAGCAACTAACATTAGTGATAGTGTGGAAACAATATAAGTATAAATTTGAGAGCAAACTACACGAAGAATTTCAGGTGAACAAATGTAGAAACCTTTTGAAAGGTGAAGCATAGAGATTCTTAATAAAAGCTCGGGGAAACTGCTCAAATAATTGATGAAGGGTATCCAACGATCGTATCTGAAATGTTAAATAAGAAGAATACTTTTAAATATTAAAAAGGAAACCTTCCAAACAAAATTCCTAAAGTTAAAAAGCAATAATATGTCATACTATAATTGCAATGAAAGTGGCATTTGACATAGCTCACCTCTCCTAGACGATCTCTTGCCCCTAACAAGAATCCCCACACAGCAGACACGATGGTATAAAACACATAGACGTCCAGAAGATAGATCTGCAACCCAAAAGAAAGCTCCGGAACAATTAGACAACTAACTAACAACCACGTTCCAACTTTCAACCAATTTCAATCACACAATAGCTTGTTATTCTCAAATCTCACATAGCCACATACTGTGCAAGGATGACCACCAACTTCATTTACAATAGCGACTAAAACCCTACGAAAAAACATTATATAAGACTAGGAGTACTATCTACGCTAAACCTGCAGTATAATCAGGAGCGTAGCAATTGACATGGTAGATCAGTTCTTTAGTGATCCCTCTAGCTGAGGAACTAGCATTACTGCGAATACATGCAATATGTGCAGGTTACGGCACATGTCAAGCATGTGTACAGCTACAGGTCCAAGATTAGAGCATAGACATTCAACTCGAAAAAGTTAAAAAAGGGTTGATAATAAAAACTCTGAATAACTATACACAAATAAATACAACTCTCAATATGAGCTGTGAGGAAAGGAGAGCTATGAAAACTCACACAAAATACAGGGGCCCAGATACTGAGGATTGTCAGAGCATTGTAGTTATCTGCAAAGACAAGGCCAAATAACCGAACTAAGAACCTTTCTTTAATACAAAATGAAATGGGAAAGATGCTCCATTATATGTAGCTTTTGCGATATATGCACCAAAGTTCACACATCAAGGCGGAAATTTCTCCTCAAAACACGATTTTGGTAGAAAAAAGAAGAGAGTATCCAATTGAATTTTAGTTCTCAATTTCCCATTTCTTTCTCTACGATAGTCACTTTGATAAGCTCTTCATTAGAAACCATGTGATCTCCACGATCACATTGACAGACAGGGAACGAGACAGAGCAAGAGAAAGAATCATATCACCAAATGAGTCAATGATGATGTTACATATAAACATTCTAACTTACTTCGAGATACAAAATCATGCCACGAATATACTATATTGTTCATCTTCACAATCGTCTTGGTCGGTTCGACCAATGGTCGGACCTGTATAATACAAAAACTACCAAGTTAAACAAAAATGATGGAACCGTACCCCCTCCATTTCGTTTTATAAGTCGTTTTAGGAAGGCACACAAGTATTAAGATAAATAACTGGAAATCTAACAATCCTAGTTCTGTGTAATAATTACCCTTTGAAAAATTGAAAAAGGAACATTAATCTTTGTGACAAGTCTTTATTTAAACCATAGACATTTGCTCTGGTTTGTAAAATACGCACGAGAATTCGCAGTTGGAGATAGAAGTTCATTGGAAATGTATAACGAAAACGACTTATAAAACAAAACGGAGGAAGTATAATGTTGATATACAAAAGCCAAAACACTGAAAATGTGACTCTGAAGAGCATACTGGAAAAAGAATTTTCACAACCACTTGCCTGGAGAAAATATCCAAATGAAAACTTTCCAGCTAAGACAATAAGCCAGAAAATCATATACCTGGACAAAGCACATCAAATTGAATACCAATAAACTGAAAAAAATATGGTGCAAATACACTTTCATCAAAGAAATATTTCTGTCATAAGAACTTGTGAACCCAGAGAAGCCTCAAAATAGCTTTTAAAATTAATGAAAAATCTGTGTTATTTATAATCGCTTTAAGAAATGCTTAGCTTAACTCGAATTGCCTTCGCTTAAAGGTAGTGTAATACTCCCTCTATTTCAAATATTTATCCCCATTTGACTTTTTCTGAGAGGGAAAAAGTCCAATGAGGCTAATTGAGAGCGATCGAGAGAGTAATTAAATTCAAACCGAGAACATCAATTTTTTTTAAAACAAAAGATGACCTTCTTCTTCAACTTAGGTCAAAATGTTTCAGACTTTCTCAAGATGGCCCGAATATGTGTTCCATTTCATTTTTCTGTTCTATTTAAAATTCTCTGGTGCATAGCTGCAAAGTAGCAGATTATCAGCTATACGCAAAATGAAATATTTCCTTCTGTCGGTGATCATCTAGGAGAAGATGCAACAGACACACTAGTCACATGCTTAAGAACTCACACATCGCAGAACAGCATAACCAGAAAAACTCTTCCTACTATGGTTGTTTATAAAGCAAGAGACATCTGCCTAGTATGGGATTTTGATTAGCAAAATCTAAAAACCAATGTAGTGAATGTACGCAAATCCACAGGGAGAAGATTAGCAATAGTGAAGATTACGGACTTACTTCAGAAAATCAAATGTGCTTTCATACATTCCACGGCCAACATAATATCGCTCCTTTAAGAAGTAGCAACAAGGAAAGAAATCAAGAAGTGACAAAGGAAAAGTCACTCATATCTAAATAAACCACCCAAATCATAAGGATAAAAGTTTCACAAAATTTATTAATTGACAAATTATATACCTGACGCATCCATTTCAAAAACCGAATCACTGCCCAGTGATCACATTGGTCAGTAAGTTGATGGCAAGCTGGTATTCGCATGAGAAAACTAATAAAGAACTTGAAACCAGCGTATATGCCTATTACAAGAACATATATTTTGTAAAAGGTTTCTGCCCCTTGAAGAGATTTTCTGCATTGAGCACAAGTGACATGTCCTTAAAAATTTTAAAAGATGCAAATACTTCAAAAAAAAAGTAAGACAAACTGGATAATGTTAAAAAAAGAGTATGTGTAGACAAGAACCTACACATAAAGGAATGTTATGATAGCTGAAGCAAGTGTAAACCAGATAAAGCGAAGAAATATTCGAGAAACAGCCATGTGACGTGTGGTGGAATAAGCTCCATACATCATGAAAATATCCAGAACACCTACCAGAAACGATAACATCAACACCCAGGTGAATTTAAACATAAAAAATACGAGGGAAAACCTGTGAGGGGACAATGATACAGAATAATGACATAAAAATTTGAACCAGGCGAAGGGTCTTACTCTCAATGAACTTCATAACAACAAATGTCGGCCCAAGACTAAGGATTTGTTTTATACACGTCGGAGTAAATTTGCCATTATTAAATGCAATAATCGTCAGAGCCTGCACAAATGAGACACGGAATTCAAAACATTACTGAGTGCATGACAAGAAGCCACTTAAACAAGAGAATGAAGTAAATCGTTTATTTTGTATTGCTACTCTGGCTGCACATCTACGCGGACGAAAAAAAGGATGAGATGTATGTTGCTTATTGGTCGCAATGATCCAACAAGAATGAATAACACTAAAATTCCAGCATAATTGCAAACAGCTCAACAATACTACCCATTAGTTTTTTTTTAACAAAAAAAGACTATTGGAAATTACCCCTTGTCCATTAGTTTTTTTTTCCAAAACAATCAGCAGCAGTCAAAGAAGAAGAGTCGAAGGAAGATATAAAAGAACAAGGAAATTCACACTAAAAATGATTAGTACCTGAAACATCATGATAAGAAATATCCAGAGGCGATGAAAGCTATGGTATAAATGTAAGAAAGTGCGATGCTCGACAAAAGAAGTTTTGCCCCGTCGCTTCCCTCCACTCGACTTCAGAATATTCTAAAAAAGAAGCCAGACAAAACAAGATGAAAGCAAGAAACAAATCACATAATAATAAGGTGTTTAAAGAATGTCAATCAAGAGAGCAAACAGAAATGGGACTTGTATGATTGGACAATATACCAAAGGTAAGAAGACGCATCTAAATGTCAAATAGCCAATTAAAACTTGGAGCTACATATGATTGCAGAAGAATCTTACTTTAGACCTGGATTTTGGCTCCGTAAAGAATGCCGAAGATAAACGCCAAGGCCAGCTCAGCTCAAAACAATGCAGTGACCTGAAGCATAATAACAGTGGTAAAGAAGACATAATTTAAACACACCAGCATATCTGTAAGCTGTAACTACTATTCAGAAAACCTCACCAAAAATATTCATTAAAATCGTCATAATTTCTCCATGCAGAATGAGGAGCTCGTCCGTTATCATTGTTATTTGCCTCCTGCCAGCTCATGCACGCCAATCAAAATCATGAAAACATGAATGCAACTGATGTTACAATTTAACTACTAGATGTGATGATTTTATTTTAAGAGCACAAAGTTCATTCTTTGATGCCAGAAGTTGAAGAATTTTTGTTTTATTACTCAGATATAGTATTAATCAATAAACACCAAGGAGTGACACCCATGTACAAAAGATATCATAGAGGTGGCGTCAATCTACAAAAGGACGCGATGGGGGTGACGACAATATAAAATACCCTAAAAGCGAAGCCAAAAAGATATCATAAGTGCCTGGTCATAGGCTTCACACAGTAAACTCCTCCATGTTGGAAGTTCCTTTTACCTACTCTGCGTGGGGGTCTTTACCGATACAAAAAGGTGAGCAACATCAATGCCATCTACCTATCAGATACTTCCCTGATTAAACAGAAGTGAAAGCTAATAGGCTACAAGTGATTAAGGTCGCTATAAAAAAACTATTGTATGATTCAAGACATGAGTAGGATTTCTCCAAGAAAATTCAGTCAGTCTACGTAGTTAAAAGCAAAATAACAGGAAACTCAATTTTGTTGTCTCGGCAAAGTTAACCTACCGCTGCAACAATCTTATATAAAGGGTGGATAACTCTGGACAGAAATGAAACACCAGTTTCAGTTTTGCAACTATCAGCTTGCTTCAGAACATGCTGCCTCAGTATCTCATCCATTTCTCTTGCCATCTACAAAAATCACAAAAAAAAAAAAAGTGGTGATGTTGTAAATGAAAGCAGACGGGATACGATATGTAATGCTATATCAGAAAGAATATTGTCCAGGGACATCACTACACTTTAACCACTTCTTTTAAATGCAAATGAGGATATCCTTCAAGTAAAAAAAAAAAAAAAAAAAAAAAAAAAAAAAAAAAAAAAAAAAAAAGTTGATGCCTACGGCCTCACGTAGACCTGTCAAACAGGTCGGGCGGGCCGGGCAGAATACGGGTCGAGTCATACGGGTCAAGAAATAATTTTTAACGACTTTTTTTAATCAAAAAAATATTTTTTAAAAATGTATTAACATATTTAAAATTAATATTTTAATCATATTCAATGTTTACATAATTATATTGACACAATTATTAAAATTAAGTATTTTTAATAATATTTTATTATTAAATATTATAAAAGTTAAAAAAAAACTAACTTTTTAATGTGTTTGTAATTTTAAGTAATAAAAAAAGTAATTTTTAACTATTTTTTCAAATATAATATATAAATAATAATATTTTAATAAAATTCTTGATTTACCTTTGACCCAACGGGTCGACCCGTTCGAGTTGGGTCTCGACCCTAAAATAACAAATAACAGGTTGTTTTGGGTTCGGGTCAAACGGGTCGACGGGTCCAAATTTCCGGGTCTTGGTCCTGAAAAATCGGATCGGGTTTTTGGATCGGGTCAGAATTTGACAGGTCTAGCCTCACGTCGTGTACAATAGAAGAGCAAGATAGTTATGCTCTCACACTACCATGGGTAATTTTAAGAACAGTCAAGTACCAGGCAAAAAGTAGCCCTTGTCACCAAACTATATAATAGCTTCAATACGAAAAACTCAAACTCTTCGACAGCTAAAAGAAACACCACAAAAATTACAAAGATTATTTTCATTACATGTTCACTAGACTTTGATCGCTTAAGATGTAAGAAGAGGACTAGATTCAAATGTATCAACCTTGGAGAATGTATCCATCTGATATCCATCTAGTCACAACTTCAATATAGATTATAAAGTTCACGTGCCACACATTGATACACTAGAACGTTGACTTACATGATGAAATATGTAGCACAAACACTCTGGAAGAAATCTGACATTCGCAGCTTCCCCCCAAATAAGGTAATACAGTGATAAGAACAGCAGCTTCTTTTCCTTGCTAATAGAATCCAAACTGCACAAAGTACCATGTATCAAACTCTTGTGTAAGGCAGTTTTACACAAATACTTGTGTAGAACCACTTAGTAATTTACTAAAATGTCCTTATACAGTAGTTTTTGCTAACTACTGTTGGTTATATTAAAGATACAAATGTCCTTGTAATATGGTTTTACAATAAAATTGTATTACACACGACTTACTATAAGAATAATATACATGGCCCTAAGGTAGACAACAACTCAAAAGAGTCACAGCAACAGCAACAGTCAATACATCAAGGTCATACACTATGGGTTACTATATTCAAGCATTAACATTACAAGGAAAGAGATATTAGTAAAGACTAAAAATGCACCAGAAAAAAACTACCAGAAGTAATTAACACGCAAAATTCGATGTGGACATGTTTCACAGCAGAAACAAAGAATTTAAAAAGAAAATGATTATCTTTAAAGAAAAATTAAACCAATCTCTTAACAGCACAAAAATAAATGTCTCAGCTCATACTTGCTCCACACTGGCTGCAGAACCAAGTAGTTGCACCACTTGATATAATTCTCCAAGGACTTCACAAACACCCGTTGTACAGCAGCCTCGTCCAATTTCTGATGCAAAAGAATGGCATAAATTGTAGCTCACTTCAACTCCACAGGAATAACATAATTCACTTTATTTGTTATACTTGCCAGAGATAAATAAATCTATTCTTGATTCTCAAAAGGAGGGAAATGAGGAACATGTTAGATTATGGGAAGATGCATGGAGAAGCTAAGTGGAGGAATATTCAAAAAGGCATCATATAGGTGATACTCATAAACAAAGACACCATGAAGGTGACACCAAAATACCAAAGTTGTGAAATTCGGATTCCTTTACTGCATCTTTATTGCCATAATAAAATTCAATTTTTTTTATAAAAATCAAAGAAATAAGTCAAGGAAAGGAATTTGTTCCTCCAATATCACATAACTAGCAATTGACCACAAACAAGTTCACATGCAAGCTAGGTGATAGTCGTGACACTACTTCCAATCCACATCAAAGTAACCATATTCCGAAAATGTGAGGAAAATTTAAAATATGGGTACTTTAGTATATATTAGAGGGAGTAGTAAACATTTTAATTAATAAGATAGTCTCATAACATGTTAATAAGCTATAAGCTACTGAGAAACTACATATTCTTTTGAACATGCTTAGGATTCCCAAACGTGAAAGGAAAGAGCTGGGATTAATCATTGACCATATACAAAATTACTATGTCAGGGCATCAGGCTAGGATATAGAAGTTATTATGCGTCGTGCATTTGGTAGATGAAAAACTTTCAAGGTTTTCCCAATTTGTTTCATACTAAGAATTTCCTTCAGGGAGGGTAATTCTGTTGGCCTCTTTATGGGCGGGCTTCTTTGGGGGGTGGGGGTGGGGGTGGGGGGACAAAATATCTCCAACATAGAGATTTGAAAGGAAAACTCCCTTCCTCAATTATTCATATTAAAAAAAACTTCACAGGAGTTATAGAATGAAGGAGCCATTATAATTCATTACAAAAACACAATAACTACCTTGCTTGCAAACATAAAGATATGGAACTTACTGGCTCATGTTCTTCGGGAATTCGAAGACGAGATTGCTCATTTGCAAGGAGATGAACTATATGCTCGCGCTGATTGTTGACATTATCTTTCTGCGTAGACGGTAGGGTAAATTACCAGAATGTATAAAATAACAACAGAAACCAATATACCAACCATGGTTACTGAATTTACTATGGATACGCCATTTATTGATTCGTGATGCGCTATTATAGAATGTGTTTTATATGTATTTTCGGTGAGTGAGGGAATAAAATTCGCTCTTAACGGTTCGCGATTCGTAGGGTACACAAACGAACCTGGTAACCCTGATACCAACCGATGACACAACAACAACAACAACAACAATATCAGAGCCTTAATCCCAAAATGATTTGGGGTCGGCTGACATGAATCATCCTTTCGAACCGTCAATGGGTGAACGCACGCCTCAAAATGCGAATAAAAAGGGAAGATGAAAAACAAAAGGAAGAACGAAAATGTAATGGAAAGTCAAGGTAAACTTAGGAGTTTTAAAATCGAATTCCGTCTTTCTTTTATAAAAACTTCAAATTTAAATCGAGAGAAAAGATTAAAACGATTTTTAAAAACCGAAATAGAGTTAAGGATCCGGAATGAGCCAGGTAAAATCTATAAGAAAGGTAAAATCTATAAGAAAGTGGTTTGTAAAAAAGTGTAATAAAGGAGAGAAGAATAAAATCTGTCAAAAAACATCAAATACTAAAAATCCACGTGTATCCTTTCCCTCCATTGTGCCCTCTCCGTCACCATACTCTCCTCAAGCCCCAGAACTCTCATATCGTGCTCTATCACTCTCAACCATGTCTCTGTCTCGGTCTTCCTCCGCCTCTAGGGACCTTTTCGATTCTCCAAGTCTACTGACCTCCTAATCAAAAGGCGTCCATAGGTCTCCTTCTCACATGGCCAAACCATCTTAGTCGGTTTTCCATCATCTTGTCCTCTATTGGCGCCACTTTTACCTTTTCCCTAATCACCTCATTCCTTAACCGATCTTTCCTTGTATGTCCGCACATCCACCTCAACATGCGCATCTCCGCCACACTCATCTTTTGAATGTGACAATGCTTCACGGCCCAACACTCGGAGCCGTAAAGTAGGGCAGGCCTAATTGCCGTGCGATAAAATTTTCCCTTTAATCTTTGGGGCATATCTTTATCGCATAGAAACCCTGAAGCACTCTTCCATTTCAACCATCCCGCTTTAATTCTGTGAGCCACATCTCCGTCTAACTCCCCGTCTTTTTGAATAATAGATCCTAGATATCTGAAGAAATCCGAACCCTCAACAACATTCCCATCGAAAATAATACTCCCCGTCTCTGTCGATCTCAATCCCGCCACCTTAGTGAACTGACACCTCAAATATTCAGTCTTACTCCTGCTCAGTCTGAACCCACGAGTCTCTAAAGTCTGCCTCCACAATTCCAACAGAATCGAAAATAATACCAACCGATGACACAACAGAAATAAAACTAAACAGAAGCGAAGACCAGACAAGAGCGATCGATCACTCATGAATATGGACTAAACAAGTAACAGTGATGTTATTCAATTGTTACATTCACGAGAGGCCAAGGAAGAAAACAAATGGAAACAAGAGTGATACAGAGCCTACAGCTAAACCTAAACCTTTACCGTACTGCCACCTCCTTTAGATTGTCAGTACAGTAAAGGTTTAGGTTTAGCTGTACCTCTTGTTTCATTGGTTTTCTTCCTTGATCACTCGTGTCAAACCTTTACCGTTCTACCACCTCCAAAAGACAATCTAGTGAATACAAGGGAAGCTGTTTAACCCAACACGGCCAGTATAACCAAGTAAAACAATTTTAGCTTGTGGTTGGTTATCATGGGGAAGGATAGAATAAACAAATTCTATAGTCAAACTGCCAGATCATAATGCGTTATTTCTAGACCGTAAGTCTCTAACATATCCTAACCAAAAGCATCCATGCCCTGGAGACCAGACAGCCTGTTCCTGATCAACAAGGTAAATGATATCATGAGACATCAGGGAAAGTTTTGGATAGATGATGGTAGTCCTTAGCCTTATTTTTGCACAAACCTAGTTGGAGCCCATTTACATATACCACGGTCGTAGTTTTTCTTTTGTATAAACCGAGTTACAATACAGAGCAAGAAAAAGGCAGAAATAGATAATAGAAAAAATATTAGTATGCTAAAGAAGACCAAAACAAGCTAATGCTATAAGAAGAGACAGATAATAAATACCTGAAACCCAAAAACATAGTGTAGAACATCAAGCACATCAGGGCTCCTAAGAGGAGAAACAATATCCCCTGGCAGTTTTGGTAGACCTCTGGTATCCTTCAATGCAGATACAGCTGCTCTCACCTGACACAAAACCAATTGGTACTCAGAAGAGCCACCAACACATTTGAGGCCTTCTGGGTAAATTATATTATAACACCAACACTTGATTATTATTTGTACCAACTGACCTCGGTCAAAGCAACAATCCTGTTAGTTGTACTAGTTGTATCCAAGGGAATAATATTGTAAGCAATCAGATCTTCTGTCATAGCCGCATCCGACTCAATAACACGCTTAAGCTGATGAGGCAAACAAATCAGGTTACTTGAATGGCTAAATAAGTTGCTTACAGAATTACACAAGATATCCAATACAAGGAGGACTTAGTTTAGTACAGCTTATATTCTCATTCACACCCATATTTCAATCAGGAACAATTATACTAAACATATAGTCAAGGAATAATGCAGTATCTCTATATGTAAATTTATAGATTTTTAAGTCGTACGTATAACTTTTTTGTGTCAAAGGGGTAATATACTTGAAACTCTCCACATGTTTTGATGTAAGTTGCGTAACCAAGTATGAACCCTCAAAAGGTCACATACACATCTGGCTCCGGAAACTAGAGATATCTTTCTCAATATTTTAAACATTACACTTTCACCAATTTCTTATCAAAAAAATTTACACTTTCGCAGACGCCAGTCACATCATATTCAGAAAGAAGATACGTACGGGAAAGGGGGGGAAACTGAAAAGTAGACTAATTGCAAGCCTAGTACACTGAAGCAAAGAATTATATAATTCATCAGAAAGAATATATAACCTCATCGGGGAGCAACCTTTCTGCTTCTTCAGGAGAGACCTCCCGGGTCATCTGTTCAAGAACATCACCCAACACCTTGAGTGTTGCAAAAATCTTTTTTCTTTTCTTAGTTTTCCTCTCGAGTCTGAAGTAACAAAAGACCAAGTAACATTATTGAGAGAGTATCTCAATAAAATTATACTCCATATCTTAGTATCTTACTTACATTACTAATATTATTATTAAACCGTACATAAAAATAAAAACTCTAAAATTCAGCTCTCATCCCTCACACTGTCACACATAACATCAAACTTTCTTAGAATACTGAACAGGTGAGCTGACATTATCTAAGATGTAGAGGCAGGCAACAACAAAAATCCACCACATTCTAATATCTAACAGAAGCAGCTTGTGATGCCATAGATACTTAAATAACTACACACATAACATCAAGTAACAGTAGAACAGCTGAAAGCAAAGAGAAGCTTTGGTAGCATGACTACATCATCCAATGCCATCTACGAGATTTTGGTGGCCCTGAGCAAAATTCTAAAATGGGGCCCCTTAATATTATAAAACACAAGTATAAAATCCATCACACAAGTTCTTGTGTTGTGTAAGATGGTCTTACACAGGAAATTGTGTAAAATGGGGTTTTAGCAACTCCTTTCGATAGGATTTTGTAATCATCTTCTTTGTTTGTGAACACGTTTTATTATATCAGCATAAAATTACTTGACAACCAATTGAATTCATTATATACTCCGTATATTTTTTATACAGCTCTACACAATTAAGAACAAAAACATGACACATAACGATGAATTCACCCAAATCAAAGCAAAAAAAAAAAAAAAAGCCACTCGAAATTTGTTAATACAACTATACAAACTGAATATTATACTAAAAACATACAGAGTAATTAACAAAGTTCACCCATGAGTTTTCGGAATAATTTTCACATGGGGTTTAATGGAGTTTTCGGAAAGGGAATTTCAAGGAGTAATTATTGATTTTTGGGAACGTCGACGAATTTAGGAAAATGAATGAGAAGTTAAAAGACTTGAAACGGAACTTGGGGAAGATTGAATAGGTGGGGATGGCTTGACATTTTTTCATGATAATTTGGGCTGGCTGACTTCCATTGATTTTAGGCCCAAAATTTGGGGGCCCTGTGTGACCGCACGTGCTCTTAGACGGGCCTGACATCATCTAACCTCGGCCACCCTAAAAACTAGGCACATCAAGGGCTGGAGAAACCACTTCAGAGCATAATCAGATAACAGCATATAAGGGTTTTATAAAGAATGGTGGAATGCTAAAAGAACAGTGCTCCAAACATGGGAATGGCAGACAAAAGAGGATAAACCGATGAAGTATTCAATTCCCTTAGTTAAAACGACGGCAATACTAAAAACAGAACTAATAATAGTTCATTCAATAGCGTAAAAGGCTAGGAGCATACTCTCCGAGGTTCCCACTAAAAATAGCAGACTCCCTAAGCTTTGTTTCATCTTCCATCAGTTGTTCTACATTATGCATCTGTCTATATTTTCGATAAAATTCTCGCAATAGAGTGATATCTTGGCTTCTATCAATACTACCAGCTTCCCTTTTGGCCAGTTTTTGCTGCATCAAAGTCAAAAGCATACATATAATGATACCGAAAGAAACAACACACAAATTTTATGCTTTCAGAAAGGAGAAAATAAACAAACCACTTAAAGAAAACCACAAATAATAGCCTTTAGCTGGACAAAGTAAATTAGTGTGCATTCTAAAGTTCCACTATATTAACTAAATTCCCGAGTTATGCAAGTCACAGAACATACAGGACCTAGAAGGGATAATAATATTTAGCTCATGGGTTGATCTAGAGTTTCACTGAATAATATATAGTGAGCAAACAACAAGGACTCCTACAAACAAGATCAAGGGGAGAACAGGGTGCATGTTTTACATCACCACATGAAAAATGGAAGACATGTATAAGACGGCACAGAGAAAGCAATACGGAGTAGCTTTTTTATCCTACTAAAAACTTCATAGCTAGAAATCATATTTAATTAAAGCCAATCAGTCTTCTCAAACCACAAAACCTAAAAGATAGATTAGTGAGACTGACAACAGAAAAAACCTGAATGACCTAAGTAAATCTTTAGCCCAATTATATGTATTTTAGTACACTCTCACTCACCTAGGAACTATGAAATGTTTCAGTACTACGATTAATCTGACATAGAAAATCTTGGTAGTTGCAACTTGCAAATAACCAATCCCTATAAACAATGCTAAGACCCATCCTTATTAGCGGGTCTGAGTAGGGTAGGGGCTTAGCAGGTCCAATTTAACGAGGCTTTACAAAAATTCTGCATTCACCTAAATGCTAAAAAGTAAACTTCACGTATAACAAACACGGAGCCAGGAAAATAGCAATAGCAACAACACAACTCCGGATTTATAAAACTGGAAAAGGCATAAAATGTACCTTGATCACAGACATCAAACCAGTCTTGAATTGTAAAACACCTCTTCCCTCACTGTTAGGGTCAAGATTCTGAGCCATTGCGTACCCATGCTCACATACTACAAACATCCAAAAATTAATCAACCAACAAGGCCATTTAATACTACTTAAAAAATGCACCAATGTTTTTATAGAGATTGAAAAATAGTAAACTGTAAAAGAAAGGAAGGAAGCATTACAAATTCGAGCAACATTAGGATCATCATCTTGAATTTCATCAGCAGCACGGAGAATATCATCAATAATCCGACCATTAGCGAGCGAAGCCGGAACATTCCCGGCGATTCCGGTGGTATGTCTACCATAACCATCTGTAACACCCCTTGCACTTCTCAATGCAGCCCTTACTAGCCTCTCCCACAACTCCTCCGCTCGAGACATCTCCTATAATAATTAATCACGCTCAATTCTCAATTCAAAAAAATATATCAACCGCAGTTTAGGTTTTCATTCATTAATTTCCCAGACTATAAAACCTAACTACAAACTAAATAAAAGTATCAGAAGAAGATACAAAGAGCCAAAATCATACTCATTAATCAATCAAATTCAATTCTAAATTTGCAAAGCTATATCAACGGCATTCTCGGTTTTTATTCATTAATTCCTCATACTATAAACCCTACCTACATATTGATTGACAAAAGTATTAGCAAAAAAATCTAAAGAGCTGAAATCATACTGTCATTATGAATCACACTCAATTCTCAAAACTATACCAGGCACCAGCCGCATTTTACGTTCTGATGCAGTAATTTCCCTAATTACAAAACCCTAACAAAATTATCAGTAAAATATACAAAGAGCTCAAATCGTAGACATTAATCAATCACACCCAATTCTAACTTAACAGGACTACATCAACCGCATTGTACGTTTTTCATGCATTAATTTCCCCAATTACGAAACCTTAACTACAAAATTGATAGAGAAAAGTATCAGAAAAAGAACTAAAGAGCTGAAATCATACTCTCGTTAACCAATCACACTCAATTCTACACTCACAAAAACTACATCAACTGCATTTTACGTTTCGATGAACCAATTTCCACAATTATAAAATCCTAACTACAAATTTATAGATAAAAGTATCAGAATATTATACAAAGAGCTCAAATTATACTCATTAATCCATCACATTCAATTCTGAATTCACAAATCATTCATCAATTCCTTAAACTATAAAACCCTAACTACAAACTGATAGATAAACAATTCTGGCAAAAACTATAGAGCTGAAATGGTACTCTCATTAATTAATCACACTCAATTCCAAATTCACAAAACTAAATCAACCACATTTTACATCTTCATGGATCAATTTCCCCAATTATTAAACCCTAACTACAAAATTAATAGATAAAAGTACCAGTAAAAAAATATAACGAGCTGAAATTAAATCATATCATATCATATCATATCATATCATACCTTGGCGCGGAGATCTCGAAGAGAAGAGATCGATAAAGTGAGAGAAATTCAATAAAAGTTGAACTCAAAAACCCTAAAAATCGAAAATTTAGGGGTTAATTGAAATTCGAAAGTAATCGAAGAGAGTGTCAAAGTGAATCTACAAAAGTGTTTGTTTTAATTTGTTTAGTTTGATTAACGTGGGTGACGTGCTAGAGTTTACGCAGAGAGTAGACTATATTAAAGTGTTAGACTTGACTTGATCGACAATAAACAGCACACCAAGTCGATGATGCTGCTTGGCTATGAAGGAACAATAAGTCGCGTTTGCGACGGTCAGAAACTTGTAAACTCTAACAAGTCACGATCCCTTCTCCACTTGTATTTTGTGAGAGGTGTGACGGAAAGTCACCGTCACAGATGAGAACTTGTGATGAATGAATTAGGAAGTAAGAATTGACTCGTAAGATTATTATTATTAACGGATGCAGACAGAGATGTTAACTACTCCAACTAATTATTAGCCGTTTATTTCTGTGTAAGAGCATTCACGACAATGGAATTATATTATACGTCATTGTTGACGATGGACACTCGGTTTACACTCAAGGAAAAAGTTTGAGAGGTGATACTACAATAAGTCTTGCTTCAGACGGTCTGAAATAAGACGGATCAAATGTCACTATTTTTTTTTTTGAAGGGAAAAACCCGAAGGTTTTACTGAATTACCGATAAATCAAAAAGTACAGCATTGTTCACAGATGGAGGTAACGCCTCCGCTCCAACAAAACTACTAGCTACTCTAGGAACAGGATGAGCTAATTCATGAGCCACACAATTGTTTGCTCGACTGACAAAAGACCAAATGATAGAAATAAACGAATTGCAAAGAGCTAAAATATCCTCTATAACAAGCGAAAAAATACTCCTTACCACGGCCTTCCTCTTCAGCGCATCAATGACAGGTAGGCAGTCGCTTTCCAAAATAATCCTCGTATGGCCAAAACGTAACGCTTCCTTAACTCCTTCAAGAACTGCAGCCGCCTCAGCAACCTGTGGATCCCAGCTTTGAACCTGCACAATCGAGGAACCCCACAAAACACGCCCCATCTCGTCCCGACAAACCAGTCCCATTCCCACACCCTCACCTTCCTTAACCCCGGCATCCACATTCACCTTCACATACTCCCTAGGCGGCGGTGTCCACCCCTTGTCCCTTGCCTTCTTCGACCTTCCACCATTGCCCCACGTTTTCGGCCTCAAAAAACCTCTCCCTTCAATCTCGTCCATAACATCACATGCCCTCCGAATAACACTTTCAGGATTAACGCAATGACAAAATGACAAAATGTCACTATTTTTTTAATAGAATGTAACCATTTAATGACAAAATGTTCCAACTAAAGTTGTCAGTTTTTACCCTGAAAATGATGGTAACATTTTATCGTAAAATGACTACATTTTGTCCGTCTTATTCCAGACGGGAAATAGTATGTCTGAACCCGTCTGAAATAAGAATTTGCGGTGATACTAATGACCTGGGTTCAAATCTTGCACCGACATATTGCACAAATATTATCCTACAACCGGTTGTATAAGAGCTATGTACAACCGCTATAAGAGCTATGTACAACCGCGTCAAAGTTATCGAGTTCTCACCCAAAGTTGTTGAGTTATTTTACAAGTTATTGATCTTAATAATTATTCTGTTAAACTCAACAACTTTGTATCATAACTCGACAATTTTGTTAATAGAGCTCGGCAACTTTGTAACAAAGCTCCACAAAACTGAATAAGTTGTATATACAACGGGTTGTATAATCCATTAACTCGACATATTGCCCTGAGTATCATTAACAAATTAGGATCTTGTACATTTCGTAAATTAGACACCTCATTAATTTATACAGAATGTGCGTTTGCTTACCCATATTCAAAAGCTTACAAAGCAAGAATATTAAGTAAATTTCCACATTTTTTCAGCTCAAGCTACCAGCGAAGAGAAAAAGCATCAGAAGAAATGCGTCCGCAATATGGTACAATTATTTACGTTGCATTACCAATCAAAGCATTGGAGAAATAGCGCTTCTCAATTCAAGTATCATGTTATGAAGTAAATGTAAATCCTTGTATAGCAAATGTATCTTGGATTCAGAACAAGGACGTCAAAATTGATATTTAAATGAACACAGAAGGCAAAACTTGCGAGTCGCATATAAGAGCTGGAACATCAACATGTCATAGGGGTAGATCGTAGAATAGAGTTGCAGTGTCGGATTGTTTGGCGAAATGCTTAGGTTGGAGCCTTGAAAATACTCTAAAAAGAGTATATATATACACATCAATTACCAAATAATTTTAATTTCAATTAGGAGTACAAAACAGTTCTGACAACTAATTTAGTACTGAATAAATAAATACAAACTAGTCCTTGTTACGAGAGGATCGATCTTTACGATGGCCACCAAGGATACGAGAAATCTGCAGACCTCTACTGAAGGCTTGGTTGAACAGCATTCTAGTTTGAAACTCCGAAACAAACGGAAACCAAGCGAGGAAAGCCACCGGGGTGAACAGAAGTAATCCTATAACTATTTCATACCCACATGCAAGCGTCCTCACTGAACCCCAGAATCCGGCCTTGTGAACTATTGGTTTCAACGCCTGGGCGATCTGGAGTAGAGAGAAATAGATAAACGGAACTTCAATGAGGAATTACATGGCGATATAATGTATAAAGACGTAAATGAGTAAATGAATCCCTAGTAAATTGCATGTTTCAAACAAAAAAATGGACCCTGATCACGAAAGCATAAATTTTAAGGGTTATTTGATCATAATAATAATAATAATAATAATAATAATAATAATAATAATAATAATAATAATCCAAACTATACCTAACTCTTCTTAAGTTCTTATATTAAATTAAATCTATACTATACTTTAACTCGGAATAATCTGAACTACGCCCTCATTTTTCTCACAATGCACCGGGTAACCGGCTACCTATTGATCAGGTCACATTTTAAAAAAAAAATTAAGATCTTTAAAAGTCATCTCCCTCCTTCCTCACCAAATGTAACTCCTTCCATTACCATCTCCTGGGTACCAATCTTATCGACATCCATTAATAATCAGCCTCAATCTTCATTGCTCTACTAATCTCCAATCTTATTGACCTCCATTAATAACCTAGATTATGAACCCAGAAATCGATTATGGTGAACCCAGATTGTAAACCCATATTTGGGGGGGGGGAGGGTTATCAACAAATCCAAATCGATGGGAATGCTAACTAAAAGCAAGTCACAAGAATATTCACATTCGGTCCCAAACCTTGGTAATCATTATTTTATATTTAAATACTAAAACGAAGAATACAAATGTTCAACAATATTCAGCGAGGAGGCGGACAACAAAAACAACACCACTGTTTAACTACTGACTATTTGAGAATATAAAGCGTGAAAAGGGCAGAAGAAGAATGTGGAAATGCAACAAACTGCAACAACCCAATATATGACACTAAGTTTTCTTACCTAATAAAAAAAAAAAAAACATATATGACACTAAACAAAAGTAATTAGAGCACGAAAATTAGACAATATACTTAATTAGATAATGGCAGCAGCTCTCCCATGTAAAACTCATAACATCAAGCTTCTGGTGGGCGCCGTAGGGGTGGTGGGTGGTAGAGTGAAGTCGGGTGAGTGAAATTGTGGACAAAAGTGTTTATATGGATTGGTTTGATGATTATTGATGCTGGTAATATTTTTAATTGATGTGTAATTGTATGAAAGCAAGAAAAGGAAGTCGTTACAGAAATGAGGAGCAATCCTAATTCAGTTAGCATGAAAGCAGAAAGAATTTAAGCTCAAGTAGTCGAAGAACTTGCAAAAGAAAAGTTAAATGAGTACTTACCAGAAGCAACCCCCATCCAGTCGGCATAAAAGCCAGAATGCAGACAAAAATATCCTTCAATGTCATACCCGTAAATGCAATAAGAGCAGCTAGGATGCCAATAAATGCCAGGAAGATCATGCCTTTAATAAGCCGAAATACAAGTTGCAGATCTGCACTAAACCTCCGGCGTCCAAAAGAGATCATCTGCACATAAAGGAACAAACATATGAGAAGATGAAGCAGTCACAACTCACAAGAGCTCATAGCTATGAAAGATTTCAAAACTTACTTTCATTACAAATAATACCACCATAATCACCAACCACGACAAGCCATAGACCTGCAAAATCGCAGATAGTATATAACCCCAGAGTTTGCTGAGAATTTTAAGAAATCTAAAACTCTACGAAAAAAGAAGACATACCAGGAAGCTTTGCTGTAATTTAAATGTCATCTTCAAGTGATAAACAAGCCCATATTGGTATATGAAGAACCGTAAAGACAACAAGATCTCGGCAACAATGCCTCGTATACCAGAATGGCGAAGATGCTCTTGCTCCTCCTCCCACCAGGACTCCCAACTTTTCTCTGGTGGCACACCGATACCGCCTCGATTGCTTATCCATTTATTCCAATCGGTCCAATCATCCACAATTTTTTGCCACTCGAAACCAGAAGGGTTGAAAAGAAAAGGAGCAAATAACCACGTGCCAACCATAAACCACATTGATACAGTTATAAAGATGTAAGCAACAGGACTTCTATACGTCTCACCAAATATTTCGTATACAATGAGTAGAATCATCAGCTCGATTCCCTTCACAAAATGGCTTCGAGAGTAAAGTCTATAGTTGTCAGCAAACTTGGCATGAAAGACAACAAATCCTCGGCCGGTAGACCTATACTTTGCACCGCCATGAAGCAATGTACGTCCGTAATAATGGGTCTTGGTCCCCAGCGAGAAGGTGAAAAACACAGGCGCCAATTGTAGTTGCATCAGTATAAACTCGCTTAAAGCAGTTCGAAAACCTCTTTCAAGACCAATTTCCATGAGCATAGGCAAGGCCATCAAGAACCCAATCTGAACGAATGATTGAGAAGCAAGCGCAACTTGAAGAGCCTTACTGTTTCGAAATCGTGCCTTACTGTTCAAGGCTTCCTCAATCCCACTAAGGGCAAGATATAGGCGTCCATAGAGAAAGAGGTAAACAGTAAGCACTGTAATCTGCCAAGGACGGTTAAAAGGTAAAAGTTAGAAAATCAACTCTATGTTCAACTAACTGTACAACCAGTTAAAACCAAGTTGCATAAGTACCAGAGTGCTAAAGTAGAAGCCAATAGTGGTGAAATAACACGATGACATCCGAAAGAAGTCAAAACGATGACCAAGCCTGTATATGTCGCGGCTCAGTGTTTGTTCACCATTCCCATTAGCAATTTTTGCCTCGAACATAGATATCTGATTGAGGCCCACATCTCTTCCTTTTCCCACTTGAATGTATTCATGATGAGTGACGTTGCCTCCACGCAGGGTGGAATTAAATCCTATATTTGAAGAGCCAGTTAGATAATTGCAAATACTGCCACGAGATATATTAACGGAACTACAAAAGTATGACTATATAGAAATCCTTACCAGCAAATATATCCTCACTCAAATTAATGACTTTGGAAGCTTTACTTACACCACCTCTCGTAAGATGAAATAGCCTATCAAAGACATCTGGGTGACCATAGTGAAAACGAACTCTGTTCAAGTGTAAAAGACAAGCTATTAGTTACAGATTAGTATCATGCATTTTGCGTAGCAATTAGTAAAGGGGTTCACTAAGTTTAAGAGTATGAATGATTCCTATATCTCATTTTTATGTGCAAGTTAACAACAGTAACACAACACTAACAGACAGTGAGACACCTAATGTGACATCCTTGAGCTATGAGTATTGTAAAATAAAAAACCCATAGCCCCATAGTAAGAAAGAAGATGCACGAAATATAGAAACTAAGTACCATGTCAATTATTAGTTCCTAGCCTTAAGAAATACTACCTCCAATTCTTTGGATCTGCCCCAACTATCCAAAATTTGCGGCGGGGATTTTCAACAAATGGGGAAATTCCAAACAATTGGAAGGAGTACTATAAGTTTCAGTTATTACGTAGTGCTAAACAGATGTCTCTTGAAATTTCTGCAAGAACCTTCATTTTTTTGTAGCAACAAGATCTGTTAGAACCTAATTAGGATGATGAAGAAAAAGAAGCAATATTTTGATGAAACTCGTAGAAAATGTGTTTCTGAACATATGGAACAGGCCATATACAAATAGGAACAAAAAAGTAGCAATAGAGCTCTTGCTTAAACCAGCATCACCAAAGAGACTTACTTTAATGGATTCGCTAGCAATCTTTGACCAATGGTCACAAAGCTTGTCTCCTGATTTGACATGAACCACGCAAGAGATGAAACACTGCAACGAAAATCAGAGGAAATTTGATCAACTCCCAACCAGAATACAACTACATCATCTATATTAAGGGCAATTCAGAATGAGTTGACAAGCACACCTTCCAGTGAATATATGCTCTCTAAGTCCAAGAATTGTAGGGAACCTCACACCGCCGTGCTTTATTAGAAATTCTTGAAGAAGATTTCTCATTTTCAGAGCTTCTTCCATATAGTTATCCTAAAAATAAAGAAAAATTATCATTTTGTGAACAAGAACCTAGCAGCAGGAGGGAAAGTATAACTACTGCCAGCTTCTTACCTGATTCATGTCTATCGTTTGCAACCCTTCACCGCGAGTGAAAATTATAGCATGGTTCTGATTCTCAGGCTTCCCTTCACCTAAGATAGGCTGTCCAGGAAGTTTTATCCTATAGATGACCTGCACATAAAAGGTTCAGCATAATATAAGGCTTTTCTTGGTCCAGAATGCATAAGAATCACGCACACAAAAATTTCTGGCAGATAAGATATGCAAACATGGAGTAAGTGGACAATAGAATGGATTCTGTGATATGTATTTAGGCTAAAATCTTACATTGACATAATTTCTAAGTTAACAGTCAAACTTTTTAGTCACTACATAAGTAGTACTTGTGTTAAGCTTCATGTGCAGTCGTCCAGATAGTGAAGCTCCCAAACTTATTATTTTTTGACGCTGCTACCAAAGACTTCAACAAATTGATAATGTACCTGATCTAGAGTTTGCCCTTGCTCATTTGAATTACTAGATTTTGGTAAAGCTGCTTTCACAAGAACAGAATAGTACGAGAACAGCTTATTTGTCTTTCTCGACCCATCTTTACTTGGATCTTCTAGCTCATCAACATAAGCCACGCGTAGTGAAGGGTATCTGTCACCACAACAAAGATAATTCAAACAATCTATTGCACCAATCGACCAATAGGATTTGGTCAGCATCAGGGTGACAAGTACGATAAGGGAATGTTCATACGTTGTCATAAGCTTCAGTATGTCCTGAGCGCGTGGATTACCAGATCTTTTATCAATCCCATATTGCTGACAAGATACCACATATGTGAACTTCATATCAGCAACAGCTTGACATAGTGATCTTTCACTTTGTGAGTTCTCCTCGGTGTTCAATTCCAGAGCCTTGTAACCTTCCATTAAAACTATTCAAGAAAGGAAAAAAAAAAAAACTCTGTAAATATTCAAGAGCCTCGTAATCTTCTATATCACCATATTGGACATCCAAGAAATTAGTTGCTACGGTACCTTTGTCATTGGCCATATCAAGAAAGGCTTGAAGCTCCAAAGCTTTGCGATAGTACATCATACCCCTCACTGTCATTCGTAAGAGATTAAATGCAAGAAAAATAAACGACAATTGAGCTAGTGCCCAAACAAGATAACAACAAACAATAAGGATGTAGAACGTAAAAAAGATGTGTACCTGTACGTGTCAGTGTTTGACCTCTGTATGATGCCCAAAGACGAAGCTCTTCTTCCAACTCCTCCGAGTCTCTCAGCTCTTCCTCATTCTTGCAATCGGCACGTTCCAAGAAGTTATCCCATTCATCTATTTGCCATTGTTGAGATCAGAATATCAATATCCCCCGAAACACAAGAAAAGCACTAATGACTTCTTTATTTACATCTAATATTATAAGCAAGCAATCCCTAAGAAACCTGGAAAAATCTTCTGCAAGTAGAACAGGATTGAGACTCCATCTTCATTTTGAGTTTCCAAATCTAGCGATGAGAAGAGGACCTCCTCTACATAATAAGGTGTCAAAACACTGCACAGATCATTGTAGAAAACAGAAATTACTTACAAGCGATTCCGACAAATGCTCATGATAAAAAAAACATAGTACCTAAATCAGCCACAAAATGACCAAAAGCATCTTATCTAGTAAACCATTTTTTATTTTTATTTATAGAAGTTCCATAAAAACTACTTCGGTCCATGAAAATATTTTCTTGTTTATTTTGCACAAAACATCAAGAATGTAGCAAGTTATGAAGGAGATAAAGTGGATGAAAGAAGTGGGATACCAAACCACAATGGCCTCGACTAAGTAACGGAGGACAAAAGATCCCAAGAGTGAAGTTAATTCATGGACCAACGGATTTTTATCACAAGCATGCAATCTCTGTCTCACAGGCACTAAAACACTAGATTATAGAGTAATAATAACCATGTAACAGTCTAAAACATACCAACAAGCCAACAAACTATGTGAAGTAGCCGTCGCCTTCACAACATCAATGGCTCAAACTTCTAGGTCTAAGTCGGTTGGCAACAACTTAGCAACTGCACACTACATTCTTAAGGAGCAGCAAGGCCAGGAACTTACCGTCAGCATACTACATTCTTAAAAATTGACATATTCAGCTTAGAGGCCTGCACGAGGCCGTAACATAAATAGGATGAAGCGAAATAGCAACATTCAAGGAAGAATCTTCCTTTGGGAGGTGCACGGTTGGAAAAGTCAAAAAGCCATACCAACAGAAACAAGCCAGAAATATTGACTGAATCTTAGATGAGGACATCACCAGTGGTCATTTGATCTAGCTAACGATGGTCATTTGATGAACAAAACAAAGACCTATAAATAGCGAATGATGGATACAAGCACTACACCTTTCTAGGTGCAACGTCTGGTCATAAGGACGTTTGTACTGACGAGAAAAACTACACTAATGTATACATGCCTTGTGCTTCAGAATAGTCACACGCGTTTTTACTTACGAGAAAGAAAGCATGTTGCGGACTTTGGGTGGAGGTGGCATATCCATAAAGAGCGAATTTGAAAAGAAAGAAAGTCGGCGCCTAGCATCCAAATTGGATGGCACATCCATTGCAGATTCCTTCACAGTAAGAAGCAGGTACAACCGATTGATCTGCCTCAACAAAAAAAATGATTCAGAACTCAAGGTACACATTATTATTTTCTTTGTTATTTACTTTTACAACTTAACACTACCTTCTCTTTCCAGGCTTCTGTTACTGGTTCAATAGGAAATCTAATTGCACCAGGCGATGCAAATAACTGAGAATGTTGCTCGAACGATGCTACACCGTCATGAGCTGATCCACCATGAATTGACTCCAGCACGCTAGTGTCCTCCATTATATCTCTAGTCACAACCTCCAACATGTCTTGAAAACAAATGACAACTTTTTCTCGATCTCTATCCTCGGGTTTATTCTCTAACTGGATAAGCAAATTGATTAGTTAGGCAGAACTCAGAAACAGCATGTAACACACCAGAAAATAAAACAAGGATTATCATGAAACACATACTAAGCTCTCCATCAGCTTAACAAAATGTCCATACAGACTAGGAAGAGCGCTCATTTTATAGTCTGTAACCAAGTCTCCTGCTTCTATATGCCTTTCAACTTCAGCAAATATATTCTCTATAACACTGTAAAATATGAAACACAAGGATGTAAGAAAATACAGCACAGCCAAATTGTACACATTTAAGAGACATTAACTACTCCAATCCTGACCCTTTGTTAGAAAAGTAATGAAGGATAAAAAAGGACATCAAGGAGGTAAAACCCATGTACGTGAAGACGCCAAGAGGGTGATGCACTGATTCCCATAAACAAAAGGAGGGCAAGAAGATTAATAAGCTATCATGAATAATTTTGTCTATAAGGAGAACAAGAGTTAACCAACCAACGTACATTTTCTCGGCACGGCCTTGAACCATGAACCTAATGATGCTTTTAAAGGAAGCATAACATTCACGGACGGCAGATGGCATATAGGGATCAGAGAAAATTCTTTTCATCAGCTCCTTGTCCTTCCCGGTGCTATCCTTTGCCATATCTAGCGCGATTGGAATCTGTGACAACATCCATTAAATAAGAAGGCAATTAATTAGCTAGGAGCTTACTAAGGTAAGTAACAAACCTTGCTAGCAAGCAAAAATGGAGGCCACTGAATTAGGTCTATGTCTGTGTCAGCCCAATATGGAACGAGTAACAAGTCCCTTTCCCTGAAAGAAACAAGCAGCCAAACTTGTCAGTAATGGAGACCGCTATCTACCACATGACACCATAACACTAAGTAGAAGATAAATTTCAGGCATTTCCTTCATAAAAAAAATCTACATGAGTGATATTACCTATTGCTTATGAGATCTTCCTCTCTAAAAGTTGTTATAATTTGATTCCACAATTGAGCAAATCGAGCAGCTTCTTTCTCCTTATTGGAGGAAAACTGCAAAGGCAGAGAAATGAGGTGGCATGAGTATACCATTTAGCCTCTAGTGAAAAACATCAAACAGTGAAATGAACAAGGCAGTGTGCAGGTTCCAAAGTAACAAGAGTATCTAATAAAATGTCGAAAGTTGAAATACATAAATCCACTAAACAACTAAAACGAGGTTAACTAAAAATAAAATATAAAAATATATACAAAAAAACAATTCATGCATTTTGCATGTCTCTTTCCTTACATTGGGAAATCGCATGGAGAAAGTAGCCTTCAGACCTTTCTTCTTGTGTTCTGTTTTCTCTGCTGGAATGAGACGTGCATTGAAAGCCCCAGGCAAAGACTGAAACCGAGATCTAAGCATACCCAACGTTCGTATCTGGGAGCAAAAGATTACATAAGATGTAAGAACTGAAATTGAGATACCCCGTGAAAGAAGCCCCAGTCAGCCCACATCACCTTTA